>NW_027327257.1:356167-712334 GCF_047675955.1 Chlorocebus sabaeus | reverse complement strand
TCCGTTAAAAACCGAAAAGAAGCTTTCTGAGAAACTGCTTTGTTTTCTGTTAATTCATCTCACAGAGTTACAGCTTTCCCCCAAGAAGCCGTTCACTACGACTCTTCTTGCGCAATTTGCAAATTCATATTTGGTAACCCACAGAGGCCTATGGTGAAAAAGGAAATATCTCCCGTTAAAAAGGGGGAAAGAAGCTTTCTGAGAAACTGGCGTGTTTTTCTGTTAATACATCTCACCGAATTAGAGCTTTCCCCTCCAGAAGCCTTTCACTAAGACTGTTCTTGTGGAATTTGCAAGGTGATATTTGGAAGCCCATAGAAGGCTATTGTGAAAAAGGAAATATCTTCCATTAAAAACTGGAAAGAAGATTTCTGAGAACCTGCTTTCTGTTCTGTTAATTCATCTCACAGAGTTACAGCTTTCCCTCAAGAAGCCTTTTGCTAAGACTGTTCTTGTGGAATTTAAAAAATAATATTTGGAAGCCCATAGAGGGCCATGGTGAAAAAGGAAATATCTTCCATTAAACTCTTGAAGGAAGCTTTCTGAGAAATTGCCGTATGTTCTGTTAACATATCTCACAGAGATTCAGCTTTACCCTACAGAAGACTTAAGATAACACTGTTCTTGTGGAATTTGCAAAGTGATATTTGGAAGCTCATAGAGGGCTATGGTAAAAATGGAAATATCCTAAGATAAAAACCGAAGAGAAACTTTCTGAGAAACTGCTTTGTGTTCTGTTAATTCATCTCACAGAGTTACAGCTTTCAATTCAAGAAGCCTTTTGCTAAGGCCGTTCTTGTGGAATTGGCAAAGTGATATTTGGAAGCCCATAGAGTGCTATGGTGAAGAAGGAAATATCTTCCGTTCAAAACTGGAAAGAAGCTTTCTGAGAAACTGTTTTGTGTTCTGTTAATTCATCTCACAGAGTTACAGCTTTCCTCTGAAGAAGCCGTTCACTAAGACTGTTCTTGTGGAATTTGAAAAACGAAACTTGGAATCCCATAGGGGGCTATGGTGGAAAAGGAAATATCTTCAGTTAAAAACCGAAAGGAAGCTCTCTGAGAAACTGCTTTGTGTTCTGATAGTTCATCTCAGAGAGTTACAGCTTTCGCCTGAAGAAGCCTTTCGGTAAGACTCTTCTTGTGGAATTTGCAAAGTGATATTTGGAAGCCCATAGAGGGCTATGGTGAAAAAGGAAATATCTTCAGTTAAAAACTGAAAGAAGCTTTCTGAAAAACTGCTTTCTGTTCTGTTAGTTCATCTCACAGTGTTACAGCTTTCCCCTCAAGAAGCCGTTCACTACGACTCTTCTTGTGAAATTTGCAAAGTGATATTTGGAAGCCCTTAGAGGGCTATGGTGAAAAACGAAATATCTTCAGTTAAAAACTTAAAAGAAACTTTCTGAGAAACTGCTTTGTGTTCTGTTAATTCATCTCAGGGAGTTACAGCTTTCCCCTCAAGAAGCCTTTCGCTAAGACTGTTCTTGTGGGATTTGCAAAGTGATATTTGGAAGACCATAGAGGGCTACGGTGGAAAAGGAAATATCTTCCGTTAAAAACTGGACAGAAGATTTCCGAGAAACTGCATTGTGTTCTGTTAATTTATCTCACACAGTCACAGCTTTCCCCTCAAGAAGCCTTTCGCAAAGACTGTTCTTGTGGAATTTGCAAAGTGATATTTGGAGGCCCATAGAGGGCTACGGTGAAAAAGGAAATATCTTCACTTAAAAACAGGAAAGAACCTTTCTGAGAAACTGCGTTGTGTTCACTTAATTTATCTCACAGAGTTACAGCTTTCCCCACAATAACCTTTCAATAAGACTGTTCTTCTGGAATTTGAAAAGTGATATTTGGAAGCCCATAGAGGTCTATGGTGAAAAAGGAAATGTCTTCCGTTAAAAACTGTAAAGGAGCCTTCTGACAAACTGCTTTGTGTTCTGTTAATATTTCTCACAGAGTTACAGCTTTCCCCTCAAGAAGCCTTTTGCTAAGACTGTTCTATTGGAATTGGCAAAGTGAGATTTCGAAGCCCCTAGAGGGCTATGGTGAAAAAGGAAATATCTTCAGTTAAAAACTGGAAAGAAGCTTTCTGAGAAACTGCGTTGTATTCTGCTAATTCATCTAACAGAGTTACAGCTTTTCCCTCAAGAAGACGTTCCATAAGACTGTTCTTGTGGAATTTGCAAAGTGATATTTGGAAGCCCAAAGAGGGCTATTTTGAAAAAGGAATTATCTTCCCTTAAAAATTGGAAGGAAGCTTTCTGAGAAACTGCGTTGTGTTCTGTTAATTCATCTCACAGAGATACATCCTTCGCCTCAAGAATCCGTTCGATAAGATTGTTCTCGTGGAATTTGCAAAGTGGTACTTGGAAGGCCATAGAGGGCTATGGTGAAAAAGGAAATATTCTCTGTTAAAAAGTGCAAAGAAGCTTTCTCAGAATCTGTTTTGTGTTCTGTTATTTCATCTCCCAGAGTTAGAGCTTTCCCTTCAAGAAGCCTTTCGCAAAGATTCTTCTTGTGGAATTTGCAAAGTGATATTTGGAAGCCCATAGGGGGCTACGGTGTAAAAGGAAATATCTTCAGTTAAAAACTGGAAAGAAGCTTTCTGAGAAGCTGCTTTGTGTTCTGTTAATTCAACTCACAGAGTTACAGCTTTCCCCTAAAGAAGCCTTTCGCTAAGACTTTTCTTGTGGAATTTGCAAAGTGATCTTTGGGAGCCCATAGAGGGCTAGTGTGAAAAAGGAAATATCTTCAGTTAAAAACTGAAAAGACGCTTTCTGAGAAACTGCTCTGTGTTCTGTTGATTTATCTCACACAGTTACAGCTTTCCCCCACAAGAAGCCATTTGCTAAGACTGTTCTTGTGGAATTTGCAAAGTGGTATTTGGAAGACCATAGAGGGCTATGGTGAAAAAGGAAATATCTTCTGTTAAAAACTGTAAAGCAGATTTCTGAGAAAATGCTTTGTTTTGCGATAATTCATCTCACAGAGTTACAGCTTTCCCCTCAAGAAGCATTTCGCTTAGACTGTTCTTGTGGAATTCGCAAAGTGATACTTGGAAGCCCATAGCGGGCTACGGTGAAAATGCAATATCTTCCCTTAAAAAGTGGAAAGAAGCTTTCTGAGAAACTGCTTTGTTTTCTGTTAATACATCTCACAGAGTTACAGCTTTCTTCTCAAGAAACCGTTCACTAAGACTGTTTTTTTGAAATTTGCAATGTGATATTTGGAAACCCATAGAGGGCTATGGTGAAAAGGGAAGTATCCTAAGAAAAAAAATTAAAAGAAGCTTTCTGAGAAACTGCTTTGTGTTATGTTAATTCATCTCACAGAGTTACAGCTTTCCCCTAAAGAAGCCTTTCGCTAAGACTGCTCTTGTGGAATTCGCAAAGTGATATTTGGAAGCCTATAGAGGGCTATGGTGAAAAAGGAAATATCTTCCGAAAAAACTGGAAAGAAGATTTCTGAGAAACTGCTTTGTGCTCTGTTAATTCATCTCACAGAGTTACATCTTTCCTTTCAATAAGCCTTTTGCTAAGGCTGTTCTTGTGGAATATGCAAAGTTATATTTGGAAGCCCATAGAGGGCTATGGTGAAAAAGGAAATATCTTCTGTTGAAAACTGTAAAGAAGATTTCTGAGAAACTGCTTTGTGTTCTGTTAATTCATCTCACAGAGTTACAGCTTTACCTTCAAGAAGCCTTTCGCTAAGGCTGTTCTTGTGGAATTCAAAAAGTGATATTTGGAAGCCCATAGAGGGCTGTGGTGAAAAAGGAAATATGTTCCGTTAAAAACTGGAAAGAAGCTTTCTGAGAAACTGCTTTGTGTTCTGTTAATTCATCTCACAGAGTTACAGCTTTCCCCTCAAGTAGCCGTTCACTAAGACTGTTCTTGTGGAATTTGAAAAATGAAATTTGGAATCCCATAGAGGGCTATGGTGGAAAAGGAAATATCTTCAGTTAAAAACCGTAAAGGAGCTTTCTGAGAAACTGCTTTGTGTTCTGTTAGTTCATCTCACAGAGTTATAGCTTTCCCCTGCAGAAGCCTTTCGCTAAGACTGTTCTTGTGGAATTTGCAAAGTGATATTTGGAATCCGGTAGGGGGCTATGGTGATAAAAAAAATATCTTCCGTTCAAAACTGGAAAGAAGCTTTCTGAGAAAATGTCGTGTGTTCTGTTAATACACCTCACCGAGTTACACCTTTCCCCTAAAGTAGCCTTTTGCTAAGACTGTTCTTGAGGGATTTCAAAGTGATATTTGGAAGCTTATAGAGGGGTACGGTGAAAAAGGAAATTACTTCAATTAAAAACTGAAAAGAAGCTTTCTGAGAACCTGCTTTGTGTTCTGTTAATTCATCTAACAGAGTTACAGCTTTCCCCTCCAGAAGCCTTTCCCTAAGACTGTTCTTGTGGAATTTGCAAGGTGATATTCGGATGTCCATAGAGGGATATGGTGAAAATGGAAATATCCTAAGATAAAATCGAAAAGAAGCTTTCTGCAAAACTGCTTTGTGTTCTGTTAGTTCACCTCACAGAGTTTCAGTTTTGCCGTCAAGGTGCCCCACTAAGACTATTGTTGTGAAATTTGCAAATTGATATTTGCAAACCCATAGAGGGCTACGGTGAAAAGGAAAATATCTTCCGTTAAAAACGGGAATGAAGCTTTCAGAGGAACTGCCCTGTGTTCTGTTAATACATCCACCGAGTTACAGCTTTCCCCTCAAGAAGCCGTTCGCTAAGGCTGTTCTAGTGGAACTTGCAAAGTGATATTTTGAAGCCCATAGAGGGCTATGGTGAAAAAGGAAATATCTTCCGTTAAAAACTGGAAAGAAGCTTTCTGAGAAACTGCCGTGTGTTTTGTTAATGCACCTCACCGATTACAGCTTTCCCCTCAAGAAGCCTTTCGCTATGACTGTTCTTGTGCGATTTGCAATGTGATATTTGGAAGCCCATAGAGGGGTATGGTGAAAAAGGAAATATTTTCAGATAAAAACTGGAAAGAAGCTGTATGAGAAACTGCCTTGTGTTCTGTTAATTTACCTTACAGAGTTACAGCTTTCCCGTCCAGAAGCCTTTCCCTAAGACTGTTCTTGTGGAATTTGCAAAGTGATATTTGGTAAAAGGCGAAAGATTTATACGATCTTAAGAGAAACCAGAGTATTGCAAAGTGATACTTGGAAGCCCATAGAGGGCTGTGTTGAAAAAAGAAACATCTTCAGTTAAAAACTCGAAAGAAGCTTTCTGAGAAACTGCCGTGTGCTGGTGTAATACATCTCACCGAGTTACAGCTGTCCCCTCTAGAAGCCTTTCACTAAGACTGTTCTTGTGGAATTTGCAACGTGATATTTGTAAGCCCATAGAGGGCTATGGTGAAAAAGGAAATATCTTAAGATAAAAACAGAAAAAGAAGCTTTCTGAGAAACTGCTTTGTATTCTGTTAGTTGATTTCACAGGGTTACAGCTTTCCCCTCAAGAAGCCTTTCGCTAAGACGGTTCTTGTGGAATTTGCAAAGTGATATTTGGAAGCCCATAGAGGGTTATGGTGAAAAAGGAAATATCTTCAATTAAAATCTGGAAAGAAGCTTTCTGAGAGACTCCTTTGTATTTGTTAATTCATTTCACAGAGTTACAGCTTTTCCCACAAGAAGATTTTCGCTAAGTCTGTTCTTGTGGGATTTGCAAAGTGATATTTGGAAGCCCATAGAGAGCTATGGTGAAAAAGGAAATATCTTCAGGTAAAAACTGGAAAGAAGCTTTCTGAGAAACTGCTTTGTGTTCTGTTAATTCATCTCACAGAGTTACAGCTTTCCTTCAAGAAGCCTTTCGCTAAGACTCTTCTTGTGGAATTTGCAAAGTGATATTTGGAAGCCCACAGAGGGCTATGGTGAAAAAGGAAATAGCGTAAGATAAAAACTGAAAACAAGCTTTTTGAGAAGCTGCTTTGTGTTCTGTTAATTCATCTCACAGTGTTCCAGCTTTCCCCTCAAGAAGCCTTTCACTAAGACTGTTCTTGTCGAATTTGCAAAGAGATATTTGGAAGCCCTTAGAGGGCTATGGTGAAAAAGGATATACCTTCAGTTAAAAAATTGGAAAGAAGCTTCCTGAGAAACTGCTTTGTGTTCTGTTAATTCATCTCACAGTGTTCCAGCTTTCCCCTCAAGAAGCCTTTCACTAAAGCTGTTCTTGTCGAATTTGCAAAGAGATATTTGGAAGCCCTTAGAGGGCTATGGTGAAAAAGGATATAACTTCAGTTAAAAAATTGGAAAGAAGCTTCCTGAGAAACTGCTTTGTGTTCTGTTAATTCATCTCACAGAGTTTTAGCTTTCCCCTCCAGAAGTCTTTGGTTAAGACTGTTCTTGTGGAATTTGCAAAGTGATATTTCGAAACCCTTAGAGGACTATAGTAAAAAAGGAAATACCCTAAGATAAAAACTGAAAAGAAGCTTTCTGAGCAACTACTTTGTTTTCTGTTAAATTAACTCACAGAGTTACAGCTTTCCCCTCAGGAAGCCTGTCGCTAAGGCTGTTTTTGTGGAATTTGCAAAGTGATATTTGGAAGCCCATAGATGGCTATGGTGAAAATGGAAATAACCAAAGATAAAAATGGAAAAGAAGCTTTCTGAGAAACTGCCTTGTGTTCTGTTAGTTCATCTCACACAGTTACAGCTTTACCCTCAAGAAACCGTTCACTACGACTGTTCTTGTGAAATTTGCAAAGTGATATTGGAAGCCCATAGAGGACTATGGTGAAAAAGGAAATAACTTCAGTATAAAACTGGAAAGAATCTTTCTGAGAAACTACTTCGTGTTCTCTTAATTCAACTCACAGTGTTACAGCTTTCCCTTCAAGAAGCCTTTCGCTAAGTCTGTTCTTGTGGAATTTGCAAAGTGATATTTGGAGCCCTTAGAAGGCTGTGGTGAAAAAGGAAATATCGTAATATAAAAACTGAAGAGAAGCTTTCTGAGAAACTGCTTTGTGTATTGTTAATTCATCTCACAGAGTTACAGCTTGTCCCTGCAGAACGCTTTCGCTAAGACTGTTCTTGTGGAATTTGCAAAGAGAAATTTCGAAGCCCCTAGAGGGCTATGGTGAAAAAGGGAATATCTTCCGTTAAAAACCGAAAAGAAGCTTTCTGAGAAACTGCTTTGTTTTCTGTTAATTCATCTCACAGAGTTACAGCTTTCCCCCAAGAAGCCGTTCACTACGACTCTTCTTGCGCAATTTGCAAATTCATATTTGGTAACCCACAGAGGCCTATGGTGAAAAAGGAAATATCTCCCGTTAAAAAGGGGAAAGAAGCTTTCTGAGAAACTGGCGTGTTTTCTGTTAATACATCTCACCGAATTAGAGCTTTCCCCTCCAGAAGCCTTTCACTAAGACTGTTCTTGTGGAATTTGCAAGGTGATATTTGGAAGCCCATAGAAGGCTATTGTGAAAAAGGAAATATCTTCCATTAAAAACTGGAAAGAAGATTTCTGAGAACCTGCTTTCTGTTCTGTTAATTCATCTCACAGAGTTACAGCTTTCCCTCAAGAAGCCTTTTGCTAAGACTGTTCTTGTGGAATTTAAAAAATAATATTTGGAAGCCCATAGAGGGCCATGGTGAAAAAGGAAATATCTTCCATTAAACTCTTGAAGGAAGCTTTCTGAGAAATTGCCGTATGTTCTGTTAACATATCTCACAGAGATTCAGCTTTACCCTACAGAAGACTTAAGATAACACTGTTCTTGTGGAATTTGCAAAGTGATATTTGGAAGCTCATAGAGGGCTATGGTAAAAATGGAAATATCCTAAGATAAAAACCGAAGAGAAACTTTCTGAGAAACTGCTTTGTGTTCTGTTAATTCATCTCACAGAGTTACAGCTTTCAATTCAAGAAGCCTTTTGCTAAGGCCGTTCTTGTGGAATTGGCAAAGTGATATTTGGAAGCCCATAGAGTGCTATGGTGAAGAAGGAAATATCTTCCGTTCAAAACTGGAAAGAAGCTTTCTGAGAAACTGTTTTGTGTTCTGTTAATTCATCTCACAGAGTTACAGCTTTCCTCTGAAGAAGCCGTTCACTAAGACTGTTCTTGTGGAATTTGAAAAACGAAACTTGGAATCCCATAGGGGGCTATGGTGGAAAAGGAAATATCTTCAGTTAAAAACCGAAAGGAAGCTCTCTGAGAAACTGCTTTGTGTTCTGATAGTTCATCTCAGAGAGTTACAGCTTTCGCCTGAAGAAGCCTTTCGGTAAGACTCTTCTTGTGGAATTTGCAAAGTGATATTTGGAAGCCCATAGAGGGCTATGGTGAAAAAGGAAATATCTTCAGTTAAAAACTGAAAGAAGCTTTCTGAAAAACTGCTTTCTGTTCTGTTAGTTCATCTCACAGTGTTACAGCTTTCCCCTCAAGAAGCCGTTCACTACGACTCTTCTTGTGAAATTTGCAAAGTGATATTTGGAAGCCCTTAGAGGGCTATGGTGAAAAACGAAATATCTTCAGTTAAAAACTTAAAAGAAACTTTCTGAGAAACTGCTTTGTGTTCTGTTAATTCATCTCAGGGAGTTACAGCTTTCCCCTCAAGAAGCCTTTCGCTAAGACTGTTCTTGTGGGATTTGCAAAGTGATATTTGGAAGACCATAGAGGGCTACGGTGGAAAAGGAAATATCTTCCGTTAAAAACTGGACAGAAGATTTCCGAGAAACTGCATTGTGTTCTGTTAATTTATCTCACACAGTCACAGCTTTCCCCTCAAGAAGCCTTTCGCAAAGACTGTTCTTGTGGAATTTGCAAAGTGATATTTGGAGGCCCATAGAGGGCTACGGTGAAAAAGGAAATATCTTCACTTAAAAACAGGAAAGAACCTTTCTGAGAAACTGCGTTGTGTTCACTTAATTTATCTCACAGAGTTACAGCTTTCCCCACAATAACCTTTCAATAAGACTGTTCTTCTGGAATTTGAAAAGTGATATTTGGAAGCCCATAGAGGTCTATGGTGAAAAAGGAAATGTCTTCCGTTAAAAACTGTAAAGGAGCCTTCTGACAAACTGCTTTGTGTTCTGTTAATATTTCTCACAGAGTTACAGCTTTCCCCTCAAGAAGCCTTTTGCTAAGACTGTTCTATTGGAATTGGCAAAGTGAGATTTCGAAGCCCCTAGAGGGCTATGGTGAAAAAGGAAATATCTTCAGTTAAAAACTGGAAAGAAGCTTTCTGAGAAACTGCGTTGTATTCTGCTAATTCATCTAACAGAGTTACAGCTTTTCCCTCAAGAAGACGTTCCATAAGACTGTTCTTGTGGAATTTGCAAAGTGATATTTGGAAGCCCAAAGAGGGCTATTTTGAAAAAGGAATTATCTTCCCTTAAAAATTGGAAGGAAGCTTTCTGAGAAACTGCGTTGTGTTCTGTTAATTCATCTCACAGAGATACATCCTTCGCCTCAAGAATCCGTTCGATAAGATTGTTCTCGTGGAATTTGCAAAGTGGTACTTGGAAGGCCATAGAGGGCTATGGTGAAAAAGGAAATATTCTCTGTTAAAAAGTGCAAAGAAGCTTTCTCAGAATCTGTTTTGTGTTCTGTTATTTCATCTCCCAGAGTTAGAGCTTTCCCTTCAAGAAGCCTTTCGCAAAGATTCTTCTTGTGGAATTTGCAAAGTGATATTTGGAAGCCCATAGGGGGCTACGGTGTAAAAGGAAATATCTTCAGTTAAAAACTGGAAAGAAGCTTTCTGAGAAGCTGCTTTGTGTTCTGTTAATTCAACTCACAGAGTTACAGCTTTCCCCTAAAGAAGCCTTTCGCTAAGACTTTTCTTGTGGAATTTGCAAAGTGATCTTTGGGAGACCATAGAGGGCTAGTGTGAAAAAGGAAATATCTTCAGTTAAAAACTGAAAAGACGCTTTCTGAGAAACTGCTCTGTGTTCTGTTGATTTATCTCACACAGTTACAGCTTTCCCCACAAGAAGCCATTTGCTAAGACTGTTCTTGTGGAATTTGCAAAGTGGTATTTGGAAGACCATAGAGGGCTATGGTGAAAAAGGAAATATCTTCTGTTAAAAACTGTAAAGCAGATTTCTGAGAAAATGCTTTGTTTTGCGATAATTCATCTCACAGAGTTACAGCTTTCCCCTCAAGAAGCATTTCGCTTAGACTGTTCTTGTGGAATTCGCAAAGTGATACTTGGAAGCCCATAGCGGGCTACGGTGAAAATGCAATATCTTCCCTTAAAAAGTGGAAAGAAGCTTTCTGAGAAACTGCTTTGTTTTCTGTTAATACATCTCACAGAGTTACAGCTTTCTTCTCAAGAAACCGTTCACTAAGACTGTTTTTTTGAAATTTGCAATGTGATATTTGGAAACCCATAGAGGGCTATGGTGAAAAGGGAAGTATCCTAAGAAAAAAAATTAAAAGAAGCTTTCTGAGAAACTGCTTTGTGTTATGTTAATTCATCTCACAGAGTTACAGCTTTCCCCTAAAGAAGCCTTTCGCTAAGACTGCTCTTGTGGAATTCGCAAAGTGATATTTGGAAGCCTATAGAGGGCTATGGTGAAAAAGGAAATATCTTCCGAAAAAACTGGAAAGAAGATTTCTGAGAAACTGCTTTGTGCTCTGTTAATTCATCTCACAGAGTTACATCTTTCCTTTCAATAAGCCTTTTGCTAAGGCTGTTCTTGTGGAATATGCAAAGTTATATTTGGAAGCCCATAGAGGGCTATGGTGAAAAAGGAAATATCTTCTGTTGAAAACTGTAAAGAAGATTTCTGAGAAACTGCTTTGTGTTCTGTTAATTCATCTCACAGAGTTACAGCTTTACCTTCAAGAAGCCTTTCGCTAAGGCTGTTCTTGTGGAATTCAAAAAGTGATATTTGGAAGCCCATAGAGGGCTGTGGTGAAAAAGGAAATATGTTCCGTTAAAAACTGGAAAGAAGCTTTCTGAGAAACTGCTTTGTGTTCTGTTAATTCATCTCACAGAGTTACAGCTTTCCCCTCAAGTAGCCGTTCACTAAGACTGTTCTTGTGGAATTTGAAAAATGAAATTTGGAATCCCATAGAGGGCTATGGTGGAAAAGGAAATATCTTCAGTTAAAAACCGTAAAGGAGCTTTCTGAGAAACTGCTTTGTGTTCTGTTAGTTCATCTCACAGAGTTATAGCTTTCCCCTGCAGAAGCCTTTCGCTAAGACTGTTCTTGTGGAATTTGCAAAGTGATATTTGGAATCCGGTAGGGGGCTATGGTGATAAAAAAAATATCTTCCGTTCAAAACTGGAAAGAAGCTTTCTGAGAAAATGTCGTGTGTTCTGTTAATACACCTCACCGAGTTACACCTTTCCCCTAAAGTAGCCTTTTGCTAAGACTGTTCTTGAGGGATTTCAAAGTGATATTTGGAAGCTTATAGAGGGGTACGGTGAAAAAGGAAATTACTTCAATTAAAAACTGAAAAGAAGCTTTCTGAGAACCTGCTTTGTGTTCTGTTAATTCATCTAACAGAGTTACAGCTTTCCCCTCCAGAAGCCTTTCCCTAAGACTGTTCTTGTGGAATTTGCAAGGTGATATTCGGATGTCCATAGAGGGATATGGTGAAAATGGAAATATCCTAAGATAAAATCGAAAAGAAGCTTTCTGCAAAACTGCTTTGTGTTCTGTTAGTTCACCTCACAGAGTTTCAGTTTTGCCGTCAAGGTGCCCCACTAAGACTATTGTTGTGAAATTTGCAAATTGATATTTGCAAACCCATAGAGGGCTACGGTGAAAAGGAAAATATCTTCCGTTAAAAACGGGAATGAAGCTTTCAGAGGAACTGCCCTGTGTTCTGTTAATACATCCACCGAGTTACAGCTTTCCCCTCAAGAAGCCGTTCGCTAAGGCTGTTCTAGTGGAACTTGCAAAGTGATATTTTGAAGCCCATAGAGGGCTATGGTGAAAAAGGAAATATCTTCCGTTAAAAACTGGAAAGAAGCTTTCTGAGAAACTGCCGTGTGTTTTGTTAATGCACCTCACCGATTACAGCTTTCCCCTCAAGAAGCCTTTCGCTATGACTGTTCTTGTGCGATTTGCAATGTGATATTTGGAAGCCCATAGAGGGGTATGGTGAAAAAGGAAATATTTTCAGATAAAAACTGGAAAGAAGCTGTATGAGAAACTGCCTTGTGTTCTGTTAATTTACCTTACAGAGTTACAGCTTTCCCGTCCAGAAGCCTTTCCCTAAGACTGTTCTTGTGGAATTTGCAAAGTGATATTTGGTAAAAGGCGAAAGATTTATACGATCTTAAGAGAAACCAGAGTATTGCAAAGTGATACTTGGAAGCCCATAGAGGGCTGTGTTGAAAAAAGAAACATCTTCAGTTAAAAACTCGAAAGAAGCTTTCTGAGAAACTGCCGTGTGCTGGTGTAATACATCTCACCGAGTTACAGCTGTCCCCTCTAGAAGCCTTTCACTAAGACTGTTCTTGTGGAATTTGCAACGTGATATTTGTAAGCCCATAGAGGGCTATGGTGAAAAAGGAAATATCTTAAGATAAAAACAGAAAAAGAAGCTTTCTGAGAAACTGCTTTGTATTCTGTTAGTTGATTTCACAGGGTTACAGCTTTCCCCTCAAGAAGCCTTTCGCTAAGACGGTTCTTGTGGAATTTGCAAAGTGATATTTGGAAGCCCATAGAGGGTTATGGTGAAAAAGGAAATATCTTCAATTAAAATCTGGAAAGAAGCTTTCTGAGAGACTCCTTTGTATTTGTTAATTCATTTCACAGAGTTACAGCTTTTCCCACAAGAAGATTTTCGCTAAGTCTGTTCTTGTGGGATTTGCAAAGTGATATTTGGAAGCCCATAGAGAGCTATGGTGAAAAAGGAAATATCTTCAGGTAAAAACTGGAAAGAAGCTTTCTGAGAAACTGCTTTGTGTTCTGTTAATTCATCTCACAGAGTTACAGCTTTCCTTCAAGAAGCCTTTCGCTAAGACTCTTCTTGTGGAATTTGCAAAGTGATATTTGGAAGCCCATAGGGGGCTACGGTGTAAAAGGAAATATCTTCAGTTAAAAACTGGAAAGAAGCTTTCTGAGAAGCTGCTTTGTGTTCTGTTAATTCAACTCACAGAGTTACAGCTTTCCCCTAAAGAAGCCTTTCGCTAAGACTTTTCTTGTGGAATTTGCAAAGTGATCTTTGGGAGCCCATAGAGGGCTAGTGTGAAAAAGGAAATATCTTCAGTTAAAAACTGAAAAGACGCTTTCTGAGAAACTGCTCTGTGTTCTGTTGATTTATCTCACACAGTTACAGCTTTCCCCACAAGAAGCCATTTGCTAAGACTGTTCTTGTGGAATTTGCAAAGTGGTATTTGGAAGACCATAGAGGGCTATGGTGAAAAAGGAAATATCTTCTGTTAAAAACTGTAAAGCAGATTTCTGAGAAAATGCTTTGTTTTGCGATAATTCATCTCACAGAGTTACAGCTTTCCCCTCAAGAAGCATTTCGCTTAGACTGTTCTTGTGGAATTCGCAAAGTGATACTTGGAAGCCCATAGCGGGCTACGGTGAAAATGCAATATCTTCCCTTAAAAAGTGGAAAGAAGCTTTCTGAGAAACTGCTTTGTTTTCTGTTAATACATCTCACAGAGTTACAGCTTTCTTCTCAAGAAACCGTTCACTAAGACTGTTTTTTTGAAATTTGCAATGTGATATTTGGAAACCCATAGAGGGCTATGGTGAAAAGGGAAGTATCCTAAGAAAAAAAATTAAAAGAAGCTTTCTGAGAAACTGCTTTGTGTTATGTTAATTCATCTCACAGAGTTACAGCTTTCCCCTAAAGAAGCCTTTCGCTAAGACTGCTCTTGTGGAATTCGCAAAGTGATATTTGGAAGCCTATAGAGGGCTATGGTGAAAAAGGAAATATCTTCCGAAAAAACTGGAAAGAAGATTTCTGAGAAACTGCTTTGTGCTCTGTTAATTCATCTCACAGAGTTACATCTTTCCTTTCAATAAGCCTTTTGCTAAGGCTGTTCTTGTGGAATATGCAAAGTTATATTTGGAAGCCCATAGAGGGCTATGGTGAAACAGGAAATATCTTCTGTTGAAAACTGTAAAGAAGATTTCTGAGAAACTGCTTTGTGTTCTGTTAATTCATCTCACAGAGTTACAGCTTTACCTTCAAGAAGCCTTTCGCTAAGGCTGTTCTTGTGGAATTCAAAAAGTGATATTTGGAAGCCCATAGAGGGCTGTGGTGAAAAAGGAAATATGTTCCGTTAAAAACTGGAAAGAAGCTTTCTGAGAAACTGCTTTGTGTTCTGTTAATTCATGACACGGAGTTGCAGCTTTCCCCTCAAGAATCCTTTCACTAAGACTGTTCTTGTGGAATTCGGAAAGTGATATTTAGAAGTCCATAGAGGGCTATGGTGAAAAAGTAAATATCTTAGGATAAAAACTGGAAAGAAGCTTTCTGAGAAGCTGCTGTGTGTTCTGTTAATTCATTTCACAGAGTTAGAGCTTTCCCCTCAAGAAGACATTCGCAAAGGCTGTTCTTGTGAAACTTGCAAAGTGATATTTGGAAGCCCATAGAGGGCTACGGTGAAGAAGGAAATATCTTCAGTTAAAAACTGGAAAGAAGCTTTCTGAGAAACTGCGTTGTGTTCTGCTAATTCATTTACAGAGTTACAGCTTTCCCCTCGAGAAGACTTTCGATAAGACTGTTCTTGTGGAATTTGCAAAGTGATATTTGGGGGCCATAGAGGGCTATGGTCAAAAGGTAAATATCTTCATTTAAAAACTGGACAGAAGCTTTTTCAGAAACTGCTTTGTGTTCTGTTAATTCATCTCACAGTGTTACTGCTTTCCCTTCAAGAAACCTTTCGCAAAGATTGTTCTTGTGGAATTTGCAAAGTGGTATTTGGAAGCCCCTAGAGTGCTAGGGTGAAATAGTAATATCTTCCGTTAAAAACCGGAAATATGATTTCTGAGAAACTGCTTTGTGTTCTGTTAATTCATCTCACAGATTTCAAGTTTTCCCTTCAAGAAGTCTCTCGATCAGACTGTTTTTGTGGAATTTGCAAAGTGATATTTGTAAGTCCATAGAGGGCTATCGTGTAAAAGGAAATATCTTTCGTAAAACACTGGAAAGAAGCTTTGTGAGAAATTCCTTAGTGTTGGGTTAATTCATCTCACAGAGTTACAGCTTTCCATTCAAGAAGCCTGTCCCTAAGGCTGTTCTTGTGGAGTTTGGAAAGTGATATTTGGAAGCCCATAGAGGGCTATGATGAAAAAGGAAGTATCTTCAGTTAAAAACAGGAAAGAAGCTTTCTGAGAAACTGCTTTGTGTTCTGTTAATTCATCTCACAGAGTTACTGCTTTGCCCTCAAGAACTCTTTTGCTGAGACTGTTCTTGCGGAATTTGCAAAGTGATATTTGGAAGCCCTTAGAGGGCTACGGGAAAAAGGAAGTATCCTAAGATAAAAAGTGAAAAGAAGCATTCTGAGAAACTGCTTTGTGTTCTGTTAATTCATCTCACAGAGATTCAGCTTTCCCTTAAAGAAGTCTTTCGCTAAGGCTGTTCTTGTGGAATTTGCAAAGTGATATTTGGAAGCCCATAGAGGGCTATGGTGAAAAAGGCAATATCTTCCATTAAAAACTGGAAAGAAGCTGTCTGAGAAACTGCTTTGTGTTCTGTTAATCCATCTCACAGAGGTACTGCTATCCTCTCAAGAAGCCTTTCGCTAATACGGTTCTTGTGGAATTTCAAAGGGTTATTTGGAAGCCCATAGAGGGCTACGGTGAAAAAGGAAATATCCTAAGTTAAAAACTGAAAAAAAGCATTCTGAGAAACTGCTTTGTGTTCTGTTAATTCATGTCACAGAGTTACAGCTTTCCTTTCAAGAAGTCTTTCGTTAAGGCTTTTCTTGTGGAATTGGCAAAGTCATATTTGGAGGCCCATAGAGGGCTCTGGTGAAACAGGAAACATCTTCAGTTAAAAACTGGAAAGAAGCTTTCTGAGAAACTGCTTGGTGCTCTGTTAATTCATCTCACAGAGTTACACCTTTCCCTTCAAGAAACCTTTCGCTAAGGCTGTTCTTGTGGAATTTGCAAAGTGATATTTGGAAGCCCATGGAGGGCTATGGTGAAAAATGAAATATCTTCCGTTAAGTACTGTACAGAAGATTTCTGAGAAACTACTTTGTGCTCTGTTAATTCAACTCACAGAGTTACAACTATCCCTTCAAGAAGCCTTTCGCTAAGCCTGTTCTTGTGGAATTTGCAAAGTGATATTTGGAAGCCCTTAGAGGGCTATGGTGAAAAAGGAAATATCTTCCGTTAAAAACTGGAAAGAAGCTTTCTGAGAAACTCCTTTGGGTTCTGTTAAATCATCTCACCGAGTTACAGCTTTCCCTTCAAGAAGCCTTTCGCTAAGGCTGTTCTTGTGCATTTGGAAAGTAATATTTGGAAGCCAATAGAGGGCTATGGTGAAAAAGGAAATATCTTTAGTTACAAACTTGAAAGAAGCTTTCTGAGAAACTACTTTGTGTTCTGTTAATTCATCTCAAAGAGTTTCAGCTTTCCCTTCAAGAAGCCTTTCGCTAAGACTGTTCTTGTGGAATTTGCAAAGTGATATTTGGAAGCCCATAGAGGGCTAGGGTAAAAAAAGAAATATCTTCATTTAAAAACTGGAAAGAAGCTGTCTGAGAAACTGCTTTGTGTTCTGTTAATTCATCTCACAGAGTTAAAGCTTTCCCCTAAAAAAGCCTTTCGTTAAGACTGTTCTTGTGGTATTTGCCAAGTGATATTTAGAAGCCGATAGATGGCTATGATGAAAAAGGAAATATCTTCCGTTAAAAACTGAAAAGAAGCTTTCTGAGAAACTGCTTTGTGTTCTGTTAATTCATCTCAAACAGTTGCAGCTTTCACCTCAATAACCCTTATGCTAAGACTGTTTTGTGGAATTTGCAAAGTGATATTTGGAAGCCCATAGAGGGCTACGGTGAAAAAGGAAATACCTTCCGTTAAAAACTGCAAAGAAGCTTTCTGAGAAACTGCTTTGTGTTCTGTTAATACATCTCAAAGAATTACAGCTTTCCTTCAAGAAGCCTTTCGCTAAGGCTGTTCTGGTGGAATTTCGAAAGTGATATTTGGAAGTTCACAGGGGGCTACGGTGAAAAAGGAAATATCTTCAGTTAAATACTGGAAAGAAGCTGTCTGAGAAACTGCTTTGTGTTCTGTTCATTCTTCTCACAGAGTTACATCTTTCGTCTCAAGAAGCCTTTTGCTAAGACTGTTCTTGGGGAATTTGCAATGTGATATTTGGAAGCCCTTAGTGGTATATGGTGAAAAAGGAAATATCCTAAGATAAAAACTGAAAAGAAGCATTCTGAGGAACTGCTTTATGTTCCGTTAATTCATCTCACATAGTTACAGCTTTCCCCTCAAGAAGCCTTTCGCTAAGACAGTTCTTGTGGAATTTGCAAAGTAATATTTGAAGGTCCTTAGAGGGCTATGATAAAAAGGGAAATTTCTTCCTTTAAAAACTGGAAAGAAGCTTTCTGACAAAATGCTTTGTATTCTGTTAGTTCAACTCACAGAGTTACAGCCTTCCCCCTCAGAATCCTTTCGCTAAGACTATACTTGTGGAATATGGAAAGTGATATTTGTAAGCACATAGAGGGCTATGCTGAAAAGGGAAATATGTTCCGTTTAAAACTGTCAAGAAGCTTTCTGAGAAAGTGTTTTGTGTTCTGTTAATTCATGTCAGAGTTATTTCTTTACCCTCAAGAAGTCTTTCGCAAAGACTGTTCTTGTGGAATTTGGAAAGTGATATTTGGAAGTCCCTAGAGGGCTACGGTGAAAAAGGAAATATCTTAGGATAAAAACTGGAAAGAAGCTTTCTGAGAAGCTGCTTTGGGTTCTGTTAATTCATTTTACAAAGTTAGAGCTTTCCCCTCAGGAAGCCTTTCGCTAAGGCTGTTCTTGTGGAACTTGCAAAGTGATATTTGGAAGCACATAGAGGGCTACGGTGAAGAAGGAAATATCATCAGTTAAAACTGGAAAGAAGCTTTCTGAGAAACTGCGTTGTGTTCTGCTAATTCATTTAAAGAGTTACAGCTTTCCCCTCGTGAAGACTTTGGATAACACTGTTCTTGTGGAATTTGCAAAGTGATATTTGGAAGCCCATAGAAGGCTATGGTGAAAAAGGAAATATCTTCCGTTAAAAACTGGAAAGAAGCTTTCTGAAAAACTGCACTGTGTTCTGTTAATTCATCTCACGTAGGTACAGCTTTCCCCTCAAAAAGCCTTTGTCTAAGACTGTTCTTTTGGAATTTACAAAGTGATATTTGGAAGCCCATAGATGGCTATGGTGAAAAATGAAATATCTTCTGTTAGAAACTGGAAAGAAGTTTCGGAGCAACTGCTTTCTGTTCTGTTAATTCATCTCACAGAGTTACAGCTTTCTCCTCAAGAAGCCTTTCGTTAAAACTGTTCTTTTGGAATATGGAAAGTGATATTTGTAAGGCCATAGAGGGCTATGGTGAAAAATGAAATATCTTCTGTTAAAAACTGGAAAGAAGCTTTCTGAGAAACTTCTTTGTGTTCTGTTAATTCATCTCACAGAGTTACAGCTTTCCCTTCAAGAAGCCTTTCGTTAAGACTGTTCTTCTGCAATTTGCAAAGTGATATTTCGAAGCCCAAAGAGGTCTAGCGTGAAAAAGGAAATATCTTCAGGTAAAAACTGGAAAGAGGTTGTCTGAGAAACTGCTTTGTCTTCTCTTAACTCATCTCACGGAATTACAGCGTTCCCTTCAAGAATCCTTTCGCTAAGGCTGTCTTGTGGAATCTGGAAAGTGATATTTGAAAGCCCATAGAGCACTTTGCTGAAAAAGGAAATATCTTCCGTGAAAAACTGGAATGAAGCTTTCTGAGAAACTGTTTTGAGCCCTCTTATTTCATCTCAGAGTTACTGCTTTCCCCTCAAGAAGCTTTCGCTAAGACTGTTCTTGTGGAATTTCCAAAGTGATATTTGGAAGCCCATAGAGGGATATGGTGAAAAAGGAAATATCTTCCATTAAAAACTGGAAAGAAAGTTTCTGAGGAACTATTTTGTGTTCTGTTAATTCGTCTCACAGAGTTACAGCTTTCCCTTCAAGAAGCCTTTCGCTAAGGCTGTTCTTGTTGTGTTTGGTAAGTGATATTGGAACCCCATAGAGGACTATGGTCAAAAGGGAAATATCTTCAGTTAAAAACTGGAAAGAAGCTTTTTCAGAAACTACTTTGTGTTCTGTTAATTCATCTCACAGAGTTACTGCTTTCCCTTCAGGGAGCCTTTCGCAAAGATTGTTCTTGTGGAATTTGCAAAGTGATATTTGGAAGCCTCTAGAGTGCTAGGGTGAAATAGAAATATCTTCCGTTAAAAACCGGAAAGAAGATTTCTGAGAAACTGCTTTGTATTCTGTTAATTCCTCTCACAGATTTCAAGTTTTCCCTTCCAGAAGTCTTTCGATCAGACTGTTTTTGTGGAATTTGCAAAGTGATATTTGTAAGTCCATAGAGGGCTATGGTGTAAAAGGAAATATCTTTCGTTAAAAACTGGAAAGAAGCTTTGTGAGAACCTCCTTAATGTTCGGTTAATTCATCTCACAGAGTTACAGCTTTCCATTCAAGAAGCCTTTCGCTAAGGCTGTTCTTGTGGAGTTTGGAAAGTGATATTTGGAAGCCCATAGAAGGCTATGATGATAAAGGAAATATCTTCAGTTAAAAACCGGAAAGAAACTTTCTGAGAAACTGCTTTGTGTTCTGTTAATTCATCTCACAGAGTTACTGCTATGCCCTCAAGGAGTCTTTTGCTGAGACTGTTCTTGTGGAATTTGCAAAGTGATATTTGGAAGCCCTGAGAGGGCTATGTAAAAAGGAAGTATCCTAAGATAAAAACGGAAAAAAAGCATTACGAGAAACTGCTTTGTGGACTGTTAATTTATCTCACAGAGATTCATCTTTCCCTTAAAGAAGCTTTTCGCTAAGGCTGTTCTTGTGGAATTTGCAAAGTGATACTTGGAAGCCCATAGAGGGCTATGGTGAAAAAGGAAATATCTTCCGAAAAAACTGGAAAGAAGCTTTCTGAGAAACTGCTTTGTGTTCTGTTTATTCATCTCACAGAGTTACAGCTTTACCTTCAAGAATCCTTTCGCTAAGGCTGTTTTGTGGAATTTAGAAAGTGGTATTTGGAAGCCCATAGTGGGCTGTGGTGAAAAAGAAATATGTTCCGTTAAAAACTGGAAATAAGGTTTCTGAGAAACTGCTTTGTGTTCTGTTAATTCATCTCACAGAGTTACTGTGTTCCCCTCAAGAAGCCTTTCACTAAGACAATTTTTGTGGAATTTGCAAGGTGATATTTGGAAGCCCATTGAGGGTTACGGTGAAAAAGGAAATATCTTCCGTTAAAAACTGGAAAGAAGCTGTCTGAGATACTGCTATGTGTTCTGTTAATTCATCTCACAGATTTACATCTTTCCCCTCAAGAATCCTTTCGTTAAGACTGTTCTTGTGGAATTTGGAAAGAGATATTTGCAAGCCCATAGAGGGGTATGGTAAAAAAGGAAATATCTTCCGTTAAAACTGGAAAGAAGCTTTCTGAGAAACGGCTTTGTGTTCTGTAAATTCCTCTCACACTGTTACAGCTTTCCCTTCAAGAAGCCTTTCGCTAAGGCTGTTCTTATGGAATTTGGAAAGTTATATTTGGAAGCCCATAGAGGACTATGGTGAAAAAGAAAATATCCTAAGGTAAAAACTGAAAAGAAGCATTCTGAGAAACTGCTCTGTGTTCTGTTAATTCATCTCACAGAGTTAAAACTATCCCTTCAAGAAGCCTTTCGCTAAGGCTGTTCTTGTGGAATTTGCAAAGTGATATTTGGAAGCCCTTAGAGGGCTATGGTGAAAAAGGAAATATCTTCCGTTAAAAACTGGAAAGAAGCTTTCTGAGAAACTCCTTTGGGTTCTGTTAAATCATCTCACCGACTTACAGCTTTCCCTTCAAGAAGCCTTTCGCTAAGGCTGTTCTTGTGCATTTGGAAAGTAATATTTGGGAGCCAATAGAGGGCTATGGTGAAAAAGGAAATATCTTTAGTTGCAAACTTGAAGGAAGCTTTCTGAGAAACTACTTTGTGTTCTGTTAATTCATCTCAAAGAGTTTCAGCTTTCCCTTCAAGAAGCCTTTCGCTAAGACTGTTCTTGTGGAATTTGCAAAGTGATATTTGGAAGCCCATAGAGGGCTAGGGTAAAAAATGAAATATCTTAGGATAAAAACTGGAAAGAAGCTGTCTGAGAAACTGCTTTGTGTTCTGTTAATTAATCTCACAGAGTTAAAGCTTTCCCCTAAAGAAGCCTTTCGTTAAGACAGTTCCTGTGGAATTTGCCAAGTGATATTTAGAAGCCCATAGAGGGCTAGGGTAAAAAATGAAATATCTTAGGATAAAAACTGGAAAGAAGCTGTCTGAGAAACTGCTTTGTGTTCTGTTAATTCATCTCACAGAGTTAAAGCTTTCCCCTAAAGAAGCCTTTCGTTAAGACAGTTCCTGTGGAATTTGCCAAGTGATATTTAGAAGCCGATAGATGGCTATGATGAAAAAGGAAATATCTTCCGTTAAAAACCGAAAAGAAGCTTTCTGAGAAACTGCTTTGTGTTCTGTTAATTCATCTCAAACAGTTGCAGCTTTCACCTCAATAACCCTTATGCTAAGACTGTTTTGTGGAATTTGCAAAGTGATATTTGGAAGCCCATAGAGGGCTACGGTGAAAAAGGAAATACCTTCCGTTAAAAACTGCACAGAAGCTTTCTGAGAAACTGCTTTGTGTTCTGTTAATTCATCTCAAAGAATTACAGCTTTCCTTCAAGAAGCCTTTCGCTAAGGCTGTTCTGGTGGAATTTCGAAAGTGATATTTTGAAGTCCACAGGGGGCTACGGTGAAAAAGGAAATATCTTCAGTTAAAAACTGAAAAGAAGCTTTCTGAGAAACTGCTTTGTGTTCTGTTCATTCTTCTCCCAGAGTTACAGCTTTCCTCTTAAGAAGCCTTTTGCTAAGACTGTTCTTGTGGAATTTGCAATGTGATATTTGGAAGCCTTTAGAGTTCTATGGTGAAAAAGGAAATATCCTAAGATAAAAACTGAAAAGAAGCATTCTGAGAAATGCTTTGTATTCTGTTCCGTTAATTCACCTCACATAGTTACAGCTTTCCCGTCAAGAAGCCTTTCGCTAAGACAGTTCTTGTGGAATTTGCAAAGTGATATTTGAAAGTCCTTAGAGGGCTATGATGAAAAAGGAAATTTCTTCCTTTAAAAACTGGAAAGAAGCTTTCTGACAAAATGCTTTGTATTCTGTTAGTTCAACTCACAGAGTTACAGCCTTCCCCCCCAGAATCCTTTCGCTAAGACTATACTTGTGGAACATGGAAAGTGATATTTGTAAGCACATAGAGGGCTATGCTGAAAAAGCAAATATGTTCCGTTTAAAACTGTAAAGAAGCTTTCAGAGAAAGTGTTTTCTGTTCTGTTAATTCATGTCAGAGTTATTGCTTTACCCTCAAGAAGTCTTTCGCTAAGACTGTTCTTGTGGAATTTGGAAAGTGATATTTGGAAGCCCGTAGAGGGCTATGGTGAAAAAGGAAATATCTTCAGTTAAAAACTGAAAAGACGCTTTCTGAGAAACTGCTCTGTGTTCTGTTAATTTATCTCACACAGTTACAGCTTTCCCCACAAGAAACCATTCGCTAAGACTGTTCTTGTGGAATTTGCAAAGTGGTATTTGGAAGACCATAGAGGGCTATGGTGAAAAAGGAAATATCTTCTGTTAAAAACTGGAAGGAAGCTTTCTGAGAAAATGCTTTGTGTTGCGATAATTCATCTCACAGAGTTACAGCTTTCCCCTCAAGAAGCATTTCGCTTAGACAGTTCTTGTGGAATTCGCAAAGTGATACTTGGAAGCCCATAGAGGGCTACGGTGAAAATGCAATATCTTCCCTTAAAAAGTAAAAGAAGCTTTCTGAGAAACTGCTTTGTTTTCTGTTAATACATCTCACAGAGTTACAGCTTTCATCTCAAGAAACCGTTCACTAAGACTGTTTTTTTGAAATTTGCAATATGACATTTGGAAGCCCATAGAGGGCTATGGTGAAAAAGGAAGTATCCTAAGATAAAAAATTAAAAGAAGCTTTCTGAGAAACTGCTTTGTGTTCTGTTAATTCATCTCACAGAGTTACAGCTTTCCCCTAAAGAAGCCTTTCGCTAAGACTGCTCTTGTGCAATTCGCAAAGTGATATTTGGAAGCCTATAGAGGGCTATGGTGAAAAAGGAAATATCTTCCGAAAAAACTGGAAAGAAGATTTCTGAGAAACTGCTTTGTGTTCTGTTAATTCATCTCACAGAGTTACATCTTTCCCTTCAATAAGCTTTCGCTAAGGCTGTTCTTGTGGAATTTGCAAAGTTATATTTGGAAGCTCATAGAGGGCTATGGTGAAAAAGGAAAGATCTTCTGTTGAAAACTGTAAAGAAGATTTCTGAGAAACTGCTTTGTGTTCTGTTAATACATCTCACAGAGTTACAGCTTTAGCTTCAAGAAGACTTTCGCTATGGCTGTTCTTGTGGAATTCAAAAAGTGATATTTGGAAGCCCATAGAGGGCTGTGGTGAAAAAGGAAATATGTTTCGTTAAAAACTGGAAAGAAGCTTTCTGAGAAACTGCTTTGTGTTCTGTTAATTCATTTCACAGAGTTAGAGCTTTCCCCTCAAGAAGACTTTCACAAAGGCTGTTCTTGTGAAACTTGTAAAGTGATATTTGGAAGCCCATAGAGGGCTACGGTGAAGAAGGAAATATCTGCAGTTAAAAACTGGAAAGAAGCTTTCTGAAAAACTGTGTTGTGCTCTGCTAATTCATTTACAGAGTTACAGCTTTCCCTTCGAGAAGACTTTCGATAAGACTGTTCTTGTGGAATTTGCAAAGTGATATTTGGAATCCCATAGAGGGCTATGGTCAAAAGGGAATATCTTCATTTAAAAACTGGAAAGAAGCTTTTTCAGAAACTGCTTTGTGTTCTGTTAATTCATCTCACAGAGTTACTGCTTTCCCTTCAAGAAGCCTTTCACAAAGATTGTTCTTGTGGAATTTGCAAAGTGATATTTGGAAGCCCCTAGAGTGCTAGGGTGAAATAGTAATATCTTCCGTTAAAAACCGGAAAGAAGATTTCTGAGAAACCGCTTTGTGTTCCGTTAATTCATCTCACAGATTTCAAGTTTTCCCTTCAAGAAGTCTCTCAATCAGACTGTTTTTGTGGAATTTGCAAAGTGATATTTGTAAGTCCATAGAGGGCTATCGTGTAAAAGGAAATATCTTTCGTAAAACACTGGAAAGAAGCTTTGTGAGAAACTCCTTAGTGTTGGGTTAATTCATCTCACAGAGTTACAGCTTTCCATTCAAGAAGCCTGTCCCTAAGGCTGTTCTTGTGGAGTTTGGAAAGTGATATTTGGAAGCCCATAGAGGGCTATGATGAAAAAGGAAATATCTTCAGTTAAAAACCGGAAAGAAGCTTTCTGAGAAACTGCTTTGTGTCTTGTTAATTCATCTCACAGTGTTGCTGCTTTGCCCTCAAGAACTCTTTTGCTGAGACTGTTCTTGCGGAATTTGCAAAGCGATATTTGGAAGCCCTTAGAGGGCTACGGGAAAAAGGATGTATCCTAAGATAAAATCTGAAAAGAAGCATTCTGAGAAACTGCTTTGTGTTCTGTTAATTCATCTCACAGAGATTCAGCTTTCCCTTAAAGAAGTCTTTCGCTAAGGCTGTTCTTGTGGAATTTGCAAAGTGATATTTGGAAGCCCATAGAGGGCTATGGTGAAAAAGGCAATATCTTCCGTTAAAAACTGGAAAGAAGCTGTCTGAGAAACTGCTTTGTGTTCTGTTAATTCATCTCACAGAGTTACTGCTTTCCGCTCAAGAAGCCTTTCGTTAATACGGTTCTTGTGGAATTTGCAAAGGGTTATTTGGAAGCCCATAGAGGGCTACGGTGAAAAAGGAAATATCCTAAGTTAAAAACTGAAAAAAAGCATTCTGAGAAACTGCTTTGTGTTCTGTTAATTCATGTCACCGAGTTACAGCTTTCCTTTCAAGAAGACTTTCGCTAAGGCTTTTCTTGTGGAATTGGCAAAGTCATATTTGGAGGCCCATAGAGGGCTCTGGAGAAACAGGAAACATCTTCAGTTAAAAACTGGAAAGAAGCTTTCTGAGAAACTGCTTTGTGCTCTGTTAATTCATCTCACAGAGTTACACCTTTCCCTTCAAGAAACCTTTCGCTAAGGCTGTTCTTGTGGAATTTCGAAAGTGATATTTGGAAGCCCATGGAGGGCTATGGTGAAAAATGAAATATCTTCCGTTAAGTACTGTAAAGAAGATTTCTGAGAAACTACTTTGTGCTCTGTTAATTCAACTCACAGAGTTACAACTATCCCTTCAAGAAGCCTTTCGCTAAGGCTGTTCTTGTGGAATTTGCAAAGTGATATTTGGAAGCCCTTAGAGGGCTATGGTGAAAAAGGAAATATCTTCCGTGAAAAACTGGAAAGAAGCTTTCTGAGAAACTCCTTTGGGTTCTGTTAAATCATCTCACCGACTTACAGCTTTCCCTTCAAGAAGCCTTTCGCTAAGGCTGTTCTTGTGCATTTGGAAAGTAATATTTGGAAGCCAATAGAGGGCTATGGTGAAAAAGGAAATATCTTTAGTTACAAACTTGAAAGAAGCTTTCTGAGAAACTACTTTGTGTTCTGTTAATTCATCTCAAAGAGTTTCAGCTTTCCCTTCAAGAAGCCTTTCGCTAAGACTGTTCTTGTGGAATTTGCAAAGTGATATTTGGAAGCCCATAGAGGGCTAGGGTAAAAAAGGAAATATCTTCATTTAAAAACTGGAAAGAAGCTTTCTGAGAAACTGCTTTGTGTTCTGTTCATTCTTCTCACAGAGTTACAGCTTTCCTCTCAAGAAGCCTTTTGCTAAGACTGTTCTTGTGGAATTTGCAATGTGATATTTGGAAGCCCTTATAGGTCTATGGTGAAAAAGGAAATATCCTAAGATAAAAACTGAAAAGAAGCATTCTGAGAAACTTCTTTATGTTCCGTTAATTCACCTCACATAGTTACAGCTTTCCCCTCAAGAAGCCTTTCGCTAAGACAGTTCTTGTGTAATTTGCAAAGTGATATTTGAAAGTCCTTAGAGGGCTATGATGAAAAAGGAAATTTCTTCCTTTAAAAACTGGAAAGAAGCTTTCTGACAAAATGCTTTGTATTCTATTAGTTCAACTCACAGAGTTACAGCCTTCCCCCCCCAGAATCCTTTCGCTAAGACTATAATTGTGGAATATGGAAAGTGATATTTGTAAGCACATAGAGGGCTATGCTGAAAAAGGAAATATGTTCCGTTTAAAACTGTAAAGAAGCTTTCTGAGAAAGTGTTTTGTGTTCTGTTAATTCATGTCTGAGTTATTGCTTTACACTCAAGAAGTCTTTCACTAAGACTGTTCTTGTGGAATTTGGAAAGTGATATTTGGAAGTCCCTAGAGGGCTATGGTGAAAAAGGAAATATCTTAGGATAAAAACTGGAAAGAAGCTGTCTGAGAAACTGCTTTGTGTTCTGTTAATTCATCTCACAGATTTAAAGCTTTCCCCTAAAGAAGTCTTTCGTTAAGACTGTTCTTGTGAAATTTTCCAAGTGATATTTAGAAGCCGATAGATAGCTATGATGAAAAAGGAAATATCTTCTGTTAAAAACCGAAAAGAAGCTTTCTGAGAAACTGCTTTGTGTTCTGTTAATTCATCTCAAACAGTTGCAGCTTTCTCCTCAGTAACCCTTATGCTAAGACTGTTTTGTGGAGTTTGCAAATTGATATTTGGAAGCCCATAGAGGGCTACGGTAAAAAAGGAAATACCTTCCGTTAAAAACTGCAAAGAATCTTTCTGAGAAACTGCTTTGTATTCTGTTAATTCATCTCACAGAGTTACTGTGTTCCCCTCAAGAAGCCTTTCACTAAGACTATTTTTGTGGAATTTGTAAAGTGATATTTGGAAGCCCATAGAGGGTTACGGTGAAAAAGGAAATATCTTCCGTTAAAAGCTGGAAAGAATCTGTCTGAGATACTGCTATGTGTTCTGTTAATTCATCTCACAGAGTTGCATCTTTCCCCTCAAGAATCCTTTCGCTAAGACTGTTCTTGTGGAATTTGGAAAGAGATATTTGCAAGCCCATAGAGGGGTATGGTAAAAAAGGAAATATCTTCCATTAAAACTGGAAAGAAGCTTTCTGAGAAACTGCTTTGTGTTCTGTAAATTCATCTCACAGTTTTACAGCTTTACCTTCAAGAAGCCTTTCGCTAAGGCTGTTCTTGCGGAATTTGGAAAGTTATATTTGGAAGCCCATAGAGGACTATGGTGAAAAAGGAAATATCCTAACGTAAAAACTGAAAAGAAGCATTCTGAGAAACTGCTTAGTGTTCCGTTAATTCATCTCACAGAGTAACAGCTTTCCCTTCAATAAGAATTTCGCTAAGGCGATTTTTGTGGAATTTGCAAAGTGATATTTGGAAGCCCTTAGAGGGCTATGGTGAAAACAGAAATATCCTCCGTTAAAAACTGGAAAGAAGCTGTCTGAGAAACTGCTTTGTGTTCTCTTATTTCATCACACAGATTTACAGCTTTCCCTTCAAGGAACCTTTCGTTAAGGCTGTTCTTGTGGAATTTGCAAAGTGACATTTGGAAGCCCATAGAGGGCTACGGTGAAAAAGGAAATATCCTAAGTTAAAAACAGAAAAAAAAGCATTCTGAGAAACTGATTTGTGTTCTGTTAATTCATGTCACAGAGTTAGAGCTTTGCTTTCAAGAAGCCTTTCGCTAAGGCTGTTCTTGTGGAATTGGCAATGTCGTATTTGGAGGCCCATAGAGGGCTCTGGTGAAACAGGAAACATCCTCAGTTAAAAACTGGAAAAAAGGTTTCTGAGAAATTGTTTTGTGCTCTCTTAATTCATCTCACAGAGTTACACCTTTCCCTTCAAGAAAACTTTCGTTAAGACTGTTCTTGTGGAATTTTCCAAGTGATATTTAGAAGCCGATAGATAGCTATGATGAAAAAGGAAATATCTTCTGTTAAAAACCGAAAAGAAGCTTTCTGAGAAACTGCTTTGTGTTCTGTTAATTCATCTCAAACAGTTGCAGCTTTCTCCTCAATAACCCTTATGCTAAGACTGTTTTATGGAGTTTGCAAAGTGATATTTGGAAGCCCATAGAGGGCTACGGTGAAAAAGGAACTACCTTCCGTTAAAAACTGCAAAGAAGCTTTCTGAGAAACTGCTTTGTATTCTGTTAATTCATCTAAAAGAATTACAGCTTTCCTTCAAGAAGCCTTTCGCTAAGGCTGTTCTTGGGAAATTTCCAAAGTGATATTTGGAAGTCCACAGGGGGCTACGGTGAAAAAGGAAATATCTTCAGTTAAAAACTGGAAAGAAGCTTTCTGAGAAACTACTTTGTGTTCTCTTCATTCTTCTCACAGAGTTACAGCTTTCCTCTCAAGAAGCCTTTTGTTAAGACTGTTCTTGTGGAATTTGCAATGTGATATTTGGAAGCCCTTAGAGGTCTATGGTGAAAGAGGAAATATCCTAAGATAAAAACTAAAAAGAAGCATTCTGAGAAACTGCTTTATGTTCCGTTAATTCACCTCACATACTTACAGCTTTCCCCTCAAGAAGCCTTTCGCTAAGACAGTTCTTGTGGAATTTGCAAAGTGATATTTGTAAGTCCATAGAGGGCTATGGTGTAAAAGGAAATATCTTTCGTAAAAAACTGGAAAGAAGCTTTGTGAGAACCTCCTTAGTGTTCGGTTAATTCATCTCACAGAGTTACAGCTTTCCATTCAAGAAGCCTTTCGCTAAGGCTGTTCTTGTGGAGTTTGGAAAGTGATATTCGGAAGCCCATAGAGGGCTAAGATGATAAAGGAAATATCTTCAGTTAAAAACCGGAAAGAAACTTTCTGAGAAACTGCTTTGTGTTCTGTTAATTCATCTCACAGAGTTACTGCTATGCCCTCAAGGAGTCTTTTGCTGAGAATGTTCTTGTGGAATTTGCAAAGTGATATTTGGAAGCCCTTAGAGGGCTATGGGAAAAAGGAAGTATCCTAAGATAAAAACTGAAAAGAAGCATTATGAGAAACTGCTTTGTGGTCTGTTAATTTATCTCACAGAGATTCAGCTTTCCCTTAAAGAAGTCTTTCGCCAAGGCTGTTCTTGTGGAATTTGCAAAGTGATACTAGGAAGCCCATAGAGGGCTATGGTGAAAAAGGAAATATCTTCCGTTCAAAACTGGAAAGAAGCTTTCTGAGAAACTGCTCTGTGTTCTGTCAATTCATCTCACAGAGTTACATCTTTCCCTTCAAGAAGCCTTTCGCTAAGGCTGTTCTTGTGGAATTGGCAAAGGTATATTTGGAAGCCCATAGAGGGCTATGTTGAAAAAGGAAATACCTTCCGTCCAAAACTGGAAAGAAGCTTTCTGAGAAACTGCTCTGTGTTCTGTTAATTCATCTCACAGAGTTACAGCTTTCCCCTCAAGAAGCCTTTCGCTAAGACTGTTCTTGTGGAATTTGCAAAGTGATATTTGGAAGCCCATAGAGGGCTAGGGTGAAAAAGGAAATATCTTCCGTTAAAAATTGGAAAGAAGTTTCTGAGCAACTGCTTTGTGTTCTGTTAATTCATCTCACAGAGTTACAGCTTTCACCTCAAGAAGCCTTTCGTTAAAACTGTTCTTTTGGAATATGGAAAGTGATATTTGGAAGGCCATAGAGGGCTATGGTGAAAAATGAAATATCTTCTGTTAAAAACTGGAAAGAAGCTTTCTGAGAAACTTCTTTGTGTTCTGTTAATTCATCTCACAGAGTTACAGCTTTCCCTTCAAGAAGCCTTTCGTTAAGACTGTTCTTCTGCAATTTGCAAAGTGATATTTCGAAGCCCAAAGAAGTCTAGGGTGAAAAAGGAAATATCTTCAGGTAAAAACTGGAAAGAGGCTGTCTGAGAAACTGCTTTGTCTTCTGTTAACTCATCTCACGGAATTACAGCGTTCCCTTCAAGAATCCTTTCGCTAAGGCTGTCTTGTGGAATCTGGAAAGTGATATTTGTAAGCCTATAGAGCGCTTTGCTGAAAAAGGAAGTATCTTCCGTGAAAAACTGGAATGAAGCTTTCTGAGAAACTGTTTCGAGCCCTCTTATTTCATCTCAGAGTTACTGCTTTCCCCTCAAGACGCTTTCGCTAAGACTGTTCTTGTGGAATTTCCAAAGTGATATTTGGAAGCCCATAGAGGGATATGGTGAAAAAGGAAATATCTTCCATTAAAAACTGGAAAGAAAGTTTCTGAGGAACTATTTTGTGTTCTGTTAATTCATCTCACAGAGTTACAGCTTTCCCTTCAAGAAGCCTTTCGCTAAGGCTGTTCTTGTTGTGTTTGGAAAGTGATATTGGAACCTCATAGAGGGCTATGGTCAAAAGGGAAATACCTTCAGTTAAAAACTGGAAAGAAGCTTTTTCAGAAACTGCTTTGTGTTCTGTTAATTCATCTCACAGAGTTACTGCTTTCCCTTCAGGAAGCCTTTCGCAAAGATTGTTCTTGTGGAATTTGCAAAGTGATATTTGGAAGCCTCTAGAGTGTTAGGGTGAAATAGAAATATCTTCCATTAAAAACCGGAAAGAAGATTTCTGAGAAACTGCTTTGTGTTCTGTTAATTCATTTCACAGATTTCAAGTTTTCCCTTCCAGAAGTCTTTCGATCAGACTGTTTTTGTGGAATTTGCAAAGTGATATTTGTAAGTCCATAGAGGGCTATGGTGTAAAAGGAAATATCTTTCGTAAAAAACTGGAAAGAAGCTTTGTGAGAACCTCCTTAGTGTTCGGTTAATTCATCTCACAGAGTTACAGCTTTCCATTCAAGAAGCCTTTCGCTAAGGCTGTTCTTGTGGAGTTTGGAAAGTGATATTTGGAAGCCCATAGAGGGCTAAGATGATAAAGGAAATATCTTCAGTTAAAAACGGGAAAGAAACTTTCTGAGAAACTGCTTTGTGTTCTGTTAATTCATCTCACAGAGTTACTGCTATGCCCTCAAGGAGTCTTTTGCTGAGACTGTTCTTGTGGAATTTGCAAAGTGATATTTGGAAGCCCTTAGAGGGCTATGGGAAAAAGGAAGTATCCTAAGATAAAAACTGAAAAGAAGCATTATGAGAAACGGCTTTGTGGTCTGTTATTTTATCTCACAGATATTCAGCTTTCCCTTAAAGAAGTCTTTCGCCAAGGCTGTTCTTGTGGAATTTGCAAAGTGATAATTGGAAGCCCAAAGAGGGCTATGGTGAAAAAGGAAATATCTTCCGAAAAAACTGGAAAGAAGCTTTCTGAGAAACTGCTTTGTGTTCTGTTAATTCATCTCACAGAGTTACAGCTTTACCTTCAAGAAGCCTTTCGCTAAGGCTGTTTTGTGGAAATTAGAAAGTGATATTTGGAAGCCCATAGAGGGCTGTGGTGAAAAAGGAAATATGTTCCGTTAAAAACTGGAAATAAGCTTTCTGAGAAACTGCTTTGTGTTCTGTTAATTCATCTCACAGAGTTACTGTGTTCCCCTCAAGAAGCCTGTCACTACGACTATTTTTGTGGAATTTGCAAAGTGATATTTGGAAGCCCATAGAGGGTTACGGTGAAGAAGGAAATATCTTCCGTTAAAAACTGGAAAGAAGCTGTCTGAGATACTGCTATGTGTTCTGTTAATTCATCTCACAGAGTTACATCTTTCCCCTCAAGAATCCTTTCGCTAAGACTGTTCTTGTGGAATTTGGAAAGAGATATTTGCAAGCCCATAGAGGGGTATGGTAAAAAAGGAAATATCTTCCATTAAAACTGGAAAGAAGCTTTCTGAGAAACTGCTTTGTGTTCTGTAAATTCATCTCACTGTGTTACAGCTTTCCCTTCAAGAAGCCTTTCGCTAAGGCTGTTCTTGCGGAATTATGGAAAGTTATATTTGGAAGCCCATAGAGGACTATCGTGAAAAAGGAAATATCCTAACGTAAAAACTGAAAAGAAGCATTCTGAGAAACTGCTTTGTGTTCCGTTAATTCATCTCACAGAGTTACACCTTTCCCTTCAAGAAAACTTTCGCTAAGGCTGTTCTTGTGGAATTTAGTAAGTGATATTTGGAAGCCCATGGAGGGCTACGGTGAAAAATGAAATATCTTAGGTTAAATACTGTAAAGAAGATTTCTGAGAAACTGCTTTGTGCTCTGTTAATTCATCTCACAGAGATACAACTTTCCCTTCAAGAAGCCTTTCGCTAAGGCTGTTCTTGTGGAATTTGCAAAGTGATATTTGGAAGCCCATAGAGGACTATGGTGAAAAAAGGAAACATCTTCCGTTAAAAACTGGAAAGAAGCTTTCTGAGAAACTACTTTGTGTTCTCTTAATTCATCTCACAGATTTACAGCTTTCCCCTCAAGAAGCCTTTCGCTAAGACTGTTCTTGTGGAACTTGCAAAGTGATATTTGGAAGCCCATAGAGGGCTACGGTGAAAAAGGAAATATCTTCCGTTAAAAACTGGAAAGAAGCTTTCTGAGAAACTGCTTTGTGTTCTGTTAATTCATCTCAAAGAATTACAGCTTTCCCTTCAAGAAGCCTTTCGCTAAGGCTGTTCTTTTGGAATTTGCAAAGTGATATTTGGAAGCCCTTAGAGGTCTATGGTGAAAAAGGAAATATCCTAAGATAAAAACTGAAAAGAAGCATTCTGAGGAACTGCTTTATGTTCCGTTAATTCACCTCACATAGTTACAGCTTTCCCCTCAAGACGCCTTTCGCTAAGACAGTTCTTGTGGAATTTGCAAAGTGATATTTGAAAGTCCTTAGAGTGCTATGATGAAAAAGGAAATTTCTTCCTTTAAAAACTGGAAAGAAGCTTTCTGACAAAATGCTTTGTATTCTGTTAGTTCAACTCACAGAGTTACAGCCTTCCCCCCCAGAATCCTTTCGCTAAGACTATACTTGTGAAATATGGAAAGTGATATTTGTAAGCACATAGAGGGCTATGCTGAAAAACGAAATATGTTCCGTTTAAAACTGTCAAGAAGCTTTCTGAGAAAGTGTTTTGTGTTCTGTTAATTCATGTCAGAGTTATTGCTTTACCCTCAAGAAATCTTTCGCTAAGACTGTTCTTGTGGAATTTGGAAAATGATATTTGGAAGTCCCTAGAGGGCTATGGTGAAAAAGGAAATATCTTAGGATAAAAACTGGAAAGAAGCTTTCTGAGAAGCTGCTTTGTGTTCTGTTAATTCATTTCACAAAGTTAGAGCTTTCCCCTCAAGAAGCCTCTCGCTAAGGCTGTTCTTGTGGAACTTGGAAAGTGATATTTGGAAGCCCATAGAGGGCTACGGTGGAAAAGGAAATATCTTCCGTTAAAAACTGGAAAGAAGCTTTCTGAGAAACTGCTTTGTGTTCTGTTAATTCATCTCACGGAGGTACAGCTTTCCCCTCAAAAAGCCTTTGTCTAAGACTGTTCTTTTGGAATTTACAAAGTGATATTTGGAAGCCCATAGATGGCTATGGTGAAAAATGAAATATCTTCTGTTAAAAACTGGAAAGAAGCTTTCTGAGAAACTTCTTTGTGTTCTGTTAATTCATCTCACAGAGTTATAGCTTTCCCCTCAAGAAGCCTTTCGCTAAGACTGTTCTTGTGGAATTTGCAAAGTGATATTTGGAAGCCCATAGAGGGCTATGGTGAAAAAGGAAATATCTTCCGTTAAAAATTGGAAAGAAGTTTCTGAACAACTGCTTTGTGTTCTGTTAATTCATCTCACAGAGTTACAGCTTTCACCTCAAGAAGCCTTTCGTTAAAACTGTTCTTTTGGAATATGGAAAGTGATATTTGGAAGGCCATAGAGGGCTATGGTGAAAAATGAAATATCTTCTGTTAAAAACTGGAAAGAAGCTTTCTGAGAAACTTCTTTGTGTTCTGTTAATTCATCTCACAGAGTTACAGCTTTCCCTTCAAGAAGCCTTTCGTTAAGACTGTTCTTCTGCAATTTGCAAAGTGATATTTTGAAGCCCAAAGAGGTCTAGGGTGAAAAAGGAAATATCTTCAGGTAAAAACTGGAAAGAGGCTGTCTGAGAAACTGCTTTGTCTTCTCTTAACTCATCTCACGGAATTACAGCGTTCCCTTCAAGAATCCTTTCGCTAAGGCTGTCTTGTGGAATCTGGAAAGTGATATTTGTAAGCCCATAGAGCGCTTTGCTGAAAAAGGAAGTATCTTCCGTGAAAAACTGGAATGAAGCTTTCTGAGAAACTGTTTCGAGCCCTCTTATTTCATCTCAGAGTTACTGCTTTCCCCTCAAGACGCTTTCGCTAAGACTGTTCTTGTGGAATTTCCAAAGTGATATTTGGAAGCCCATAGAGGGATATGGTGAAAAAGGAAATATCTTCCATTAAAAACTGGAAAGAAAGTTTCTGAGGAACTATTTTGTGTTCTGTTAATTCATCTCACAGAGTTACAGCTTTCCCTTCAAGAAGCCTTTCGCTAAGGCTGTTCTTGTTGTGTTTGGAAAGTGATATTGGAACTTCATAGAGGGCTATGGTCAAAAGGGAAATACCTTCAGTTAAAAACTGGAAAGAAGCTTTTTCAGAAACTGCTTTGTGTTCTGTTAATTCATCTCACAGAGTTACTGCTTTCCCTTCAGGAAGCCTTTCGCAAAGATTGTTCTTGTGGAATTTGCAAAGTGATATTTGGAAGCCTCTAGAGTGCTAGGGTGAAATAGAAATATCTTCCGTTAAAAACCGGAAAGAAGATTTCTGAGAAACTGCTTTGTGTTCTGTTAATTCATCTCACAGTGTTACAGCTTTCCCTTCAAGAAGCCTTTCGCTAAGGCTGTTCTTGCGGAATTTGGAAAGTTATATTTGGAAGCCCATAGAGGACTATCGTGAAAAAGGAAATATCCTAACGTAAAAACTGAAAAGAAGCATTCTGAGAAACTGCTTTGTGTTCCGTTAATTCATCTCACAGAGTTACAGCTTTCCCTTCAATAAGAATTTCGCTAAGGCGGTTTTTGTGGAATTTGCAAAGTGATATTTGGAAGCCCTTAGAGGGCTATGGTGAAAACAGAAATATCCTCCGTTGAAAACTGGAAAGAAGCTGTCTGAGAAACTGCTTTGTGTTCTCTTATTTCATCTCACAGATGTACAGCTTACCCTTCAAGGAAACTTTCGCTAAGACTGTTCTTGTGGAATTTGCAAAGTGACATTTGGAAGCCCATAGAGGGCTACGGTGAAAAAGGAAATATCCTAAGTTAAAAACAGAAAAAAAAAGCATTCTGAGAAACTGATTTGTGTTCTGTTAATTCATGTCACAGAGTTAGAGCTTTGCTTTCAAGAAGCCTTTCGCTAAGGCTGTTCTTGTGGAATTGGCAATGTCGTATTTGGAGGCCCATAGAGGGCTCTGGTGAAACAGGAAACATCCTCAGTTAAAAACTGGAAAAAAGGTTTCTGAGAAATTGTTTTGCGCTCTCTTAATTCATCTCACAGAGTTACACCTTTCCCTTCAAGAAAACTTTCGCTAAGGCTGTTCTTGTGGAATTTAGTAAGTGATATTTGGAAGCCCATGGAGGGCTACGGTGAAAAATGAAATATCTTAGGTTAAATACTGTAAAGAAGATTTCTGAGAAACTGCTTTGTGCTCTGTTAATTCATCTCACAGAGATACAACTTTCCCTTCAAGAAGCCTTTCGCTAAGGCTGTTCTTGTGGAATTTGCAAAGTGATATTTGGAAGCCCATAGAGGACTATGGTGAAAAAAGGAAATATCTTCCGTTAAAAACTGGAAAGAAGCTTTCTGAAAAACTGCTTTGTGTTCTGTTAATTCATCTCAAAGAATTACAGCTTTCCCTTCAAGAAGCCTTTTGCTAAGGCTGTTCTTGTGGAATTTCGAAAGTGATATTTGGAAGTCCACAGGGGGCTACGGTGAAAAAGGAAATATCTTCAGTTAAAAACTGGAAAGAAGCTTTCTGAGAATCTGCTTTGTATTCTGTTCATTCTTCTCCCAGAGTTACAGCTTTCCTCTCAAGAAGCCTTTTGCTAAGACGGTTCTTGTGGAATTTGCAATGTGATATTTGGAAGCCCTTAGAGGTCTATGGTGAAAAAGGAAATATCCTAAGATAAAAACTGAAAAGAAGCATTCTGAGAAACTGCTTTATGTTCCATTAATTCACCTCACATAGTTACAGGTTCCCCTCCAGAATCCTTTCGCTAAGACTGTTCTTGTGGAATTTGCAAAGTGATATGTGAAAGTCCTTAGAGTGCTATGATGAAAAAGGAAATTTCTTCCTTTAAAAACTGGAAAGAAGCTTTCTGACAAAATGCTTTGTATTCTGTTAGTTCAACTCACAGAGTTACAGCCTTCCCCCCCAGAATCCTTTCGCTAAGACTATACTTGTGGAATATGGAAAGTGATATTTGTAAGCACATAGAGGGCTATGCTGAAAAAGGAAATTTGTTCCGTTTAAAACTGTCAAGAAGCTTTCTGAGAAAGTGTTTTGTGTTCTGTTAATTCATGTCAGAGTTATTGCTTTACCCTCAAGAAATCTTTCGCTAAGACTGTTCTTGTGGAATTTGGAAAGTGATATTTGGAAGTCCCTAGAGGGCTATGGTGAAAAAGGAAATATCTTAGGATAAAAACTGGAAAGAAGCTTTCTGAGAAGCTGCTTTGTGTTCTGTTAATTCATTTCACAAAGTTAGAGCTTTCCCCTCAAGAAGCCTCTCGCTAAGGCTGTTCTTGTGGAACTTGGAAAGTGATATTTGGAAGCACATACAGGGCTACGGTGAAGAAGGTAATATCTTCAGTTAAAAACTGGAAAGAAGCTTTCTGAGAAACTGCGTTGTGTTCTGCTAATTCATTTAAAGAGTTACAGCTTTCCCCTCGTGAAGACTTTCGATAAGACTGTTCTTGTGGAATTTGCAAAGTGATATTTGGAAGCCCATAGAGGGCTATGGTGGAAAAGGAAATATCTTCCGTTAAAAACTGGAAAGAAGCTTTCTGAGAAACTGCTTTGTGTTCTGTTAATTCATCTCACGGAGGTACAGCTTTCCCCTCAAAAAGCCTTTGTCTAAGACTGTTCTTTTGGTATTTACAAAGTGATATTTGGAAGCCCATAGATGGCTATGGTGAAAAATGAAATATCTTCTGTTAAAAACTGGAAAGAAGCTTTCTGAGAAACTTCTTTGTGTTCTGTTAATTCATCTCACAGAGTTATAGCTTTCCCCTCAAGAAACCTTTCGCTAAGACTGTTCTTGTGGAATTTGCAAAGTGATATTTGGAAGCCCATAGAGGGCTATGGTGAAAAAGGAAATATCTTCCGTTAAAAATTGGAAAGAAGTTTCTGAGCAACTGCTTTGTGTTCTGTTAATTCATCTCACAGAGTTACAGCTTTCACCTCAAGAAGCCTTTCGTTAAAACTGTTCTTTTGGAATATGGAAAGTGATATTTGGAAGGCCATAGAGGGCTATTGTGAAAAATGAAATATCTTCTGTTAAAAACCGGAAAGAAGCTTTCTGAGAAACTTCTTTGTGTTCTGTTAATTCATCTCACAGAGTTACAGCTTTCCCTTCAAGAAGCCTTTCGTTAAGACTGTTCTTCTGCAATTTGCAAAGTGATATTTCGAAGCCCAAAGAGGTCTAGGGTGAAAAAGGAAATATCTTCAGGTAAAAACTGGAAAGAGGCTGTCTGAGAAACTGCTTTGTCTTCTCTTAACTCATCTCACGGAATTACAGCGTTCCCTTCAAGAATCCTTTCGCTAAGGCTGTCTTGTGGAATCTGGAAAGTGATATTTGTAAGCCTATAGAGCGCTTTGCTGAAAAAGGAAGTATCTTCCGTGAAAAACTGGAATGAAGCTTTCTGAGAAACTGTTTCGAGCCCTCTTATTTCATCTCAGAGTTACTGCTTTCCCCTCAAGATGTTTTCGCTAAGACTGTTCTTGTGGAATTTCCAAAGTGATATTTGGAAGCCCATAGAGGGATATGGTGAAAAAGGAAATATCTTCCATTAAAAACTGGAAAGAAAGTTTATGAGGAACTATTTTGTGTTCTGTTAATTCATCTCACAGAGTTACAGCTTTCCCTTCAAGAAGCCTTTCGCTAAGGCTGTTCTTGTTGTGTTTGGAAAGTGATATTGGAACCTCATAGAGGGCTATGGTCAAAAGGGAAATACCTTCAGTTAAAAACTGGAAAGAAGCTTTTTCAGAAACTGCTTTGTGTTCTGTTAATTCATCTCACAGAGTTACTGCTTTCCCTTCAGGAAGCCTTTCGCAAAGATTGTTCTTGTGGAATTTGCAAAGTGATATTTGGAAGCCTCTAGAGTGCTAGGGTGAAATAGAAATATCTTCCGTTAAAAACCGGAAAGAAGATTTCTGAGAAACTGCTTTGTGTTCTGTTAATTCATTTCACAGATTTCAAGTTTTCCCTTCCAGAAGTCTTTCGATCAGACTGTTTTTGTGGAATTTGCAAAGTGATATTTGTAAGTCCATAGAGGTCTATGGTGTAAAAGGAAATATCTTTCGTAAAAAACTGGAAAGAAGCTTTGTGAGAACCTCCTTAGTGTTCGGTTAATTCATCTCACAGAGTTACAGCTTTCCATTCAAGAAGCCTTTCGCTAAGGCTGTTCTTGTGGAGTTTGGAAAGTGATATTTGGAAGCCCATAGAGGGCTAAGATGATAAAGGAAATATCTTCAGTTAAAAACGGGAAAGAAACTTTCTGAGAAACTGCTTTGTGTTCTGTTAATTCATCTCACAGAGTTACTGCTATGCCCTCAAGGAGTCTTTTGCTGAGACTGTTCTTGTGGAATTTGCAAAGTGATATTTGGAAGCCCTTAGAGGGCTATGGTGAAAACAGAAGTATCCTCCGTTGAAAACTGGAAAGAAGCTGTCTGAGAAACTGCTTTGTGTTCTCTTATTTCATCTCACAGATGTACAGCTTACCCTTCAAGGAAACTTTCGCTAAGACTGTTCTTGTGGAATTTGCAAAGTGACATTTGGAAGCCCATAGAGGGCTACGGTGAAAAAGGAAATATCCTAAGTTAAAAACAGAAAAAAAAAGCATTCTGAGAAACTGATTTGTGTTCTGTTAATTCATGTCACAGAGTTAGAGCTTTGCTTTCAAGAAGCCTTTCGCTAAGGCTGTTCTTGTGGAATTGGCAATGTCGTATTTGGAGGCCCATAGAGGGCTCTGGTGAAACAGGAAACATCCTCAGTTAAAAACTGGAATAAAGGTTTCTGAGAAATTGTTTTGTGCTCTCTTAATTCATCTCACAGAGTTACACCTTTCCCTTCAAGAAAACTTTTGCTAAGGCTGTTCTTGTGGAATTTAGTAAGTGATATTTGGAAGCCCATGGAGGGCTACGGTGAAAAATGAAATATCTTAGGTTAAATACTGTAAAGAAGATTTCTGAGAAACTGCTTTGTGCTCTGTTAATTCATCTCACAGAGATACAACTTTCCCTTCAAGAAGCCTTTCGCTAAGGCTGTTCTTGTGGAATTTGCAAAGTGATATTTGGAAGCCCATAGAGGACTATGGTGAAAAAAGGAAACATCTTCCGTTAAAAACTGGAAAGAAGCTTTCTGAGAAACTACTTTGTGTTCTCTTAATTCATCTCACAGATTTACAGCTTTCCCCTCAAGAAGCCTTTCGCTAAGACTGTTCTTGTGGAACTTGCAAAGTGATATTTGGAAGCCCATAGAGGGCTACGGTGAAAAAGGAAATATCTTCCGTTAAAAACTGGAAAGAAGCTTTCTGAGAAACTGCTTTGTGTTCTGTTAATTCATCTCAAAGAATTACAGCTTTCCCTTCAAGAAGCCTTTCGCTAAGGCTGTTCTTGTGGAATTTCCAAAGTGAAATTTGGAGGTCCACAGGGGGCTACGGTGAAAAAGGAAATATCTTCAGTTAAAAACTGGAAAGAAGCTTTCTGAGAAACTGCTTTGTCTTCTGTTCATTCTTCTCCCAGAGTTACAGTTTTCCTCTCAAGAAGCCTTTTGCTAAGACTGTTCTTTTGGAATTTGCAAAGTGATATTTGGAAGCCCTTAGAGGTCTATGGTGAAAAAGGAAATATCCTAAGATAAAAACTGAAAAGAAGCATTCTGAGGAACTGCTTTATGTTCCGTTAATTCACCTCACATAGTTACAGCTTTCCCCTCAAGACGCCTTTCGCTAAGACAGTTCTTGTGGAATTTGCAAAGTGATATTTGAAAGTCCTTAGAGTGCTATGATGAAAAAGGAAATTTCTTCCTTTAAAAACTGGAAAGAAGCTTTCTGACAAAATGCTTTGTATTCTGTTAGTTCAACTCACAGAGTTACAGCCTTCCCCCCCAGAATCCTTTCGCTAAGACTATACTTGTGAAATATGGAAAGTGATATTTGTAAGCACATAGAGGGCTATGCTGAAAAACGAAATATGTTCCGTTTAAAACTGTCAAGAAGCTTTCTGAGAAAGTGTTTTGTGTTCTGTTAATTCATGTCAGAGTTATTGCTTTACCCTCAAGAAATCTTTCGCTAAGACTGTTCTTGTGGAATTTGGAAAGTGATATTTGGAAGTCCCTAGAGGGCTATGGTGAAAAAGGAAATATCTTAGGATAAAAACTGGAAAGAAGCTTTCTGAGAAGCTGCTTTGTGTTCTGTTAATTCATTTCACAAAGTTAGAGCTTTCCCCTCAAGAAGCCTCTCGCTAAGGCTGTTCTTGTGGAACTTGGAAAGTGATATTTGGAAGCCCATAGAGGGCTATGGTGGAAAAGGAAATATCTTCCATTAAAAACTGGAAAGAAGCTTTCTGAGAAACTGCTTTGTGTTCTGTTAATTCATCTCACGGAGGTACAGCTTTCCCCTCAAAAAGCCTTTGTCTAAGACTGTTCTTTTGGAATTTACAAAGTGATATTTGGAAGCCCATAGATGGCTATGGTGAAAAATGAAATATCTCCTGTTAAAAACTGGAAAGAAGCTTTCTGAGAAACTTCTTTGTGTTCTGTTAATTCATCTCACAGAGTTATAGCTTTCCCCTCAAGAAGCCTTTCGCTAAGACTGTTCTTGTGGAATTTGCAAAGTGATATTTGGAAGCCCATAGAGGGCTATGGTGAAAAAGGAAATATCTTCCGTTAAAAATTGGAAAGAAGTTTCTGAACAACTGCTTTGTGTTCTGTTAATTCATCTCACAGAGTTACAGCTTTCACCTCAAGAAGCCTTTCGTTAAAACTGTTCTTTTGGAATATGGAAAGTGATATTTGGAAGGCCATAGAGGGCTATGGTGAAAAATGAAATATCTTCTGTTAAAAACTGGAAAGAAGCTTTCTGAGAAACATCTTTGTGTTCTGTTAATTCATCTCACAGAGTTACAGCTTTCCCTTCAAGAAGCCTTTCGTTAAGACTGTTCTTCTGCAATTTGCAAAGTGATATTTTGAAGCCCAAAGAGGTCTAGGGTGAAAAAGGAAATATCTTCAGGTAAAAACTGGAAAGAGGCTGTCTGAGAAACTGCTTTGTCTTCTCTTAACTCATCTCACGGAATTACAGCGTTCCCTTCAAGAATCCTTTCGCTAAGGCTGTCTTGTGGAATCTGGAAAGTGATATTTGTAAGCCCATAGAGCGCTTTGCTGAAAAAGGAAGTATCTTCCGTGAAAAACTGGAATGAAGCTTTCTGAGAAACTGTTTCGAGCCCTCTTATTTCATCTCAGAGTTACTGCTTTCCCCTCAAGACGCTTTCGCTAAGACTGTTCTTGTGGAATTTCCAAAGTGATATTTGGAAGCCCATAGAGGGATATGGTGAAAAAGGAAATATCTTCCATTAAAAACTGGAAAGAAAGTTTCTGAGGAACTATTTTGTGTTCTGTTAATTCATCTCACAGAGTTACAGCTTTCCCTTCAAGAAGCCTTTCGCTAAGGCTGTTCTTGTTGTGTTTGGAAAGTGATATTGGAACTTCATAGAGGGCTATGGTCAAAAGGGAAATACCTTCAGTTAAAAACTGGAAAGAAGCTTTTTCAGAAACTGCTTTGTGTTCTGTTAATTCATCTCACAGAGTTACTGCTTTCCCTTCAGGAAGCCTTTCGCAAAGATTGTTCTTGTGGAATTTGCAAAGTGATATTTGGAAGCCTCTAGAGTGCTAGGGTGAAATAGAAATATCTTCCGTTAAAAACCGGAAAGAAGATTTCTGAGAAACTGCTTTGTGTTCTGTTAATTCATCTCACAGTGTTACAGCTTTCCCTTCAAGAAGCCTTTCGCTAAGGCTGTTCTTCCGGAATTTGGAAAGTTATATTTGGAAGCCCATAGAGGACTATCGTGAAAAAGGAAATATCCTAACGTAAAAACTGAAAAGAAGCATTCTGAGAAACTGCTTTGTGTTCCGTTAATTCATCTCACAGAGTTACAGCTTTCCCTTCAATAAGAATTTCGCTAAGGCGGTTTTTGTGGAATTTGCAAAGTGATATTTGGAAGCCCTTAGAGGGCTATGGTGAAAACAGAAATATCCTCCGTTGAAAACTGGAAAGAAGCTGTCTGAGAAACTGCTTTGTGTTCTCTTATTTCATCTCACAGATGTACAGCTTACCCTTCAAGGAAACTTTCGCTAAGACTGTTCTTGTGGAATTTGCAAAGTGACATTTGGAAGCCCATAGAGGGCTACGGTGAAAAAGGAAATATCCTAAGTTAAAAACAGAAAAAAAAAGCATTCTGAGAAACTGATTTGTGTTCTGTTAATTCATGTCACAGAGTTAGAGCTTTGCTTTCAAGAAGCCTTTCGCTAAGGCTGTTCTTGTGGAATTGGCAATGTCGTATTTGGAGGCCCATAGAGGGCTCTGGTGAAACAGGAAACATCCTCAGTTAAAAACTGGAAAAAAGGTTTCTGAGAAATTGTTTTGCGCTCTCTTAATTCATCTCACAGAGTTACACCTTTCCCTTCAAGAAAACTTTCGCTAAGGCTGTTCTTGTGGAATTTAGTAGGTGATATTTGGAAGCCCATGGAGGGCTACGGTGAAAAATGAAATATCTTAGGTTAAATACTGTAAAGAAGATTTCTGAGAAACTGCTTTGTGCTCTGTTAATTCATCTCACAGAGATACAACTTTCCCTTCAAGAAGCCTTTCGCTAAGGCTGTTCTTGTGGAATTTGCAAAGTGATATTTGGAAGCCCATAGAGGACTATGGTGAAAAAAGGAAATATCTTCCGTTAAAAACTGGAAAGAAGCTTTCTGAAAAACTGCTTTGTGTTCTGTTAATTCATCTCAAAGAATTACAGCTTTCCCTTCAAGAAGCCTTTTGCTAAGGCTGTTCTTGTGGAATTTCGAAAGTGATATTTGGAAGTCCACAGGGGGCTACGGTGAAAAAGGAAATATCTTCAGTTAAAAACTGGAAAGAAGCTTTCTGAGAATCTGCTTTGTATTCTGTTCATTCTTCTCCCAGAGTTACAGCTTTCCTCTCAAGAAGCCTTTTGCTAAGACGGTTCTTGTGGAATTTGCAATGTGATATTTGGAAGCCCTTAGAGGTCTATGGTGAAAAAGGAAATATCCTAAGATAAAAACTGAAAAGAAGCATTCTGAGAAACTGCTTTATGTTCCATTAATTCACCTCACATAGTTACAGGTTCCCCTCCAGAATCCTTTCGCTAAGACTGTTCTTGTGGAATTTGCAAAGTGATATGTGAAAGTCCTTAGAGTGCTATGATGAAAAAGGAAATTTCTTCCTTTAAAAACTGGAAAGAAGCTTTCTGACAAAATGCTTTGTATTCTGTTAGTTCAACTCACAGAGTTACAGCCTTCCCCCCCAGAATCCTTTCGCTAAGACTATACTTGTGGAATATGGAAAGTGATATTTGTAAGCACATAGAGGGCTATGCTGAAAAAGGAAATTTGTTCCGTTTAAAACTGTCAAGAAGCTTTCTGAGAAAGTGTTTTGTGTTCTGTTAATTCATGTCAGAGTTATTGCTTTACCCTCAAGAAATCTTTCGCTAAGACTGTTCTTGTGGAATTTGGAAAGTGATATTTGGAAGTCCCTAGAGGGCTATGGTGAAAAAGGAAATATCTTAGGATAAAAACTGGAAAGAAGCTTTCTGAGAAGCTGCTTTGTGTTCTGTTAATTCATTTCACAAAGTTAGAGCTTTCCCCTCAAGAAGCCTCTCGCTAAGGCTGTTCTTGTGGAACTTGGAAAGTGATATTTGGAAGCACATACAGGGCTACGGTGAAGAAGGTAATATCTTCAGTTAAAAACTGGAAAGAAGCTTTCTGAGAAACTGCGTTGTGTTCTGCTAATTCATTTAAAGAGTTACAGCTTTCCCCTCGTGAAGACTTTCGATAAGACTGTTCTTGTGGAATTTGCAAAGTGATATTTGGAAGCCCTTAGAGGGCTATGGGAAAAAGGAAGTATCCTAAGATAAAAACTGAAAAGAAGCATTATGAGAAACGGCTTTGTGGTCTGTTAATTTATCTCACAAAGATTCAGCTTTCCCTTAAAGAAGTCTTTCGCCAAGGCTGTTCTTGTGGAATTTGCAAAGTGATAATTGGAAGCCCATAGAGGGCTATGGTGAAAAAGGAACTATCTTCCGAAAAAACTGGAAAGAAGCTTTCTGAGAAACTGCTTTGTGTTCTGTTAATTCATCTCACAGAGTTACAGCTTTACCTTCAAGAAGCCTTTCGCTAAGGCTGTTTTGTGGAAATTAGAAAGTGATATTTGGAAGCCCATAGAGGGCTGTGGTGAAAAAGGAAATATGTTCCGTTAAAAACTGGAAATAAGCTTTCTGAGAAACTGCTTTGTGTTCTGTTAATTCATCTCACAGAGTTACTGTGTTCCCCTCAAGAAGCCTTTCACTACGACTATTTTTGTGGAATTTGCAATGTGATATTTGGAAGCCCATAGAGGGTTACGGTGAAGAAGGAAATATCTTCCGCTAAAAACTGGAAAGAAGCTGTCTGAGATACTGCTCTGTGTTCTGTTAATTCATCTCACAGAGTTACATCTTTCCCTTCAAGAAGCATTTCTCTAAGGCTGTTTTTGTGGAATTGGCAATGGGATATTTGGAAGCCCATAGAGGGCTATGGTGAAAAAGGAAGTATCTTCCTTTCAAAACTGGAAAGAAGCTTTCTGAGAAACTTCTCTGTGTTCTGTTAATTCATCTCACAGACTTACATCTTTCCCTTCAGGAAGCCTTTCGCTAAGGCTGTTCTTGTGGCATTGGCAAAATTATATTTGGAAGCCCATAGAGGGCTATGGTGACAAAGGAAATATCTTCCGTTCAAAACTGGAAAGAAGCTTTCTGAGAAACTGCTCTGTGTTCTGTTAACTCATCTCACAGAATTACATCTTTCCCTTCAAGAAGCCTTTCGCTAAGGCTGTTCTTGTGGAATTGGCAAAGGGATATTTGGAAGCCCATAGAGGGCTATGGTGAAAAAGGAAATATCTTCCGTTCAAAACTGGAAGGGATCTTTCTGAGAAACTGCTCTGTGTTCTGTTAATTCATCTCACAGAGTTACATCTTTCCCTTCAAGAAGCCTTTCGCAAAGGCTGTTCTTGTGGAATTGGCAAAGTGATATTTTGAAGCCCAGAGAGGGCTATGATGAAATAGGAAATCTCTTCCGATAAAACCTGGAAAGAAGCTTTCTGAGAAACTGCTCTGTGTTCTGTTAATTCATCTCACAGAGTTACATCTTTCCCTTCAAGAAGCCTTTCTCTAAGGCTGTTTATGTGGAATTGGCAATGGGATATTTGGAAGCCCATAGAGGGCTATGGTGAAAAAGGAAATATCTTCCGTTCAAAACTGGAAAGAAGCTTTCTGAGAAACTGCTCTATGTTCTGTTATTTCATCTCACAGAGTTACATCTTTCCCTTCAAGAAGCCTTTCGCTAAGGCTGTTCTTGTGGAATTGGCAAAGGGATATTTGGAAGCCCATAGAGGGCTATGGTGAAAAAGGAAATATCTTCCGTTCAAAACTGGAAAGAAGCTTTCTGAGAAACCGGTCTGTGTTCTGTTAATTCATCTCACAGAGTTATATCTTTCCCTTCAAGAAGCCTTTCGCTAAGGCTGTTCTTGTGGAATTGGCAAAGTGATATTTGAAGCCCATAGAGGGCTATGGTGAAAAAAGTAATATCTTCCATTTAAAACTGGAAATAAGCTTTCTGAGAAACTACATTGTGTTCTGCTAATTCATCTCACAGTGTTACAGATTTCTCTCAAGAAGACTTTCGATAAGAGTGTTCTTGTAGTATTTGCAAAGGGATATTTGGAAGCCCATGGAGGGCTATGTTGTAAAAGGGAATATTTTCCATAAAAAACTGGAAAGAAGCATTCTGAGAAACTGCTTTGTGTTCTGTTAATTCATCTCACAGTGTTACAGCTTTCCCCTCAAGAAGACGTTCGCTAAGACTGTTCTTGTGGAATTGGCAAAGTGATATTTGGAAGCCCATACAGGGTTATGGTGAAAAAGGAAATATCTTCACTTAAAAACGGGAAAGAAGCTTTCTGAGAAACTGAGTTGTGTTTTCTTAATTTATCTCACAGAGTTACAGCTTTCCCCTCAAAAAGCCTTTCGATAAGACTGTTCTTGTGGAATTTGCAAAGTGATATTTGAAACCCATAGAGGGCTATGTTGAAAATGGAAATGTCTTCCGTTAAAAACTGGAAAGGAGCCTTCTGAGAAACTGCCTTGTGTTCTGTTAATTCATCTCACAGAGTTACAGCTTGCCCCTCAAGAAGCCTTTTCCTAAGACTGTTCTATTGGAAGTTGCAAAGTGAGATTTCGAAGCCCATAGAGGCTATGGTGAAAAAGGAAATATCTTCAGTTAAAAACTGGAAAGAAGCTTTCTGAGAAACTGCGTTGTGTTCCCTTAATTCATCTCTCACAGTTACATCTTTCACCTCAGGAAGCCGTGCGATAAGACTCTTCTTGTGGAATTTGTAAAGTGATATTTTTAAGCCCATAGAGGGATATGGTGAAAAAGGAAGAATCTTCCGTTAAAAATTGGAAAGAAACTTTCTGAGAAACTGCTTTGTGTTCTGTTAATTGATCTCACAGGCTTACAGCTTTCCCTTCCAGAAGCCTTTCGCTAAGACTCTTCTTGGGGAATTTGGAAAGTGATATTTGGAAGCCCATAGAGGGCAATGGTGAAAAAGGAAATATCTTCAGTGAAAAACTGAAAAGAAGCACTCTGAGAAACTGCGTGGTGTTCTGGTAATTCATCTCACAGAGTTACGTCTTTCCTCTCAAGAAGCCTTTCGATAAGAATGTTCTTGTGGAATTTGCAAAGTGATAATTGGAAGCATAAAGAGGGCTATGGTGAAAAAGGAAATACCTTTTGTTAAAAATCGGAAAGAAGCTTTCTGAGAAACTGCTTTGTGTTTTGTTAAGTCATCTCACAGAGTTACAGTTTCCCCTCAAGAAGACTTTCGCTAAGACTGTTGTTGTGGAATTTGCAAAGTGGTATTTGGAAGGCCATAGAGGGCTATGGTGAAAAAGGAAATATCCTCTGTTAAAAAGTGTAAAGAAGCTTTCTCAGAATCTGTTTTGTGTTCTGCTATTTCATTTCACAGAGTTAGAACTTTCCCCTCAAGAAACCTTTCGCTAAGACTGTTCTTATGGAATTTGCAAAGTGATATTTGGAGCCCATAGAGGGCTATGGTGAAAAAGGAAATATCTTCCGTTCCAAACTGGAAAGAAGCCTTCTGAGAAACTGCTCTGTGTTCTGTTAATTCATCTCACAGAGTTACATATTTCCCTTCAGGAAGCCTTTTACTAAGGCTCTTCTTGTGGAATTGGCAAAGTGATATTTGGAAGTTCATAGAGGGCCATGTTGAAAAAGGAAATATCTTCCGTTCAAAACTGGAAAGAAGCTTTCTGAGAAACTGCTCTGTGTTCTGTTAATTCATCTCACAGAGTTACATCTTTCCCTTCAAGAAGCCTTTCTCTAAGGCTGTTTTTGTGGAATTGGCAATGGGATATTTGGAAGCCCATAGAGGGCTATGGTGAAAAAGGAAATATCTTCCGTTCAAAACTGGAAAGAAGCTTTCTGAGAAACTGCTCTATGTTCTGTTATTTCATCTCACAGAGTTACATCTTTCCCTTCAAGAAGCCTTTCGCTAAGGCTGTTCTTGTGGAATTGGCAAAGGGATATTTGGAAGCCCATAGAGGGCTATGGTGAAAAAGGAAATATCTTCCGTTCAAAACTGGAAAGAAGCTTTCTGAGAAACCGGTCTGTGTTCTGTTAATTCATCTCACAGAGTTATATCTTTCCTTTCAAGAAGCCTTTCGCTAAGGCTGTTCTTGTGGAATTGGCAAAGTGATATTTGAAGCCCATAGAGGGCTATGGTGAAAAAAGTAATATCTTCCTTTTAAAACTGGAAATAAGCTTTCTGAGAAACTACATTGTGTTCTGCTAATTCATCTCACAGTGTTACAGATTTCTCTCAAGAAGACTTTCGATAAGAGTGTTCTTGTAGTATTTGCAAAGGGATATTTGGAAGCCCATGGAGGGCAATGTTGTAAAAGGGAATATTTTCCATAAAAAACTGGAAAGAAGCATTCTGAGAAACTGCTTTGTGTTCTGTTAATTCATCTCACAGTGTTACAGCTTTCCCCTCTAGAAGACGTTCGCTAAGACTGTTCTTGTGGAATTGGCAAAGTGATATTTGGAAGCCCATACAGGGTTATGGTGAAAAAGGAAATATCTTCACTTAAAAACGGGAAAGAAGCTTTCTGAGAAACTGAGTTGTGTTTTCTTAATTTATCTCACAGAGTTACAGCTTTCCCCTCAAAAAGCCTTTCGATAAGACTGTTCTTGTGGAATTTGCAAAGTGATATTTGAAACCCATAGAGGGCTATGTTGAAAATGGAAATATCTTCCGTTAAAAACTGGAAAGGAGCCTTCTGAGAAACTGCCTTGTGTTCTGTTAATTCATCTCACAGAGTTACAGCTTGCCCCTCAAGAAGCCTTTTCCTAAGACTGTTCTATTGGAAGTTGCAAAGTGAGATTTCGAAGCCCATAGAGGCTATGGTGAAAAAGGAAATATCTTCAGTTAAAAACTGGAAAGAAGCTTTCTGAGAAACTGCGTTGTGTTCCCTTAATTCATCTCTCACAGTTACATCTTTCACCTCAGGAAGCCGTGCGATAAGACTCTTCTTGTGGAATTTGTAAAGTGATATTTTTAAGCCCATAGAGGGATATGGTGAAAAAGGAAGAATCTTCCGTTAAAAATTGGAAAGAAACTTTCTGAGAAACTGCTTTGTGTTCTGTTAATTGATCTCACAGGCTTACAGCTTTCCCTTCCAGAAGCCTTTCGCTAAGACTCTTCTTGGGGAATTTGGAAAGTGATATTTGGAAGCCCATAGAGGGCAATGGTGAAAAAGGAAATATCTTCAGTGAAAAACTGAAAAGAAGCACTCTGAGAAACTGCGTGGTGTTCTGGTAATTCATCTCACAGAGTTACGTCTTTCCTCTCAAGAAGCCTTTCGATAAGAATGTTCTTGTGGAATTTGCAAAGTGATAATTGGAAGCATAAAGAGGGCTATGGTGAAAAAGGAAATACCTTTTGTTAAAAATCGGAAAGAAGCTTTCTGAGAAACTGCTTTGTGTTTTGTTAAGTCATCTCACAGAGTTACAGTTTCCCCTCAAGAAGACTTTCGCTAAGACTGTTGTTGTGGAATTTGCAAAGTGGTATTTGGAAGGCCATAGAGGGCTATGGTGAAAAAGGAAATATCCTCTGTTAAAAAGTGTAAAGAAGCTTTCTCAGAATCGGTTTGTGTTCTGCTATTTCATTTCACAGAGTTAGAACTTTCCCCTCAAGAAACCTTTCGCTAAGACTGTTCTTATGGAATTTGCAAAGTGATATTTGGAGCCCATAGAGGGCTATGGTGAAAAAGGAAATATCTTCCGTTCCAAACTGGAAAGAAGCCTTCTGAGAAACTGCTCTGTGTTCTGTTAATTCATCTCACAGAGTTACATATTTCCCTTCAGGAAGCCTTTTACTAAGGCTCTTCTTGTGGAATTGGCAAAGTGATATTTGGAAGTTCATAGAGGGCCATGTTGAAAAAGGAAATATCTTCCGTTCAAAACTGGAAAGAAGCTTTCTGAGAAACTGCTCTGTGTTCTGTTAATTCATCTCACAGAGTTACATCTTTCCCTTCAAGAAGCCTTTCTCTAAGGCTGTTTTTGTGGAATTGGCAATGGGATATTTGGAAGCCCATAGAGGGCTATGGTGAAAAAGGAAATATCTTCCGTTCAAAACTGGAAAGAAGCTTTCTGAGAAACTGCTCTGTGTTCTGTTAATTCATCTCACAGAGTTACATCTTTCCCTTCAAGAAGCCTTTCGCTAAGGCTGTTCTTGTGGAATTGGCAAAGGGATATTTGGAAGCCCATAGAGGGCTATGGTGAAAAAGGAACTATCTTCCGTTCAAAACTGGAAGGAGTTTTCTGAGAATCTGCTCTGTGTTCTGTTAATTCATCTCACAGAGTTACATCTTTCCCTTCAAGAAGCCTTTCGCTAAGGCTGTTCTTGTGGAATTGGCAAAGTGATATTTGGAAGCCCATAGAGGGCTACGGTGAAAAAGGAAATATCTTCCGTTCAAAACTGGAAAGAAGCATTCATAGAAACTGCTCTGTGTTCTGTTAATTCATCTCACAGAGTTACATCTTTCCCTTCAAGAAGCCTTTCTCTAAGGCTGTTTTTGTGGAATTGGCAGAGGGATATTTGGAAGCCCATAGAGGGCTATGGTGAAAAAGGAAATATCTTCCGTTCAAAACTGGAAAGAAACTTTCTGAGAAACTGCTCTGTGTTCTGTTAATTCATCTCACAGAGTTACATCTTTCCCTTCAAGAAGACTTTCGCTAAGACTGTTCCTGTAGAATTGGCAAAGGGATATTTGGAAGCCCATAGAGGGCTATGGTGAAAAAGGAAGTATCTTCCTTTCAAAACTGGAAAGAAGCTTTCTGAGAAACTTCTCTGTGTTCTGTTAATTCATCTCACAGACTTACATCTTTCCCTTCAGGAAGCCTTTCGCTAAGGCTGTTCTTGTGGCATTGGCAAAGGGATATTTGGAAGCCCATAGAGGGCTATGGTGACAAAGGAAATATCTTCCGTTCAAAACTGGAAAGAAGCTTTCTGAGAAACTGCTCTGTGTTCTGTTAACTCATCTCACAGAATTACATCTTTCCCTTCAAGAAGCCTTTCGCTAAGGCTGTTCTTGTGGAATTGGCAAAGGGATATTTGGAAGCCCATAGAGGGCTATGGTGAAAAAGGAAATATCTTCCATTCAAAACTGGAAGGGATCTTTCTGAGAGACTGCTCTGTGTTCTGTTAATTCATCTCACAGAGTTACATCTTTCCCTTCAAGAAGCCTTTCGCAAAGGCTGTTCTTCTGGAATTGGCAAAGTGATATTTTGAAGCCCAGAGAGGGCTATGATGAAATAGGAAATCTCTTCCGATAAAACCTGGAAAGAAGCTTTCTGAGAAACTGCTCTGTGTTCTGTTAATTCATCTCACAGAGTTACATCTTTCCCTTCAAGAAGCCTTTCACTAAGGCTGTTCTTGTGGGATTGGCAATGTTGTATTTCGAAGCCCATAGAGGGCTACGGTGAAAAAGGAAATATCTTCCGTTCAAAACTGGAAAGAAGCTTTCTGAGAAACTGCTCTATGTTCTGTTATTTCATCTCACAGAGTTACATCTTTCCCTTCAAGAAGCCTTTCGCTAAGGCTGTTCTTGTGGAATTGGCAAAGGGATATTTGGAAGCCCATAGAGGGCTATGGTGAAAAAGGAAATATCTTCCGTTCAAAACTGGAAAGAAGCTTTCTGAGAAACCGGTCTGTGTTCTGTTAATTCATCTCACAGAGTTATATCTTTCCCTTCAAGAAGCCTTTCGCTAAGGCTCTTCTTGTGGAATTGGCAATGGGATATTTGGAAGCCCATACAGGGTTATGGTGAAAAAGGAAATATCTTCACTTAAAAACGGGAAAGAAGCTTTCTGAGAAACTGAGTTGTGTTTTCTTAATTTATCTCACAGAGTTACAGCTTTCCCCTCAAAAAGCCTTTCGATAAGACTGTTCTTGTGGAATTTGCAAAGTGATATTTGAAACCCATAGAGGGCTATGTTGAAAATGGAAATGTCTTCCGTTAAAAACTGGAAAGGAGCCTTCTGAGAAACTGCCTTGTGTTCTGTTAATTCATCTCACAGAGTTACAGCTTGCCCCTCAAGAAGCCTTTTCCTAAGACTGTTCTATTGGAAGTTGCAAAGTGAGATTTCGAAGCCCATAGAGGCTATGGTGAAAAAGGAAATATCTTCAGTTAAAAACTGGAAAGAAGCTTTCTGAGAAACTGCGTTGTGTTCCCTTAATTCATCTCTCACAGTTACATCTTTCACCTCAGGAAGCCGTGCGATAAGACTCTTCTTGTGGAATTTGTAAAGTGATATTTTTAAGCCCATAGAGGGATATGGTGAAAAAGGAAGAATCTTCCGTTAAAAATTGGAAAGAAACTTTCTGAGAAACTGCTTTGTGTTCTGTTAATTGATCTCACAGGCTTACAGCTTTCCCTTCCAGAAGCCTTTCGCTAAGACTCTTCTTGGGGAATTTGGAAAGTGATATTTGGAAGCCCATAGAGGGCAATGGTGAAAAAGGAAATATCTTCAGTGAAAAACTGAAAAGAAGCACTCTGAGAAACTGCGTGGTGTTCTGGTAATTCATCTCACAGAGTTACGTCTTTCCTCTCAAGAAGCCTTTCGATAAGAATGTTCTTGTGGAATTTGCAAAGTGATAATTGGAAGCATAAAGAGGGCTATGGTGAAAAAGGAAATACCTTTTGTTAAAAATCGGAAAGAAGCTTTCTGAGAAACTGCTTTGTGTTTTGTTAAGTCATCTCACAGAGTTACAGTTTCCCCTCAAGAAGACTTTCGCTAAGACTGTTGTTGTGGAATTTGCAAAGTGGTATTTGGAAGGCCATAGAGGGCTATGGTGAAAAAGGAAATATCCTCTGTTAAAAAGTGTAAAGAAGCTTTCTCAGAATCTGTTTTGTGTTCTGCTATTTCATTTCACAGAGTTAGAACTTTCCCCTCAAGAAACCTTTCGCTAAGACTGTTCTTATGGAATTTGCAAAGTGATATTTGGAGCCCATAGAGGGCTATGGTGAAAAAGGAAATATCTTCCGTTCCAAACTGGAAAGAAGCCTTCTGAGAAACTGCTCTGTGTTCTGTTAATTCATCTCACAGAGTTACATATTTCCCTTCAGGAAGCCTTTTACTAAGGCTCTTCTTGTGGAATTGGCAAAGTGATATTTGGAAGTTCATAGAGGGCCATGTTGAAAAAGGAAATATCTTCCGTTCAAAACTGGAAAGAAGCTTTCTGAGAAACTGCTCTGTGTTCTGTTAATTCATCTCACAGAGTTACATCTTTCCCTTCAAGAAGCCTTTCTCTAAGGCTGTTTATGTGGAATTGGCAATGGGATATTTGGAAGCCCATAGAGGGCTATGGTGAAAAAGGAAATATCTTCCGTTCAAAACTGGAAAGAAGCTTTCTGAGAAACTGCTCTATGTTCTGTTATTTCATCTCACAGAGTTACATCTTTCCCTTCAAGAAGCCTTTCGCTAAGGCTGTTCTTGTGGAATTGGCAAAGGGATATTTGGAAGCCCATAGAGGGCTATGGTGAAAAAGGAAATATCTTCCGTTCAAAACTGGAAAGAAGCTTTCTGAGAAACCGGTCTGTGTTCTGTTAATTCATCTCACAGAGTTATATCTTTCCCTTCAAGAAGCCTTTCGCTAAGGCTGTTCTTGTGGAATTGGCAAAGTGATATTTGAAGCCCATAGAGGGCTATGGTGAAAAAAGTAATATCTTCCTTTTAAAACTGGAAATAAGCTTTCTGAGAAACTACATTGTGTTCTGCTAATTCATCTCACAGTGTTACAGATTTCTCTCAAGAAGACTTTCGATAAGAGTGTTCTTGTAGTATTTGCAAAGGGATATTTGGAAGCCCATGGAGGGCAATGTTGTAAAAGGGAATATTTTCCATAAAAAACTGGAAAGAAGCATTCTGAGAAACTGCTTTGTGTTCTGTTAATTCATCTCACAGTGTTACAGCTTTCCCCTCTAGAAGACGTTCGCTAAGACTGTTCTTGTGGAATTGGCAAAGTGATATTTGGAAGCCCATACAGGGTTATGGTGAAAAAGGAAATATCTTCACTTAAAAACGGGAAAGAAGCTTTCTGAGAAACTGAGTTGTGTTTTCTTAATTTATCTCACAGAGTTACAGCTTTCCCCTCAAAAAGCCTTTCGATAAGACTGTTCTTGTGGAATTTGCAAAGTGATATTTGAAACCCATAGAGGGCTATGTTGAAAATGGAAATGTCTTCCGTTAAAAACTGGAAAGGAGCCTTCTGAGAAACTGCCTTGTGTTCTGTTAATTCATCTCACAGAGTTACAGCTTGCCCCTCAAGAAGCCTTTTCCTAAGACTGTTCTATTGGAAGTTGCAAAGTGAGATTTCGAAGCCCATAGAGGCTATGGTGAAAAAGGAAATATCTTCAGTTAAAAACTGGAAAGAAGCTTTCTGAGAAACTGCGTTGTGTTCCCTTAATTCATCTCTCACAGTTACATCTTTCACCTCAGGAAGCCGTGCGATAAGACTCTTCTTGTGGAATTTGTAAAGTGATATTTTTAAGCCCATAGAGGGATATGGTGAAAAAGGAAGAATCTTCCGTTAAAAATTGGAAAGAAACTTTCTGAGAAACTGCTTTGTGTTCTGTTAATTGATCTCACAGGCTTACAGCTTTCCCTTCCAGAAGCCTTTCGCTAAGACTCTTCTTGGGGAATTTGGAAAGTGATATTTGGAAGCCCATAGAGGGCAATGGTGAAAAAGGAAATATCTTCAGTGAAAAACTGAAAAGAAGCACTCTGAGAAACTGCGTGGTGTTCTGGTAATTCATCTCACAGAGTTACGTCTTTCCTCTCAAGAAGCCTTTCGATAAGAATGTTCTTGTGGAATTTGCAAAGTGATAATTGGAAGCATAAAGAGGGCTATGGTGAAAAAGGAAATACCTTTTGTTAAAAATCGGAAAGAAGCTTTCTGAGAAACTGCTTTGTGTTTTGTTAAGTCATCTCACAGAGTTACAGTTTCCCCTCAAGAAGACTTTCGCTAAGACTGTTGTTGTGGAATTTGCAAAGTGGTATTTGGAAGGCCATAGAGGGCTATGGTGAAAAAGGAAATATCCTCTGTTAAAAAGTGTAAAGAAGCTTTCTCAGAATCTGTTTTGTGTTCTGCTATTTCATTTCACAGAGTTAGAACTTTCCCCTCAAGAAACCTTTCGCTAAGACTGTTCTTATGGAATTTGCAAAGTGATATTTGGAGCCCATAGAGGGCTATGGTGAAAAAGGAAATATCTTCCGTTCCAAACTGGAAAGAAGCCTTCTGAGAAACTGCTCTGTGTTCTGTTAATTCATCTCACAGAGTTACATATTTCCCTTCAGGAAGCCTTTTACTAAGGCTCTTCTTGTGGAATTGGCAAAGTGATATTTGGAAGTTCATAGAGGGCCATGTTGAAAAAGGAAATATCTTCCGTTCAAAACTGGAAAGAAGCTTTCTGAGAAACTGCTCTGTGTTCTGTTAATTCATCTCACAGAGTTACATCTTTCCCTTCAAGAAGCCTTTCTCTAAGGCTGTTTATGTGGAATTGGCAATGGGATATTTGGAAGCCCATAGAGGGCTGTGGTGAAAAAGGAAATATCTTCCGTTCAAAACTGTAAAGAAGCTTTCTGAGAAACTGCTCTGTGTTCTGTTAATTCATCTCACAGAGTTACATCTTTCCCTTCAAGAAGCCTTTCGCTAAGGCTGTTCTTGTGGAATTGGCAAAGGGATATTTGGAAGCCCATAGAGGGCTATGGTGAAAAAGGAACTATCTTCCGTTCAAAACTGGAAGGAGCTTTCTGAGAATCTGCTCTGTGTTCTGTTAATTCATCTCACAGAGTTACATCTTTCCCTTCAAGAAGCCTTTCGCTAAGGCTGTTCTTGTGGAATTGGCAAAGAGATATTTGGAAGCCCATAGAGGGCTACGGTGAAAAAGGAAATATCTTCCGTTCAAAACTGGAAAGAAGCTTTCATAGAAACTGCTCTGTGTTCTGTTAATTCATCTCACAGAGTTACATCTTTCCCTTCAAGAAGCCTTTCTCTAAGGCTGTTTTTGTGGAATTGGCAAAGGGATATTTGGAAGCCCATAGAGGGCTATGGTGAAAAAGGAAATATCTTCCGTTCAAAACTGGAAAGAAACTTTCTGAGAAACTGCTCTGTGTTCTGTTAATTCATCTCACAGAGTTACATCTTTCCCTTCAAGAAGACTTTCGCTAAGACTGTTCCTGTGGAATTGGCAAAGGGATATTTGGAAGCCCATAGAGGGCTATGGTGAAAAAGGAAGTATCTTCCTTTCAAAACTGGAAAGAAGCTTTCTGAGAAACTTCTCTGTGTTCTGTTAATTCATCTCACAGACTTACATCTTTCCCTTCAGGAAGCCTTTCGCTAAGGCTGTTCTTGTGGCATTGGCAAAGTTATATTTGGAAGCCCATAGAGGGCTATGGTGACAAAGGAAATATCTTCCGTTCAAAACTGGAAAGAAGCTTTCTGAGAAACTGCTCTGTGTTCTGTTAACTCATCTCACAGAATTACATCTTTCCCTTCAAGAAGCCTTTCGCTAAGGCTGTTCTTGTGGAATTGGCAAAGGGATATTTGGAAGCCCATAGAGGGCTATGGTGAAAAAGGAAATATCTTCCGTTCAAAACTGGAAGGGATCTTTCTGAGAAACTGCTCTGTGTTCTGTTAATTCATCTCACAGAGTTACATCTTTCCCTTCAAGAAGCCTTTCGCAAAGGCTGTTCTTGTGGAATTGGCAAAGTGATATTTTGAAGCCCAGAGAGGGCTATGATGAAATAGGAAATCTCTTCCGATAAAACCTGGAAAGAAGCTTTCTGAGAAACTGCTCTGTGTTCTGTTAATTCATCTCACAGAGTTACATCTTTCCCTTCAAGAAGCCTTTCACTAAGGCTGTTCTTGTGGGATTGGCAATGTTGTATTTCGAAGCCCATAGAGGGCTACGGTGAAAAAGGAAATATCTTCCGTTCAAAACTGGAAAGAAGCTTTCTGAGAAACTGCTCTATGTTCTGTTATTTCATCTCACAGAGTTACATCTTTCCCTTCAAGAAGCCTTTCGCTAAGGCTGTTCTTGTGGAATTGGCAAAGGGATATTTGGAAGCCCATAGAGGGCTATGGTGAAAAAGGAAATATCTTCCGTTCAAAACTGGAAAGAAGCTTTCTGAGAAACCGGTCTGTGTTCTGTTAATTCATCTCACAGAGTTATATCTTTCCCTTCAAGAAGCCTTTCGCTAAGGCTGTTCTTGTGGAATTGGCAAAGTGATATTTGAAGCCCATAGAGGGCTATGGTGAAAAAAGTAATATCTTCCTTTTAAAACTGGAAATAAGCTTTCTGAGAAACTACATTGTGTTCTGCTAATTCATCTCACAGTGTTACAGATTTCTCTCAAGAAGACTTTCGATAAGAGTGTTCTTGTAGTATTTGCAAAGGGATATTTGGAAGCCCATGGAGGGCAATGTTGTAAAAGGGAATATTTTCCATAAAAAACTGGAAAGAAGCATTCTGAGAAACTGCTTTGTGTTCTGTTAATTCATCTCACAGTGTTACAGCTTTCCCCTCTAGAAGACGTTCGCTAAGACTGTTCTTGTGGAATTGGCAAAGTGATATTTGGAAGCCCATACAGGGTTATGGTGAAAAAGGAAATATCTTCACTTAAAAACGGGAAAGAAGCTTTCTGAGAAACTGAGTTGTGTTTTCTTAATTTATCTCACAGAGTTACAGCTTTCCCCTCAAAAAGCCTTTCGATAAGACTGTTCTTGTGGAATTTGCAAAGTGATATTTGAAACCCATAGAGGGCTATGTTGAAAATGGAAATGTCTTCCGTTAAAAACTGGAAAGGAGCCTTCTGAGAAACTGCCTTGTGTTCTGTTAATTCATCTCACAGTGTTACAGCTTGCCCCTCAAGAAGCCTTTTCCTAAGACTGTTCTATTGGAAGTTGCAAAGTGAGATTTCGAAGCCCATAGAGGCTATGGTGAAAAAGGAAATATCTTCAGTTAAAAACTGGAAAGAAGCTTTCTGAGAAACTGCGTTGTGTTCCCTTAATTCATCTCTCACAGTTACATCTTTCACCTCAGGAAGCCGTGCGATAAGACTCTTCTTGTGGAATTTGTAAAGTGATATTTTTAAGCCCATAGAGGGATATGGTGAAAAAGGAAGAATCTTCCGTTAAAAATTGGAAAGAAACTTTCTGAGAAACTGCTTTGTGTTCTGTTAATTGATCTCACAGGCTTACAGCTTTCCCTTCCAGAAGCCTTTCGCTAAGACTCTTCTTGGGGAATTTGGAAAGTGATATTTGGAAGCCCATAGAGGGCAATGGTGAAAAAGGAAATATCTTCAGTGAAAAACTGAAAAGAAGCACTCTGAGAAACTGCGTGGTGTTCTGGTAATTCATCTCACAGAGTTACGTCTTTCCTCTCAAGAAGCCTTTCGATAAGAATGTTCTTGTGGAATTTGCAAAGTGATAATTGGAAGCATAAAGAGGGCTATGGTGAAAAAGGAAATACCTTTTGTTAAAAATCGGAAAGAAGCTTTCTGAGAAACTGCTTTGTGTTTTGTTAAGTCATCTCACAGAGTTACAGTTTCCCCTCAAGAAGACTTTCGCTAAGACTGTTGTTGTGGAATTTGCAAAGTGGTATTTGGAAGGCCATAGAGGGCTATGGTGAAAAAGGAAATATCCTCTGTTAAAAAGTGTAAAGAAGCTTTCTCAGAATCTGTTTTGTGTTCTGCTATTTCATTTCACAGAGTTAGAACTTTCCCCTCAAGAAACCTTTCGCTAAGACTGTTCTTATGGAATTTGCAAAGTGATATTTGGAGCCCATAGAGGGCTATGGTGAAAAAGGAAATATCTTCCGTTCCAAACTGGAAAGAAGCCTTCTGAGAAACTGCTCTGTGTTCTGTTAATTCATCTCACAGAGTTACATATTTCCCTTCAGGAAGCCTTTTACTAAGGCTCTTCTTGTGGAATTGGCAAAGTGATATTTGGAAGTTCATAGAGGGCCATGTTGAAAAGGGAAATATCTTCCGTTCAAAACTGGAAAGAAGCTTTCTGAGAAACTGCTCTGTGTTCTGTTAATTCATCTCACAGAGTTACATCTTTCCCTTCAAGAAGCCTTTCTCTAAGGCTGTTTATGTGGAATTGGCAATGGGATATTTGGAAGCCCATAGAGGGCTGTGGTGAAAAAGGAAATATCTTCCGTTCAAAACTGTAAAGAAGCTTTCTGAGAAACTGCTCTGTGTTCTGTTAATTCATCTCACAGAGTTACATCTTTCCCTTCAAGAAGCCTTTCGCTAAGGCTGTTCTTGTGGAATTGGCAAAGGGATATTTGGAAGCCCATAGAGGGCTATGGTGAAAAAGGAACTATCTTCCGTTCAAAACTGGAAGGAGCTTTCTGAGAATCTGCTCTGTGTTCTGTTAATTCATCTCACAGAGTTACATCTTTCCCTTCAAGAAGCCTTTCGCTAAGGCTGTTCTTGTGGAATTGGCAAAGTGATATTTGGAAGCCCATAGAGGGCTACGGTGAAAAAGGAAATATCTTCCGTTCAAAACTGGAAAGAAGCTTTCATAGAAACTGCTCTGTGTTATGTTAATTCATCTCACAGAGTTACATCTTTCCCTTCAAGAAGCCTTTCTCTAAGGCTGTTTTTGTGGAATTGGCAGAGGGATATTTGGAAGCCCATAGAGGGCTATGGTGAAAAAGGAAATATCTTCCGTTCAAAACTGGAAAGAAACTTTCTGAGAAACAGCTCTGTGTTCTGTTAATTCATCTCACAGAGTTACATCTTTCCCTTCAAGAAGACTTTCGCTAAGACTGTTCCTGTGGAATTGGCAAAGGGATATTTGGAAGCCCATAGAGGGCTATGGTGAAAAAGGAAGTATCTTCCTTTCAAAACTGGAAAGAAGCTTTCTGAGAAACTTCTCTGTGTTCTGTTAATTCATCTCACAGACTTACATCTTTCCCTTCAGGAAGCCTTTCGCTAAGGCTGTTCTTGTGGCATTGGCAAAGTTATATTTGGAAGCCCATAGAGGGCTATGGTGACAAAGGAAATATCTTCCGTTCAAAACTGGAAAGAAGCTTTCTGAGAAACTGCTCTGTGTTCTGTTAACTCATCTCACAGAATTACATCTTTCCCTTCAAGAAGCCTTTCGCTAAGGCTGTTCTTGTGGAATTGGCAAAGGGATATTTGGAAGCCCATAGAGGGCTATGGTGAAAAAGGAAATATCTTCCGTTCAAAACTGGAAGGGATCTTTCTGAGAAACTGCTCTGTGTTCTGTTAATTCATCTCACAGAGTTACATCTTTCCCTTCAAGAAGCCTTTCGCAAAGGCTGTTCTTGTGGAATTGGCAAAGTGATATTTTGAAGCCCAGAGAGGGCTATGATGAAATAGGAAATCTCTTCCGATAAAACCTGGAAAGAAGCTTTCTGAGAAACTGCTCTGTGTTCTGTTAATTCATCTCACAGAGTTACATCTTTCCCTTCAAGAAGCCTTTCACTAAGGCTGTTCTTGTGGGATTGGCAATGTTGTATTTCGAAGCCCATAGAGGGCTACGGTGAAAAAGGAAATATCTTCCGTTCAAAACTGGAAAGAAGCTTTCTGAGAAACTGCTCTATGTTCTGTTATTTCATCTCACAGAGTTACATCTTTCCCTTCAAGAAGCCTTTCGCTAAGGCTGTTCTTGTGGAATTGGCAAAGGGATATTTGGAAGCCCATAGAGGGCTATGGTGAAAAAGGAAATATCTTCCGTTCAAAACTGGAAAGAAGCTTTCTGAGAAACCGGTCTGTGTTCTGTTAATTCATCTCACAGAGTTATATCTTTCCCTTCAAGAAGCCTTTCGCTAAGGCTGTTCTTGTGGAATTGGCAAAGTGATATTTGAAGCCCATAGAGGGCTATGGTGAAAAAAGTAATATCTTCCATTTAAAACTGGAAATAAGCTTTCTGAGAAACTACATTGTGTTCTGCTAATCATCTCACAGTGTTACAGATTTCTCTCAAGAAGACTTTCGATAAGAGTGTTCTTGTAGTATTTGCAAAGGGATATTTGGAAGCCCATGGAGGGCTATGTTGTAAAAGGGAATATTTTCCATAAAAAACTGGAAAGAAGCATTCTGAGAAACTGCTTTGTGTTCTGTTAATTCATCTCACAGTGTTACAGCTTTCCCCTCTAGAAGACGTTCGCTAAGACTGTTCTTGTGGAATTGGCAAAGTGATATTTGGAAGCCCATACAGGGTTATGGTGAAAAAGGAAATATCTTCACTTAAAAACGGGAAAGAAGCTTTCTGAGAAACTGAGTTGTGTTTTCTTAATTTATCTCACAGAGTTACAGCTTTCCCCTCAAAAAGCCTTTCGATAAGACTGTTCTTGTGGAATTTGCAAAGTGATATTTGAAACCCATAGAGGGCTATGTTGAAAATGGAAATGTCTTCCGTTAAAAACTGGAAAGGAGCCTTCTGAGAAACTGCCTTGTGTTCTGTTAATTCATCTCACAGAGTTACAGCTTGCCCCTCAAGAAGCCTTTTCCTAAGACTGTTCTATTGGAAGTTGCAAAGTGAGATTTCGAAGCCCATAGAGGCTATGGTGAAAAAGGAAATATCTTCAGTTAAAAACTGGAAAGAAGCTTTCTGAGAAACTGCGTTGTGTTCCCTTAATTCATCTCTCACAGTTACATCTTTCACCTCAGGAAGCCGTGCGATAAGACTCTTCTTGTGGAATTTGTAAAGTGATATTTTTAAGCCCATAGAGGGATATGGTGAAAAAGGAAGAATCTTCCGTTAAAAATTGGAAAGAAACTTTCTGAGAAACTGCTTTGTGTTCTGTTAATTGATCTCACAGGCTTACAGCTTTCCCTTCCAGAAGCCTTTCGCTAAGACTCTTCTTGGGGAATTTGGAAAGTGATATTTGGAAGCCCATAGAGGGCAATGGTGAAAAAGGAAATATCTTCAGTGAAAAACTGAAAAGAAGCACTCTGAGAAACTGCGTGGTGTTCTGGTAATTCATCTCACAGAGTTACGTCTTTCCTCTCAAGAAGCCTTTCGATAAGAATGTTCTTGTGGAATTTGCAAAGTGATAATTGGAAGCATAAAGAGGGCTATGGTGAAAAAGGAAATACCTTTTGTTAAAAATCGGAAAGAAGCTTTCTGAGAAACTGCTTTGTGTTTTGTTAAGTCATCTCACAGAGTTACAGTTTCCCCTCAAGAAGACTTTCGCTAAGACTGTTGTTGTGGAATTTGCAAAGTGGTATTTGGAAGGCCATAGAGGGCTATGGTGAAAAAGGAAATATCCTCTGTTAAAAAGTGTAAAGAAGCTTTCTCAGAATCTGTTTTGTGTTCTGCTATTTCATTTCACAGAGTTAGAACTTTCCCCTCAAGAAACCTTTCGCTAAGACTGTTCTTATGGAATTTGCAAAGTGATATTTGGAGCCCATAGAGGGCTATGGTGAAAAAGGAAATATCTTCCGTTCCAAACTGGAAAGAAGCCTTCTGAGAAACTGCTCTGTGTTCTGTTAATTCATCTCACAGAGTTACATATTTCCCTTCAGGAAGCCTTTTACTAAGGCTCTTCTTGTGGAATTGGCAAAGTGATATTTGGAAGTTCATAGAGGGCCATGTTGAAAAAGGAAATATCTTCCGTTCAAAACTGGAAAGAAGCTTTCTGAGAAACTGCTCTGTGTTCTGTTAATTCATCTCACAGAGTTACATCTTTCCCTTCAAGAAGCCTTTCTCTAAGGCTGTTTATGTGGAATTGGCAATGGGATATTTGGAAGCCCATAGAGGGCTATGGTGAAAAAGGAAATATCTTCTGTTCAAAACTGGAAAGAAGCTTTCTGAGAAACTGCTCTGTGTTCTGTTAATTCATCTCACAGAGTTACATCTTTCCCTTCAAGAAGCCTTTCGCTAAGGCTGTTCTTGTGGAATTGGCAAAGGGATATTTGGAAGCCCATAGAGGGCTATGGTGAAAAAGGAACTATCTTCCGTTCAAAACTGGAAGGAGCTTTCTGAGAATCTGCTCTGTGTTCTGTTAATTCATCTCACAGAGTTACATCTTTCCCTTCAAGAAGCCTTTCGCTAAGGCTGTTCTTGTGGAATTGGCAAAGTGATATTTGGAAGCCCATAGAGGGCTACGGTGAAGAAGGAAATATCTTCCGTTCAAAACTGGAAAGAAGCTTTCATAGAAACTGCTCTGTGTTCTGTTAATTCATCTCACAGAGTTACATCTTTCCCTTCAAGAAGCCTTTCTCTAAGGCTGTTTTTGTGGAATTGGCAGAGGGATATTTGGAAGCCCATAGAGGGCTATGGTGAAAAAGGAAATATCTTCCGTTCAAAACTGGAAAGAAACTTTCTGAGAAACTGCTCTGTGTTCTGTTAATTCATCTCACAGAGTTACATCTTTCCCTTCAAGAAGACTTTCGCTAAGACTGTTCCTGTAGAATTGGCAAAGGGATATTTGGAAGCCCATAGAGGGCTATGGTGAAAAAGGAAGTATCTTCCTTTCAAAACTGGAAAGAAGCTTTCTGAGAAACTTCTCTGTGTTCTGTTAATTCATCTCACAGACTTACATCTTTCCCTTCAGGAAGCCTTTCGCTAAGGCTGTTCTTGTGGCATTGGCAAAGGGATATTTGGAAGCCCATAGAGGGCTATGGTGACAAAGGAAATATCTTCCGTTCAAAACTGGAAAGAAGCTTTCTGAGAAACTGCTCTGTGTTCTGTTAACTCATCTCACAGAATTACATCTTTCCCTTCAAGAAGCCTTTCGCTAAGGCTGTTCTTGTGGAATTGGCAAAGGGATATTTGGAAGCCCATAGAGGGCTATGGTGAAAAAGGAAATATCTTCCATTCAAAACTGGAAGGGATCTTTCTGAGAAACTGCTCTGTGTTCTGTTAATTCATCTCACAGAGTTACATCTTTCCCTTCAAGAAGCTTTTCGCAAAGGCTGTTCTTGTGGAATTGGCAAAGTGATATTTTGAAGCCCAGAGAGGGCTATGATGAAATAGGAAATCTCTTCCGATAAAACCTGGAAAGAAGCTTTCTGAGAAACTGCTCTGTGTTCTGTTAATTCATCTCACAGAGTTACATCTTTCCCTTCAAGAAGCCTTTCACTAAGGCTGTTCTTGTGGGATTGGCAATGTTGTATTTCGAAGCCCATAGAGGGCTACGGTGAAAAAGGAAATATCTTCCGTTCAAAACTGGAAAGAAGCTTTCTGAGAAACTGCTCTATGTTCTGTTATTTCATCTCACAGAGTTACATCTTTCCCTTCAAGAAGCCTTTCGCTAAGGCTGTTCTTGTGGAATTGGCAAAGGGATATTTGGAAGTCCATAGAGGGCTATGGTGAAAAAGGAAATATCTTCCGTTCAAAACTGGAAAGAAGCTTTCTGAGAAACCGGTCTGTGTTCTGTTAATTCATCTCACAGAGTTATATCTTTCCCTTCAAGAAGCCTTTCGCTAAGGCTGTTCTTGTGGAATTGGCAAAGTGATATTTGAAGCCCATAGAGGGCTATGGTGAAAAAAGTAATATCTTCCATTTAAAACTGGAAATAAGCTTTCTGAGAAACTACATTGTGTTCTGCTAATTCATCTCACAGTGTTACAGATTTCTCTCAAGAAGACTTTCGATAATAGTGTTCTTGTAGTATTTGCAAAGGGATATTTGGAAGCCCATGGAGGGCTATGTTGTAAAAGGGAATATTTTCCATAAAAAACTGGAAAGAAGCATTCTGAGAAACTGCTTTGTGTTCTGTTAATTCATCTCACAGTGTTACAGCTTTCCCCTCAAGAAGACGTTCGCTAAGACTGTTCTTGTGGAATTGGCAAAGTGATATTTGGAAGCCCATACAGGGTTATGGTGAAAAAGGAAATATCTTCACTTAAAAACGGGAAAGAAGCTTTCTGAGAAACTGAGTTGTGTTTTCTTAATTTATCTCACAGAGTTACAGCTTTCCCCTCAAAAAGCCTTTCGATAAGACTGTTCTTGTGGAATTTGCAAAGTGATATTTGAAACCCATAGAGGGCTATGTTGAAATTGGAAATGTCTTCCGTTAAAAACTGGAAAGGAGCCTTCTGAGAAACTGCCTTGTGTTCTGTTAATTCATCTCACAGAGTTACAGCTTGCCCCTCAAGAAGCCTTTTCCTAAGACTGTTCTATTGGAAGTTGCAAAGTGAGATTTCGAAGCCCATAGAGGCTATGGTGAAAAAGGAAATATCTTCAGTTAAAAACTGGAAAGAAGCTTTCTGAGAAACTGCGTTGTGTTCCCTTAATTCATCTCTCACAGTTACATCTTTCACCTCAGGAAGCCGTGCGATAAGACTCTTCTTGTGGAATTTGTAAAGTGATATTTTTAAGCCCATAGAGGGATATGGTGAAAAAGGAAGAATCTTCCGTTAAAAATTGGAAAGAAACTTTCTGAGAAACTGCTTTGTGTTCTGTTAATTGATCTCACAGGCTTACAGCTTTCCCTTCCAGAAGCCTTTCGCTAAGACTCTTCTTGGGGAATTTGGAAAGTGATATTTGGAAGCCCATAGAGGGCAATGGTGAAAAAGGAAATATCTTCAGTGAAAAACTGAAAAGAAGCACTCTGAGAAACTGCGTGGTGTTCTGGTAATTCATCTCACAGAGTTACGTCTTTCCTCTCAAGAAGCCTTTCGATAAGAATGTTCTTGTGGAATTTGCAAAGTGATAATTGGAAGCATAAAGAGGGCTATGGTGAAAAAGGAAATACCTTTTGTTAAAAATCGGAAAGAAGCTTTCTGAGAAACTGCTTTGTGTTTTGTTAAGTCATCTCACAGAGTTACAGTTTCCCCTCAAGAAGACTTTCGCTAAGACTGTTGTTGTGGAATTTGCAAAGTGGTATTTGGAAGGCCATAGAGGGCTATGGTGATAAAGGAAATATCCTCTGTTAAAAAGTGTAAAGAAGCTTTCTCAGAATCTGTTTTGTGTTCTGCTATTTCATTTCACAGAGTTAGAACTTTCCCCTCAAGAAACCTTTCGCTAAGACTGTTCTTATGGAATTTGCAAAGTGATATTTGGAGCCCATAGAGGGCTATGGTGAAAAAGGAAATATCTTCCGATCCAAAATGGAAAGAAGCCTTCTGAGAAACTGCTCTGTGTTCTGTTAATTCATCTCACAGAGTTACATATTTCCCTTCAGGAAGCCTTTTACTAAGGCTCTTCTTGTGGAATTGGCAAAGTGATATTTGGAAGTTCATAGAGGGCCATGTTGAAAAAGGAAATATCTTCCGTTCAAAACTGGAAAGAAGCTTTCTGAGAAACTGCTCTGTGTTCTGTTAATTCATCTCACAGAGTTACATCTTTCCCTTCAAGAAGCCTTTCTCTAAGGCTGTTTATGTGGAATTGGCAATGGGATATTTGGAAGCCCATAGAGGGCTATGGTGAAAAAGGAAATATCTTCCGATCAAAACTGGAAAGAAGCTTTCTGAGAAACTGCTCTATGTTCTGTTATTTCATCTCACAGAGTTACATCTTTCCCTTCAAGAAGCCTTTCGCTAAGGCTGTTCTTGTGGAATTGGCAAAGGGATATTTGGAAGCCCATAGAGGGCTATGGTGAAAAAGGAAATATCTTCCGTTCAAAACTGGAAAGAAGCTTTCTGAGAAACCGGTCTGTGTTCTGTTAATTCATCTCACAGAGTTATATCTTTCCCTTCAAGAAGCCTTTCGCTAAGGCTGTTCTTGTGGAATTGGCAAAGTGATATTTGAAGCCCATAGAGGGCTATGGTGAAAAAAGTAATATCTTCCTTTTAAAACTGGAAATAAGCTTTCTGAGAAACTACATTGTGTTCTGCTAATTCATCTCACAGTGTTACAGATTTCTCTCAAGAAGACTTTCGATAAGAGTGTTCTTGTAGTATTTGCAAAGGGATATTTGGAAGCCCATGGAGGGCAATGTTGTAAAAGGGAATATTTTCCATAAAAAACTGGAAAGAAGCATTCTGAGAAACTGCTTTGTGTTCTGTTAATTCATCTCACAGTGTTACAGCTTTCCCCTCTAGAAGACGTTCGCTAAGACTGTTCTTGTGGAATTGGCAAAGTGATATTTGGAAGCCCATACAGGGTTATGGTGAAAAAGGAAATATCTTCACTTAAAAACGGGAAAGAAGCTTTCTGAGAAACTGAGTTGTGTTTTCTTAATTTATCTCACAGAGTTACAGCTTTCCCCTCAAAAAGCCTTTCGATAAGACTGTTCTTGTGGAATTTGCAAAGTGATATTTGAAACCCATAGAGGGCTATGTTGAAAATGGAAATGTCTTCCGTTAAAAACTGGAAAGGAGCCTTCTGAGAAACTGCCTTGTGTTCTGTTAATTCATCTCACAGAGTTACAGCTTGCCCCTCAAGAAGCCTTTTCCTAAGACTGTTCTATTGGAAGTTGCAAAGTGAGATTTCGAAGCCCATAGAGGCTATGGTGAAAAAGGAAATATCTTCAGTTAAAAACTGGAAAGAAGCTTTCTGAGAAACTGCGTTGTGTTCCCTTAATTCATCTCTCACAGTTACATCTTTCACCTCAGGAAGCCGTGCGATAAGACTCTTCTTGTGGAATTTGTAAAGTGATATTTTTAAGCCCATAGAGGGATATGGTGAAAAAGGAAGAATCTTCCGTTAAAAATTGGAAAGAAACTTTCTGAGAAACTGCTTTGTGTTCTGTTAATTGATCTCACAGGCTTACAGCTTTCCCTTCCAGAAGCCTTTCGCTAAGACTCTTCTTGGGGAATTTGGAAAGTGATATTTGGAAGCCCATAGAGGGCAATGGTGAAAAAGGAAATATCTTCAGTGAAAAACTGAAAAGAAGCACTCTGAGAAACTGCGTGGTGTTCTGGTAATTCATCTCACAGAGTTACGTCTTTCCTCTCAAGAAGCCTTTCGATAAGAATGTTCTTGTGGAATTTGCAAAGTGATAATTGGAAGCATAAAGAGGGCTATGGTGAAAAAGGAAATACCTTTTGTTAAAAATCGGAAAGAAGCTTTCTGAGAAACTGCTTTGTGTTTTGTTAAGTCATCTCACAGAGTTACAGTTTCCCCTCAAGAAGACTTTCGCTAAGACTGTTGTTGTGGAATTTGCAAAGTGGTATTTGGAAGGCCATAGAGGGCTATGGTGAAAAAGGAAATATCCTCTGTTAAAAAGTGTAAAGAAGCTTTCTCAGAATCTGTTTTGTGTTCTGCTATTTCATTTCACAGAGTTAGAACTTTCCCCTCAAGAAACCTTTCGCTAAGACTGTTCTTATGGAATTTGCAAAGTGATATTTGGAGCCCATAGAGGGCTATGGTGAAAAAGGAAATATCTTCCGTTCCAAACTGGAAAGAAGCCTTCTGAGAAACTGCTCTGTGTTCTGTTAATTCATCTCACAGAGTTACATATTTCCCTTCAGGAAGCCTTTTACTAAGGCTCTTCTTGTGGAATTGGCAAAGTGATATTTGGAAGTTCATAGAGGGCCATGTTGAAAAAGGAAATATCTTCCGTTCAAAACTGGAAAGAAGCTTTCTGAGAAACTGCTCTGTGTTCTGTTAATTCATCTCACAGAGTTACATCTTTCCCTTCAAGAAGCCTTTCTCTAAGGCTGTTTATGTGGAATTGGCAATGGGATATTTGGAAGCCCATAGAGGGCTATGGTGAAAAAGGAAATATCTTCCGTTCAAAACTGGAAAGAAGCTTTCTGAGAAACTGCTCTGTGTTCTGTTAATTCATCTCACAGAGTTACATCTTTCCCTTCAAGAAGCCTTTCGCTAAGGCTGTTCTTGTGGAATTGGCCAAGGGGTATTTGGAAGCCCATAGAGGGCTATGGTGAAAAAGGAACTATCTTCCGTTCAAAACTGGAAGGAGCTTTCTGAGAATCTGCTCTGTGTTCTGTTAATTCATCTCACAGAGTTACATCTTTCCCTTCAAGAAGCCTTTCGCTAAGGCTGTTCTTGTGGAATTGGCAAAGTGATATTTGGAAGCCCATAGAGGGCTACGGTGAAAAAGGAAATATCTTCCGTTCAAAACTGGAAAGAAGCTTTCATAGAAACTGCTCTGTGTTCTGTTAATTCATCTCACAGAGTTACATCTTTCCCTTCAAGAAGCCTTTCTCTAAGGCTGTTTTTATGGAATTGGCAGAGGGATATTTGGAAGCCCATAGAGGGCTATGGTGAAAAAGGAAATATCTTCCGTTCAAAACTGGAAAGAAACTTTCTGAGAAACTGCTCTGTGTTCTGTTAATTCATCTCACAGAGTTACATCTTTCCCTTCAAGAAGACTTTCGCTAAGACTGTTCCTGTAGAATTGGCAAAGGGATATTTGGAAGCCCATAGAGGGCTATGGTGAAAAAGGAAGTATCTTCCTTTCAAAACTGGAAAGAAGCTTTCTGAGAAACTTCTCTGTGTTCTGTTAATTCATCTCACAGACTTACATCTTTCCCTTCAGGAAGCCTTTCGCTAAGGCTGTTCTTGTGGCATTGGCAAAGGGATATTTGGAAGCCCATAGAGGGCTATGGTGACAAAGGAAATATCTTCCGTTCAAAACTGGAAAGAAGCTTTCTGAGAAACTGCTCTGTGTTCTGTTAACTCATCTCACAGAATTACATCTTTCCCTTCAAGAAGCCTTTCGCTAAGGCTGTTCTTGTGGAATTGGCAAAGGGATATTTGGAAGCCCATAGAGGGCTATGGTGAAAAAGGAAATATCTTCCGTTCAAAACTGGAAGGGATCTTTCTGAGAAACTGCTCTGTGTTCTGTTAATTCATCTCACAGAGTTACATCTTTCCCTTCAAGAAGCCTTTCGCAAAGGCTGTTCTTGTGGAATTGGCAAAGTGATATTTTGAAGCCCAGAGAGGGCTATGATGAAATAGGAAATCTCTTCCGATAAAACCTGGAAAGAAGCTTTCTGAGAAACTGCTCTGTGTTCTGTTAATTCATCTCACAGAGTTACATCTTTCCCTTCAAGAAGCCTTTCACTAAGGCTGTTCTTGTGGGATTGGCAATGTTGTATTTCGAAGCCCATAGAGGGCTACGGTGAAAAAGGAAATATCTTCCGTTCAAAACTGGAAAGAAGCTTTCTGAGAAACTGCTCTATGTTCTGTTATTTCATCTCACAGAGTTACATCTTTCCCTTCAAGAAGCCTTTCGCTAAGGCTGTTCTTGTGGAATTGGCAAAGGGATATTTGGAAGCCCATAGAGGGCTATGGTGAAAAAGGAAATATCTTCCGTTCAAAACTGGAAAGAAGCTTTCTGAGAAACCGGTCTGTGTTCTGTTAATTCATCTCACAGAGTTATATCTTTCCCTTCAAGAAGCCTTTCGCTAAGGCTGTTCTTGTGGAATTGGCAAAGTGATATTTGAAGCCCATAGAGGGCTATGGTGAAAAAAGTAATATCTTCCATTTAAAACTGGAAATAACTTTCTGAGAAACTACATTGTGTTCTGCTAATTCATCTCACAGTGTTACAGATTTCTCTCAAGAAGACTTTCGATAAGCGTGTTCTTGTAGTATTTGCAAAGGGATATTTGGAAGCCCATGGAGGGCTATGTTGTAAAAGGGAATATTTTCCATAAAAAACTGGAAAGAAGCATTCTGAGAAACTGCTTTGTGTTCTGTTAATTCATCTCACAGTGTTACAGCTTTCCCCTCTAGAAGACGTTCGCTAAGACTGTTCTTGTGGAATTGGCAAAGTGATATTTGGAAGCCCATACAGGGTTATGGTGAAAAAGGAAATATCTTCACTTAAAAACGGGAAAGAAGCTTTCTGAGAAACTGAGTTGTGTTTTCTTAATTTATCTCACAGAGTTACAGCTTTCCCCTCAAAAAGCCTTTCGATAAGACTGTTCTTGTGGAATTTGCAAAGTGATATTTGAAACCCATAGAGGGCTATGTTGAAAATGGAAATATCTTCCGTTAAAAACTGGAAAGGAGCCTTCTGAGAAACTGCCTTGTGTTCTGTTAATTCATCTCACAGAGTTACAGCTTGCCCCTCAAGAAGCCTTTTCCTAAGACTGTTCTATTGGAAGTTGCAAAGTGAGATTTCGAAGCCCATAGAGGCTATGGTGAAAAAGGAAATATCTTCAGTTAAAAACTGGAAAGAAGCTTTCTGAGAAACTGCGTTGTGTTCCCTTAATTCATCTCTCACAGTTACATCTTTCACCTCAGGAAGCCGTGCGATAAGACTCTTCTTGTGGAATTTGTAAAGTGATATTTTTAAGCCCATAGAGGGATATGGTGAAAAAGGAAGAATCTTCCGTTAAAAATTGGAAAGAAACTTTCTGAGAAACTGCTTTGTGTTCTGTTAATTGATCTCACAGGCTTACAGCTTTCCCTTCCAGAAGCCTTTCGCTAAGACTCTTCTTGGGGAATTTGGAAAGTGATATTTGGAAGCCCATAGAGGGCAATGGTGAAAAAGGAAATATCTTCAGTGAAAAACTGAAAAGAAGCACTCTGAGAAACTGCGTGGTGTTCTGGTAATTCATCTCACAGAGTTACGTCTTTCCTCTCAAGAAGCCTTTCGATAAGAATGTTCTTGTGGAATTTGCAAAGTGATAATTGGAAGCATAAAGAGGGCTATGGTGAAAAAGGAAATACCTTTTGTTAAAAATCGGAAAGAAGCTTTCTGAGAAACTGCTTTGTGTTTTGTTAAGTCATCTCACAGAGTTACAGTTTCCCCTCAAGAAGACTTTCGCTAAGACTGTTGTTGTGGAATTTGCAAAGTGGTATTTGGAAGGCCATAGAGGGCTATGGTGAAAAAGGAAATATCCTCTGTTAAAAAGTGTAAAGAAGCTTTCTCAGAATCTGTTTTGTGTTCTGCTATTTCATTTCACAGAGTTAGAACTTTCCCCTCAAGAAACCTTTCGCTAAGACTGTTCTTATGGAATTTGCAAAGTGATATTTGGAGCCCATAGAGGGCTATGGTGAAAAAGGAAATATCTTCCGTTCCAAACTGGAAAGAAGCCTTCTGAGAAACTGCTCTGTGTTCTGTTAATTCATCTCACAGAGTTACATATTTCCCTTCAGGAAGCCTTTTACTAAGGCTCTTCTTGTGGAATTGGCAAAGTGATATTTGGAAGTTCATAGAGGGCCATGCTGAAAAAGGAAATATCTTCCGTTCAAAACTGGAAAGAAGCTTTCTGAGAAACTGCTCTGTGTTCTGTTAATTCATCTCACAGAGTTACATCTTTCCCTTCAAGAAGCCTTTCTCTAAGGCTGTTTATGTGGAATTGGCAATGGGATATTTGGAAGCCCATAGAGGGCTATGGTGAAAAAGGAAATATCTTCCGTTCAAAACTGGAAAGAAGCTTTCTGAGAAACTGCTCTATGTTCTGTTATTTCATCTCACAGAGTTACATCTTTCCCTTCAAGAAGCCTTTCGCTAAGGCTGTTCTTGTGGAATTGGCAAAGGGATATTTGGAAGCCCATAGAGGGCTATGGTGAAAAAGGAAATATCTTCCGTTCAAAACTGGAAAGAAGCTTTCTGAGAAACCGGTCTGTGTTCTGTTAATTCATCTCACAGAGTTATATCTTTCCCTTTAAGAAGCCTTTCGCTAAGGCTGTTCTTGTGGAATTGGCAAAGTGATATTTGAAGCCCATAGAGGGCTATGGTGAAAAAAGTAATATCTTCCTTTTAAAAGTGGAAATAAGCTTTCTGAGAAACTACATTGTGTTCTGCTAATTCATCTCACAGTGTTACAGATTTCTCTCAAGAAGACTTTCGATAAGAGTGTTCTTGTAGTATTTGCAAAGGGATATTTGGAAGCCCATGGAGGGCAATGTTGTAAAAGGGAATATTTTCCATAAAAAACTGGAAAGAAGCATTCTGAGAAACTGCTTTGTGTTCTGTTAATTCATCTCACAGTGTTACAGCTTTCCCCTCTAGAAGACGTTCGCTAAGACTGTTCTTGTGGAATTGGCAAAGTGATATTTGGAAGCCCATACAGGGTTATGGTGAAAAAGGAAATATCTTCACTTAAAAACGGGAAAGAAGCTTTCTGAGAAACTGAGTTGTGTTTTCTTAATTTATCTCACAGAGTTACAGCTTTCCCCTCAAAAAGCCTTTCGATAAGACTGTTCTTGTGGAATTTGCAAAGTGATATTTGAAACCCATAGAGGGCTATGTTGAAATTGGAAATGTCTTCCGTTAAAAACTGGAAAGGAGCCTTCTGAGAAACTGCCTTGTGTTCTGTTAATTCATCTCACAGAGTTACAGCTTGCCCCTCAAGAAGCCTTTTCCTAAGACTGTTCTATTGGAAGTTGCAAAGTGAGATTTCGAAGCCCATAGAGGCTATGGTGAAAAAGGAAATATCTTCAGTTAAAAACTGGAAAGAAGCTTTCTGAGAAACTGCGTTGTGTTCCCTTAATTCATCTCTCACAGTTACATCTTTCACCTCAGGAAGCCGTGCGATAAGACTCTTCTTGTGGAATTTGTAAAGTGATATTTTTAAGCCCATAGAGGGATATGGTGAAAAAGGAAGAATCTTCCGTTAAAAATTGGAAAGAAACTTTCTGAGAAACTGCTTTGTGTTCTGTTAATTGATCTCACAGGCTTACAGCTTTCCCTTCCAGAAGCCTTTCGCTAAGACTCTTCTTGGGGAATTTGGAAAGTGATATTTGGAAGCCCATAGAGGGCAATGGTGAAAAAGGAAATATCTTCAGTGAAAAACTGAAAAGAAGCACTCTGAGAAACTGCGTGGTGTTCTGGTAATTCATCTCACAGAGTTACGTCTTTCCTCTCAAGAAGCCTTTCGATAAGAATGTTCTTGTGGAATTTGCAAAGTGATAATTGGAAGCATAAAGAGGGCTATGGTGAAAAAGGAAATACCTTTTGTTAAAAATCGGAAAGAAGCTTTCTGAGAAACTGCTTTGTGTTTTGTTAAGTCATCTCACAGAGTTACAGTTTCCCCTCAAGAAGACTTTCGCTAAGACTGTTGTTGTGGAATTTGCAAAGTGGTATTTGGAAGGCCATAGAGGGCTATGGTGAAAAAGGAAATATCCTCTGTTAAAAAGTGTAAAGAAGCTTTCTCAGAATCTGTTTTGTGTTCTGCTATTTCATTTCACAGAGTTAGAACTTTCCCCTCAAGAAACCTTTCGCTAAGACTGTTCTTATGGAATTTGCAAAGTGATATTTCGAAGCCCATAGAGGGCTACGGTGAAAAAGGAAATATCTTCCGTTCAAAACTGGAAAGAAGCCTTCTGAGAAACTGCTCTATGTTCTGTTATTTCATCTCACAGAGTTACATCTTTCCCTTCAAGAAGCCTTTCGCTAAGGCTGTTCTTGTGGAATTGGCAAAGGGATATTTGGAAGCCCATAGAGGGCTATGGTGAAAAAGGAAATATCTTCCGTTCAAAACTGGAAAGAAGCTTTCTGAGAAACCGGTCTGTGTTCTGTTAATTCATCTCACAGAGTTACATATTTCCCTTCAGGAAGCCTTTTACTAAGGCTCTTCTTGTGGAATTGGCAAAGTGATATTTGGAAGTTCATAGAGGGCTATGGTGAAAAAGGAAATATCTTCCGTTCAAAACTGGAAAGAAGCTTTCTGAGAAACTGCTCTATGTTCTGTTATTTCATCTCACAGAGTTACATCTTTCCCTTCAAGAAGCCTTTCGCTAAGGCTGTTCTTGTGGAATTGGCAAAGGGATATTTGGAAGCCCATAGAGGGCTATGGTGAAAAAGGAAATATCTTCCGTTCAAAACTGGAAAGAAGCTTTCTGAGAAACCGGTCTGTGTTCTGTTAATTCATCTCACAGAGTTATATCTTTCCCTTCAAGAAGCCTTTCGCTAAGGCTGTTCTTGTGGAATTGGCAAAGTGATATTTGAAGCCCATAGAGGGCTATGGTGAAAAAAGTAATATCTTCCTTTTAAAACTGGAAATAAGCTTTCTGAGAAACTACATTGTGTTCTGCTAATTCATCTCACAGTGTTACAGATTTCTCTCAAGAAGACTTTCGATAAGAGTGTTCTTGTAGTATTTGCAAAGGGATATTTGGAAGCCCATGGAGGGCAATGTTGTAAAAGGGAATATTTTCCATAAAAAACTGGAAAGAAGCATTCTGAGAAACTGCTTTGTGTTCTGTTAATTCATCTCACAGTGTTACAGCTTTCCCCTCTAGAAGACGTTCGCTAAGACTGTTCTTGTGGAATTGGCAAAGTGATATTTGGAAGCCCATACAGGGTTATGGTGAAAAAGGAAATATCTTCACTTAAAAACGGGAAAGAAGCTTTCTGAGAAACTGAGTTGTGTTTTCTTAATTTATCTCACAGAGTTACAGCTTTCCCCTCAAAAAGCCTTTCGATAAGACTGTTCTTGTGGAATTTGCAAAGTGATATTTGAAACCCATAGAGGGCTATGTTGAAAATGGAAATGTCTTCCGTTAAAAACTGGAAAGGAGCCTTCTGAGAAACTGCCTTGTGTTCTGTTAATTCATCTCACAGAGTTACAGCTTGCCCCTCAAGAAGCCTTTTCCTAAGACTGTTCTATTGGAAGTTGCAAAGTGAGATTTCGAAGCCCATAGAGGCTATGGTGAAAAAGGAAATATCTTCAGTTAAAAACTGGAAAGAAGCTTTCTGAGAAACTGCGTTGTGTTCCCTTAATTCATCTCTCACAGTTACATCTTTCACCTCAGGAAGCCGTGCGATAAGACTCTTCTTGTGGAATTTGTAAAGTGATATTTTTAAGCCCATAGAGGGATATGGTGAAAAAGGAAGAATCTTCCGTTAAAAATTGGAAAGAAACTTTCTGAGAAACTGCTTTGTGTTCTGTTAATTGATCTCACAGGCTTACAGCTTTCCCTTCCAGAAGCCTTTCGCTAAGACTCTTCTTGGGGAATTTGGAAAGTGATATTTGGAAGCCCATAGAGGGCAATGGTGAAAAAGGAAATATCTTCAGTGAAAAACTGAAAAGAAGCACTCTGAGAAACTGCGTGGTGTTCTGGTAATTCATCTCACAGAGTTACGTCTTTCCTCTCAAGAAGCCTTTCGATAAGAATGTTCTTGTGGAATTTGCAAAGTGATAATTGGAAGCATAAAGAGGGCTATGGTGAAAAAGGAAATACCTTTTGTTAAAAATCGGAAAGAAGCTTTCTGAGAAACTGCTTTGTGTTTTGTTAAGTCATCTCACAGAGTTACAGTTTCCCCTCAAGAAGACTTTCGCTAAGACTGTTGTTGTGGAATTTGCAAAGTGGTATTTGGAAGGCCATAGAGGGCTATGGTGAAAAAGGAAATATCCTCTGTTAAAAAGTGTAAAGAAGCTTTCTCAGAATCTGTTTTGTGTTCTGCTATTTCATTTCACAGAGTTAGAACTTTCCCCTCAAGAAACCTTTCGCTAAGACTGTTCTTATGGAATTTGCAAAGTGATATTTGGAGCCCATAGAGGGCTATGGTGAAAAAGGAAATATCTTCCGTTCCAAACTGGAAAGAAGCCTTCTGAGAAACTGCTCTGTGTTCTGTTAATTCATCTCACAGAGTTACATATTTCCCTTCAGGAAGCCTTTTACTAAGGCTCTTCTTGTGGAATTGGCAAAGTGATATTTGGAAGTTCATAGAGGGCCATGTTGAAAAAGGAAATATCTTCCGTTCAAAACTGGAAAGAAGCTTTCTGAGAAACTGCTCTGTGTTCTGTTAATTCATCTCACAGAGTTACATCTTTCCCTTCAAGAAGCCTTTCTCTAAGGCTGTTTATGTGGAATTGGCAATGGGATATTTGGAAGCCCATAGAGGGCTATGGTGAAAAAGGAAATATCTTCCGTTCAAAACTGGAAAGAAGCTTTCTGAGAAACTGCTCTGTGTTCTGTTAATTCATCTCACAGAGTTACATCTTTCCCTTCAAGAAGCCTTTCGCTAAGGCTGTTCTTGTGGAATTGGCCAAGGGGTATTTGGAAGCCCATAGAGGGCTATGGTGAAAAAGGAACTATCTTCCGTTCAAAACTGGAAGGAGCTTTCTGAGAATCTGCTCTGTGTTCTGTTAATTCATCTCACAGAGTTACATCTTTCCCTTCAAGAAGCCTTTCGCTAAGGCTGTTCTTGTGGAATTGGCAAAGTGATATTTGGAAGCCCATAGAGGGCTACGGTGAAAAAGGAAATATCTTCCGTTCAAAACTGGAAAGAAGCTTTCATAGAAACTGCTCTGTGTTCTGTTAATTCATCTCACAGAGTTACATCTTTCCCTTCAAGAAGCCTTTCTCTAAGGCTGTTTTTGTGGAATTGGCAGAGGGATATTTGGAAGCCCATAGAGGGCTATGGTGAAAAAGGAAATATCTTCCGTTCAAAACTGGAAAGAAACTTTCTGAGAAACTGCTCTGTGTTCTGTTAATTCATCTCACAGAGTTACATCTTTCCCTTCAAGAAGACTTTCGCTAAGACTGTTCCTGTAGAATTGGCAAAGGGATATTTGGAAGCCCATAGAGGGCTATGGTGAAAAAGGAAGTATCTTCCTTTCAAAACTGGAAAGAAGCTTTCTGAGAAACTTCTCTGTGTTCTGTTAATTCATCTCACAGACTTACATCTTTCCCTTCAGGAAGCCTTTCGCTAAGGCTGTTCTTGTGGCATTGGCAAAGGGATATTTGGAAGCCCATAGAGGGCTATGGTGACAAAGGAAATATCTTCCGTTCAAAACTGGAAAGAAGCTTTCTGAGAAACTGCTCTGTGTTCTGTTAACTCATCTCACAGAATTACATCTTTCCCTTCAAGAAGCCTTTCGCTAAGGCTGTTCTTGTGGAATTGGCAAAGGGATATTTGGAAGCCCATAGAGGGCTATGGTGAAAAAGGAAATATCTTCCGTTCAAAACTGGAAGGGATCTTTCTGAGAAACTGCTCTGTGTTCTGTTAATTCATCTCACAGAGTTACATCTTTCCCTTCAAGAAGCCTTTCGCAAAGGCTGTTCTTGTGGAATTGGCAAAGTGATATTTTGAAGCCCAGAGAGGGCTATGATGAAATAGGAAATCTCTTCCGATAAAACCTGGAAAGAAGCTTTCTGAGAAACTGCTCTGTGTTCTGTTAATTCATCTCACAGAGTTACATCTTTCCCTTCAAGAAGCCTTTCACTAAGGCTGTTCTTGTGGGATTGGCAATGTTGTATTTCGAAGCCCATAGAGGGCTACGGTGAAAAAGGAAATATCTTCCGTTCAAAACTGGAAAGAAGCTTTCTGAGAAACTGCTCTATGTTCTGTTATTTCATCTCACAGAGTTACATCTTTCCCTTCAAGAAGCCTTTCGCTAAGGCTGTTCTTGTGGAATTGGCAAAGGGATATTTGGAAGCCCATAGAGGGCTATGGTGAAAAAGGAAATATCTTCCGTTCAAAACTGGAAAGAAGCTTTCTGAGAAACCGGTCTGTGTTCTGTTAATTCATCTCACAGAGTTATATCTTTCCCTTCAAGAAGCCTTTCGCTAAGGCTGTTCTTGTGGAATTGGCAAAGTGATATTTGAAGCCCATAGAGGGCTATGGTGAAAAAAGTAATATCTTCCATTTAAAACTGGAAATAACTTTCTGAGAAACTACATTGTGTTCTGCTAATCATCTCACAGTGTTACAGATTTCTCTCAAGAAGACTTTCGATAAGAGTGTTCTTGTAGTATTTGCAAAGGGATATTTGGAAGCCCATGGAGGGCTATGTTGTAAAAGGGAATATTTTCCATAAAAAACTGGAAAGAAGCATTCTGAGAAACTGCTTTGTGTTCTGTTAATTCATCTCACAGTGTTACAGCTTTCCCCTCTAGAAGACGTTCGCTAAGACTGTTCTTGTGGAATTGGCAAAGTGATATTTGGAAGCCCATACAGGGTTATGGTGAAAAAGGAAATATCTTCACTTAAAAACGGGAAAGAAGCTTTCTGAGAAACTGAGTTGTGTTTTCTTAATTTATCTCACAGAGTTACAGCTTTCCCCTCAAAAAGCCTTTCGATAAGACTGTTCTTGTGGAATTTGCAAAGTGATATTTGAAACCCATAGAGGGCTATGTTGAAAATGGAAATGTCTTCCGTTAAAAACTGGAAAGGAGCCTTCTGAGAAACTGCCTTGTGTTCTGTTAATTCATCTCACAGAGTTACAGCTTGCCCCTCAAGAAGCCTTTTCCTAAGACTGTTCTATTGGAAGTTGCAAAGTGAGATTTCGAAGCCCATAGAGGCTATGGTGAAAAAGGAAATATCTTCAGTTAAAAACTGGAAAGAAGCTTTCTGAGAAACTGCGTTGTGTTCCCTTAATTCATCTCTCACAGTTACATCTTTCACCTCAGGAAGCCGTGCGATAAGACTCTTCTTGTGGAATTTGTAAAGTGATATTTTTAAGCCCATAGAGGGATATGGTGAAAAAGGAAGAATCTTCCGTTAAAAATTGGAAAGAAACTTTCTGAGAAACTGCTTTGTGTTCTGTTAATTGATCTCACAGGCTTACAGCTTTCCCTTCCAGAAGCCTTTCGCTAAGACTCTTCTTGGGGAATTTGGAAAGTGATATTTGGAAGCCCATAGAGGGCAATGGTGAAAAAGGAAATATCTTCAGTGAAAAACTGAAAAGAAGCACTCTGAGAAACTGCGTGGTGTTCTGGTAATTCATCTCACAGAGTTACGTCTTTCCTCTCAAGAAGCCTTTCGATAAGAATGTTCTTGTGGAATTTGCAAAGTGATAATTGGAAGCATAAAGAGGGCTATGGTGAAAAAGGAAATACCTTTTGTTAAAAATCGGAAAGAAGCTTTCTGAGAAACTGCTTTGTGTTTTGTTAAGTCATCTCACAGAGTTACAGTTTCCCCTCAAGAAGACTTTCGCTAAGACTGTTGTTGTGGAATTTGCAAAGTGGTATTTGGAAGGCCATAGAGGGCTATGGTGAAAAAGGAAATATCCTCTGTTAAAAAGTGTAAAGAAGCTTTCTCAGAATCTGTTTTGTGTTCTGCTATTTCATTTCACAGAGTTAGAACTTTCCCCTCAAGAAACCTTTCGCTAAGACTGTTCTTATGGAATTTGCAAAGTGATATTTGGAGCCCATAGAGGGCTATGGTGAAAAAGGAAATATCTTCCGTTCCAAACTGGAAAGAAGCCTTCTGAGAAACTGCTCTGTGTTCTGTTAATTCATCTCACAGAGTTACATATTTCCCTTCAGGAAGCCTTTTACTAAGGCTCTTCTTGTGGAATTGGCAAAGTGATATTTGGAAGTTCATAGAGGGCCATGTTGAAAAAGGAAATATCTTCCGTTCAAAACTGGAAAGAAGCTTTCTGAGAAACTGCTCTGTGTTCTGTTAATTCATCTCACAGAGTTACATCTTTCCCTTCAAGAAGCCTTTCTCTAAGGCTGTTTATGTGGAATTGGCAATGGGATATTTGGAAGCCCATAGAGGGCTATGGTGAAAAAGGAAATATCTTCTGTTCAAAACTGGAAAGAAGCTTTCTGAGAAACTGCTCTGTGTTCTGTTAATTCATCTCACAGAGTTACATCTTTCCCTTCAAGAAGCCTTTCGCTAAGGCTGTTCTTGTGGAATTGGCAAAGGGATATTTGGAAGCCCATAGAGGGCTATGGTGAAAAAGGAACTATCTTCCGTTCAAAACTGGAAGGAGCTTTCTGAGAATCTGCTCTGTGTTCTGTTAATTCATCTCACAGAGTTACATCTTTCCCTTCAAGAAGCCTTTCGCTAAGGCTGTTCTTGTGGAATTGGCAAAGTGATATTTGGAAGCCCATAGAGGGCTACGGTGAAGAAGGAAATATCTTCCGTTCAAAACTGGAAAGAAGCTTTCATAGAAACTGCTCTGTGTTCTGTTAATTCATCTCACAGAGTTACATCTTTCCCTTCAAGAAGCCTTTCTCTAAGGCTGTTTTTGTGGAATTGGCAGAGGGATATTTGGAAGCCCATAGAGGGCTATGGTGAAAAAGGAAATATCTTCCGTTCAAAACTGGAAAGAAACTTTCTGAGAAACTGCTCTGTGTTCTGTTAATTCATCTCACAGAGTTACATCTTTCCCTTCAAGAAGACTTTCGCTAAGACTGTTCCTGTAGAATTGGCAAAGGGATATTTGGAAGCCCATAGAGGGCTATGGTGAAAAAGGAAGTATCTTCCTTTCAAAACTGGAAAGAAGCTTTCTGAGAAACTTCTCTGTGTTCTGTTAATTCATCTCACAGACTTACATCTTTCCCTTCAGGAAGCCTTTCGCTAAGGCTGTTCTTGTGGCATTGGCAAAGGGATATTTGGAAGCCCATAGAGGGCTATGGTGACAAAGGAAATATCTTCCGTTCAAAACTGGAAAGAAGCTTTCTGAGAAACTGCTCTGTGTTCTGTTAACTCATCTCACAGAATTACATCTTTCCCTTCAAGAAGCCTTTCGCTAAGGCTGTTCTTGTGGAATTGGCAAAGGGATATTTGGAAGCCCATAGAGGGCTATGGTGAAAAAGGAAATATCTTCCGTTCAAAACTGGAAGGGATCTTTCTGAGAAACTGCTCTGTGTTCTGTTAATTCATCTCACAGAGTTACATCTTTCCCTTCAAGAAGCTTTTCGCAAAGGCTGTTCTTGTGGAATTGGCAAAGTGATATTTTGAAGCCCAGAGAGGGCTATGATGAAATAGGAAATCTCTTCCGATAAAACCTGGAAAGAAGCTTTCTGAGAAACTGCTCTGTGTTCTGTTAATTCATCTCACAGAGTTACATCTTTCCCTTCAAGAAGCCTTTCACTAAGGCTGTTCTTGTGGGATTGGCAATGTTGTATTTCGAAGCCCATAGAGGGCTACGGTGAAAAAGGAAATATCTTCCGTTCAAAACTGGAAAGAAGCTTTCTGAGAAACTGCTCTATGTTCTGTTATTTCATCTCACAGAGTTACATCTTTCCCTTCAAGAAGCCTTTCGCTAAGGCTGTTCTTGTGGAATTGGCAAAGGGATATTTGGAAGTCCATAGAGGGCTATGGTGAAAAAGGAAATATCTTCCGTTCAAAACTGGAAAGAAGCTTTCTGAGAAACCGGTCTGTGTTCTGTTAATTCATCTCACAGAGTTATATCTTTCCCTTCAAGAAGCCTTTCGCTAAGGCTGTTCTTGTGGAATTGGCAAAGTGATATTTGAAGCCCATAGAGGGCTATGGTGAAAAAAGTAATATCTTCCATTTAAAACTGGAAATAAGCTTTCTGAGAAACTACATTGTGTTCTGCTAATTCATCTCACAGTGTTACAGATTTCTCTCAAGAAGACTTTCGATAATAGTGTTCTTGTAGTATTTGCAAAGGGATATTTGGAAGCCCATGGAGGGCTATGTTGTAAAAGGGAATATTTTCCATAAAAAACTGGAAAGAAGCATTCTGAGAAACTGCTTTGTGTTCTGTTAATTCATCTCACAGTGTTACAGCTTTCCCCTCAAGAAGACGTTCGCTAAGACTGTTCTTGTGGAATTGGCAAAGTGATATTTGGAAGCCCATACAGGGTTATGGTGAAAAAGGAAATATCTTCACTTAAAAACGGGAAAGAAGCTTTCTGAGAAACTGAGTTGTGTTTTCTTAATTTATCTCACAGAGTTACAGCTTTCCCCTCAAAAAGCCTTTCGATAAGACTGTTCTTGTGGAATTTGCAAAGTGATATTTGAAACCCATAGAGGGCTATGTTGAAATTGGAAATGTCTTCCGTTAAAAACTGGAAAGGAGCCTTCTGAGAAACTGCCTTGTGTTCTGTTAATTCATCTCACAGAGTTACAGCTTGCCCCTCAAGAAGCCTTTTCCTAAGACTGTTCTATTGGAAGTTGCAAAGTGAGATTTCGAAGCCCATAGAGGCTATGGTGAAAAAGGAAATATCTTCAGTTAAAAACTGGAAAGAAGCTTTCTGAGAAACTGCGTTGTGTTCCCTTAATTCATCTCTCACAGTTACATCTTTCACCTCAGGAAGCCGTGCGATAAGACTCTTCTTGTGGAATTTGTAAAGTGATATTTTTAAGCCCATAGAGGGATATGGTGAAAAAGGAAGAATCTTCCGTTAAAAATTGGAAAGAAACTTTCTGAGAAACTGCTTTGTGTTCTGTTAATTGATCTCACAGGCTTACAGCTTTCCCTTCCAGAAGCCTTTCGCTAAGACTCTTCTTGGGGAATTTGGAAAGTGATATTTGGAAGCCCATAGAGGGCAATGGTGAAAAAGGAAATATCTTCAGTGAAAAACTGAAAAGAAGCACTCTGAGAAACTGCGTGGTGTTCTGGTAATTCATCTCACAGAGTTACGTCTTTCCTCTCAAGAAGCCTTTCGATAAGAATGTTCTTGTGGAATTTGCAAAGTGATAATTGGAAGCATAAAGAGGGCTATGGTGAAAAAGGAAATACCTTTTGTTAAAAATCGGAAAGAAGCTTTCTGAGAAACTGCTTTGTGTTTTGTTAAGTCATCTCACAGAGTTACAGTTTCCCCTCAAGAAGACTTTCGCTAAGACTGTTGTTGTGGAATTTGCAAAGTGGTATTTGGAAGGCCATAGAGGGCTATGGTGAAAAAGGAAATATCCTCTGTTAAAAAGTGTAAAGAAGCTTTCTCAGAATCTGTTTTGTGTTCTGCTATTTCATTTCACAGAGTTAGAACTTTCCCCTCAAGAAACCTTTCGCTAAGACTGTTCTTATGGAATTTGCAAAGTGATATTTGGAGCCCATAGAGGGCTATGGTGAAAAAGGAAATATCTTCCGATCCAAAATGGAAAGAAGCCTTCTGAGAAACTGCTCTGTGTTCTGTTAATTCATCTCACAGAGTTACATATTTCCCTTCAGGAAGCCTTTTACTAAGGCTCTTCTTGTGGAATTGGCAAAGTGATATTTGGAAGTTCATAGAGGGCCATGTTGAAAAAGGAAATATCTTCCGTTCAAAACTGGAAAGAAGCTTTCTGAGAAACTGCTCTGTGTTCTGTTAATTCATCTCACAGAGTTACATCTTTCCCTTCAAGAAGCCTTTCTCTAAGGCTGTTTATGTGGAATTGGCAATGGGATATTTGGAAGCCCATAGAGGGCTATGGTGAAAAAGGAAATATCTTCCGATCAAAACTGGAAAGAAGCTTTCTGAGAAACTGCTCTATGTTCTGTTATTTCATCTCACAGAGTTACATCTTTCCCTTCAAGAAGCCTTTCGCTAAGGCTGTTCTTGTGGAATTGGCAAAGGGATATTTGGAAGCCCATAGAGGGCTATGGTGAAAAAGGAAATATCTTCCGTTCAAAACTGGAAAGAAGCTTTCTGAGAAACCGGTCTGTGTTCTGTTAATTCATCTCACAGAGTTATATCTTTCCCTTCAAGAAGCCTTTCGCTAAGGCTGTTCTTGTGGAATTGGCAAAGTGATATTTGAAGCCCATAGAGGGCTATGGTGAAAAAAGTAATATCTTCCTTTTAAAACTGGAAATAAGCTTTCTGAGAAACTACATTGTGTTCTGCTAATTCATCTCACAGTGTTACAGATTTCTCTCAAGAAGACTTTCGATAAGAGTGTTCTTGTAGTATTTGCAAAGGGATATTTGGAAGCCCATGGAGGGCAATGTTGTAAAAGGGAATATTTTCCATAAAAAACTGGAAAGAAGCATTCTGAGAAACTGCTTTGTGTTCTGTTAATTCATCTCACAGTGTTACAGCTTTCCCCTCTAGAAGACGTTCGCTAAGACTGTTCTTGTGGAATTGGCAAAGTGATATTTGGAAGCCCATACAGGGTTATGGTGAAAAAGGAAATATCTTCACTTAAAAACGGGAAAGAAGCTTTCTGAGAAACTGAGTTGTGTTTTCTTAATTTATCTCACAGAGTTACAGCTTTCCCCTCAAAAAGCCTTTCGATAAGACTGTTCTTGTGGAATTTGCAAAGTGATATTTGAAACCCATAGAGGGCTATGTTGAAAATGGAAATGTCTTCCGTTAAAAACTGGAAAGGAGCCTTCTGAGAAACTGCCTTGTGTTCTGTTAATTCATCTCACAGAGTTACAGCTTGCCCCTCAAGAAGCCTTTTCCTAAGACTGTTCTATTGGAAGTTGCAAAGTGAGATTTCGAAGCCCATAGAGGCTATGGTGAAAAAGGAAATATCTTCAGTTAAAAACTGGAAAGAAGCTTTCTGAGAAACTGCGTTGTGTTCCCTTAATTCATCTCTCACAGTTACATCTTTCACCTCAGGAAGCCGTGCGATAAGACTCTTCTTGTGGAATTTGTAAAGTGATATTTTTAAGCCCATAGAGGGATATGGTGAAAAAGGAAGAATCTTCCGTTAAAAATTGGAAAGAAACTTTCTGAGAAACTGCTTTGTGTTCTGTTAATTGATCTCACAGGCTTACAGCTTTCCCTTCCAGAAGCCTTTCGCTAAGACTCTTCTTGGGGAATTTGGAAAGTGATATTTGGAAGCCCATAGAGGGCAATGGTGAAAAAGGAAATATCTTCAGTGAAAAACTGAAAAGAAGCACTCTGAGAAACTGCGTGGTGTTCTGGTAATTCATCTCACAGAGTTACGTCTTTCCTCTCAAGAAGCCTTTCGATAAGAATGTTCTTGTGGAATTTGCAAAGTGATAATTGGAAGCATAAAGAGGGCTATGGTGAAAAAGGAAATACCTTTTGTTAAAAATCGGAAAGAAGCTTTCTGAGAAACTGCTTTGTGTTTTGTTAAGTCATCTCACAGAGTTACAGTTTCCCCTCAAGAAGACTTTCGCTAAGACTGTTGTTGTGGAATTTGCAAAGTGGTATTTGGAAGGCCATAGAGGGCTATGGTGAAAAAGGAAATATCCTCTGTTAAAAAGTGTAAAGAAGCTTTCTCAGAATCTGTTTTGTGTTCTGCTATTTCATTTCACAGAGTTAGAACTTTCCCCTCAAGAAACCTTTCGCTAAGACTGTTCTTATGGAATTTGCAAAGTGATATTTGGAGCCCATAGAGGGCTATGGTGAAAAAGGAAATATCTTCCGTTCCAAACTGGAAAGAAGCCTTCTGAGAAACTGCTCTGTGTTCTGTTAATTCATCTCACAGAGTTACATATTTCCCTTCAGGAAGCCTTTTACTAAGGCTCTTCTTGTGGAATTGGCAAAGTGATATTTGGAAGTTCATAGAGGGCCATGTTGAAAAAGGAAATATCTTCCGTTCAAAACTGGAAAGAAGCTTTCTGAGAAACTGCTCTGTGTTCTGTTAATTCATCTCACAGAGTTACATCTTTCCCTTCAAGAAGCCTTTCTCTAAGGCTGTTTATGTGGAATTGGCAATGGGATATTTGGAAGCCCATAGAGGGCTATGGTGAAAAAGGAAATATCTTCCGTTCAAAACTGGAAAGAAGCTTTCTGAGAAACTGCTCTGTGTTCTGTTAATTCATCTCACAGAGTTACATCTTTCCCTTCAAGAAGCCTTTCGCTAAGGCTGTTCTTGTGGAATTGGCCAAGGGGTATTTGGAAGCCCATAGAGGGCTATGGTGAAAAAGGAACTATCTTCCGTTCAAAACTGGAAGGAGCTTTCTGAGAATCTGCTCTGTGTTCTGTTAATTCATCTCACAGAGTTACATCTTTCCCTTCAAGAAGCCTTTCGCTAAGGCTGTTCTTGTGGAATTGGCAAAGTGATATTTGGAAGCCCATAGAGGGCTACGGTGAAAAAGGAAATATCTTCCGTTCAAAACTGGAAAGAAGCTTTCATAGAAACTGCTCTGTGTTCTGTTAATTCATCTCACAGAGTTACATCTTTCCCTTCAAGAAGCCTTTCTCTAAGGCTGTTTTTGTGGAATTGGCAGAGGGATATTTGGAAGCCCATAGAGGGCTATGGTGAAAAAGGAAATATCTTCCGTTCAAAACTGGAAAGAAACTTTCTGAGAAACTGCTCTGTGTTCTGTTAATTCATCTCACAGAGTTACATCTTTCCCTTCAAGAAGACTTTCGCTAAGACTGTTCCTGTAGAATTGGCAAAGGGATATTTGGAAGCCCATAGAGGGCTATGGTGAAAAAGGAAGTATCTTCCTTTCAAAACTGGAAAGAAGCTTTCTGAGAAACTTCTCTGTGTTCTGTTAATTCATCTCACAGACTTACATCTTTCCCTTCAGGAAGCCTTTCGCTAAGGCTGTTCTTGTGGCATTGGCAAAGGGATATTTGGAAGCCCATAGAGGGCTATGGTGACAAAGGAAATATCTTCCGTTCAAAACTGGAAAGAAGCTTTCTGAGAAACTGCTCTGTGTTCTGTTAACTCATCTCACAGAATTACATCTTTCCCTTCAAGAAGCCTTTCGCTAAGGCTGTTCTTGTGGAATTGGCAAAGGGATATTTGGAAGCCCATAGAGGGCTATGGTGAAAAAGGAAATATCTTCCGTTCAAAACTGGAAGGGATCTTTCTGAGAAACTGCTCTGTGTTCTGTTAATTCATCTCACAGAGTTACATCTTTCCCTTCAAGAAGCCTTTCGCAAAGGCTGTTCTTGTGGAATTGGCAAAGTGATATTTTGAAGCCCAGAGAGGGCTATGATGAAATAGGAAATCTCTTCCGATAAAACCTGGAAAGAAGCTTTCTGAGAAACTGCTCTGTGTTCTGTTAATTCATCTCACAGAGTTACATCTTTCCCTTCAAGAAGCCTTTCACTAAGGCTGTTCTTGTGGGATTGGCAATGTTGTATTTCGAAGCCCATAGAGGGCTACGGTGAAAAAGGAAATATCTTCCGTTCAAAACTGGAAAGAAGCTTTCTGAGAAACTGCTCTATGTTCTGTTATTTCATCTCACAGAGTTACATCTTTCCCTTCAAGAAGCCTTTCGCTAAGGCTGTTCTTGTGGAATTGGCAAAGGGATATTTGGAAGCCCATAGAGGGCTATGGTGAAAAAGGAAATATCTTCCGTTCAAAACTGGAAAGAAGCTTTCTGAGAAACCGGTCTGTGTTCTGTTAATTCATCTCACAGAGTTATATCTTTCCCTTCAAGAAGCCTTTCGCTAAGGCTGTTCTTGTGGAATTGGCAAAGTGATATTTGAAGCCCATAGAGGGCTATGGTGAAAAAAGTAATATCTTCCATTTAAAACTGGAAATAACTTTCTGAGAAACTACATTGTGTTCTGCTAATTCATCTCACAGTGTTACAGATTTCTCTCAAGAAGACTTTCGATAAGCGTGTTCTTGTAGTATTTGCAAAGGGATATTTGGAAGCCCATGGAGGGCAATGTTGTAAAAGGGAATATTTTCCATAAAAAACTGGAAAGAAGCATTCTGAGAAACTGCTTTGTGTTCTGTTAATTCATCTCACAGTGTTACAGCTTTCCCCTCTAGAAGACGTTCGCTAAGACTGTTCTTGTGGAATTGGCAAAGTGATATTTGGAAGCCCATACAGGGTTATGGTGAAAAAGGAAATATCTTCACTTAAAAACGGGAAAGAAGCTTTCTGAGAAACTGAGTTGTGTTTTCTTAATTTATCTCACAGAGTTACAGCTTTCCCCTCAAAAAGCCTTTCGATAAGACTGTTCTTGTGGAATTTGCAAAGTGATATTTGAAACCCATAGAGGGCTATGTTGAAAATGGAAATGTCTTCCGTTAAAAACTGGAAAGGAGCCTTCTGAGAAACTGCCTTGTGTTCTGTTAATTCATCTCACAGAGTTACAGCTTGCCCCTCAAGAAGCCTTTTCCTAAGACTGTTCTATTGGAAGTTGCAAAGTGAGATTTCGAAGCCCATAGAGGCTATGGTGAAAAAGGAAATATCTTCAGTTAAAAACTGGAAAGAAGCTTTCTGAGAAACTGCGTTGTGTTCCCTTAATTCATCTCTCACAGTTACATCTTTCACCTCAGGAAGCCGTGCGATAAGACTCTTCTTGTGGAATTTGTAAAGTGATATTTTTAAGCCCATAGAGGGATATGGTGAAAAAGGAAGAATCTTCCGTTAAAAATTGGAAAGAAACTTTCTGAGAAACTGCTTTGTGTTCTGTTAATTGATCTCACAGGCTTACAGCTTTCCCTTCCAGAAGCCTTTCGCTAAGACTCTTCTTGGGGAATTTGGAAAGTGATATTTGGAAGCCCATAGAGGGCAATGGTGAAAAAGGAAATATCTTCAGTGAAAAACTGAAAAGAAGCACTCTGAGAAACTGCGTGGTGTTCTGGTAATTCATCTCACAGAGTTACGTCTTTCCTCTCAAGAAGCCTTTCGATAAGAATGTTCTTGTGGAATTTGCAAAGTGATAATTGGAAGCATAAAGAGGGCTATGGTGAAAAAGGAAATACCTTTTGTTAAAAATCGGAAAGAAGCTTTCTGAGAAACTGCTTTGTGTTTTGTTAAGTCATCTCACAGAGTTACAGTTTCCCCTCAAGAAGACTTTCGCTAAGACTGTTGTTGTGGAATTTGCAAAGTGGTATTTGGAAGGCCATAGAGGGCTATGGTGAAAAAGGAAATATCCTCTGTTAAAAAGTGTAAAGAAGCTTTCTCAGAATCTGTTTTGTGTTCTGCTATTTCATTTCACAGAGTTAGAACTTTCCCCTCAAGAAACCTTTCGCTAAGACTGTTCTTATGGAATTTGCAAAGTGATATTTCGAAGCCCATAGAGGGCTACGGTGAAAAAGGAAATATCTTCCGTTCAAAACTGGAAAGAAGCCTTCTGAGAAACTGCTCTATGTTCTGTTATTTCATCTCACAGAGTTACATCTTTCCCTTCAAGAAGCCTTTCGCTAAGGCTGTTCTTGTGGAATTGGCAAAGGGATATTTGGAAGCCCATAGAGGGCTATGGTGAAAAAGGAAATATCTTCCGTACAAAACTGGAAAGAAGCTTTCTGAGAAACCGGTCTGTGTTCTGTTAATTCATCTCACAGAGTTACATATTTCCCTTCAGGAAGCCTTTTACTAAGGCTCTTCTTGTGGAATTGGCAAAGTGATATTTGGAAGTTCATAGAGGGCTATGGTGAAAAAGGAAATATCTTCCGTTCAAAACTGGAAAGAAGCTTTCTGAGAAACTGCTCTATGTTCTGTTATTTCATCTCACAGAGTTACATCTTTCCCTTCAAGAAGCCTTTCGCTAAGGCTGTTCTTGTGGAATTGGCAAAGGGATATTTGGAAGCCCATAGAGGGCTATGGTGAAAAAGGAAATATCTTCCGTTCAAAACTGGAAAGAAGCTTTCTGAGAAACCGGTCTGTGTTCTGTTAATTCATCTCACAGAGTTATATCTTTCCCTTCAAGAAGCCTTTCGCTAAGGCTGTTCTTGTGGAATTGGCAAAGTGATATTTGAAGCCCATAGAGGGCTATGGTGAAAAAAGTAATATCTTCCTTTTAAAACTGGAAATAAGCTTTCTGAGAAACTACATTGTGTTCTGCTAATTCATCTCACAGTGTTACAGATTTCTCTCAAGAAGACTTTCGATAAGAGTGTTCTTGTAGTATTTGCAAAGGGATATTTGGAAGCCCATGGAGGGCAATGTTGTAAAAGGGAATATTTTCCATAAAAAACTGGAAAGAAGCATTCTGAGAAACTGCTTTGTGTTCTGTTAATTCATCTCACAGTGTTACAGCTTTCCCCTCTAGAAGACGTTCGCTAAGACTGTTCTTGTGGAATTGGCAAAGTGATATTTGGAAGCCCATACAGGGTTATGGTGAAAAAGGAAATATCTTCACTTAAAAACGGGAAAGAAGCTTTCTGAGAAACTGAGTTGTGTTTTCTTAATTTATCTCACAGAGTTACAGCTTTCCCCTCAAAAAGCCTTTCGATAAGACTGTTCTTGTGGAATTTGCAAAGTGATATTTGAAACCCATAGAGGGCTATGTTGAAAATGGAAATGTCTTCCGTTAAAAACTGGAAAGGAGCCTTCTGAGAAACTGCCTTGTGTTCTGTTAATTCATCTCACAGAGTTACAGCTTGCCCCTCAAGAAGCCTTTTCCTAAGACTGTTCTATTGGAAGTTGCAAAGTGAGATTTCGAAGCCCATAGAGGCTATGGTGAAAAAGGAAATATCTTCAGTTAAAAACTGGAAAGAAGCTTTCTGAGAAACTGCGTTGTGTTCCCTTAATTCATCTCTCACAGTTACATCTTTCACCTCAGGAAGCCGTGCGATAAGACTCTTCTTGTGGAATTTGTAAAGTGATATTTTTAAGCCCATAGAGGGATATGGTGAAAAAGGAAGAATCTTCCGTTAAAAATTGGAAAGAAACTTTCTGAGAAACTGCTTTGTGTTCTGTTAATTGATCTCACAGGCTTACAGCTTTCCCTTCCAGAAGCCTTTCGCTAAGACTCTTCTTGGGGAATTTGGAAAGTGATATTTGGAAGCCCATAGAGGGCAATGGTGAAAAAGGAAATATCTTCAGTGAAAAACTGAAAAGAAGCACTCTGAGAAACTGCGTGGTGTTCTGGTAATTCATCTCACAGAGTTACGTCTTTCCTCTCAAGAAGCCTTTCGATAAGAATGTTCTTGTGGAATTTGCAAAGTGATAATTGGAAGCATAAAGAGGGCTATGGTGAAAAAGGAAATACCTTTTGTTAAAAATCGGAAAGAAGCTTTCTGAGAAACTGCTTTGTGTTTTGTTAAGTCATCTCACAGAGTTACAGTTTCCCCTCAAGAAGACTTTCGCTAAGACTGTTGTTGTGGAATTTGCAAAGTGGTATTTGGAAGGCCATAGAGGGCTATGGTGAAAAAGGAAATATCCTCTGTTAAAAAGTGTAAAGAAGCTTTCTCAGAATCTGTTTTGTGTTCTGCTATTTCATTTCACAGAGTTAGAACTTTCCCCTCAAGAAACCTTTCGCTAAGACTGTTCTTATGGAATTTGCAAAGTGATATTTGGAGCCCATAGAGGGCTATGGTGAAAAAGGAAATATCTTCCGTTCCAAACTGGAAAGAAGCCTTCTGAGAAACTGCTCTGTGTTCTGTTAATTCATCTCACAGAGTTACATATTTCCCTTCAGGAAGCCTTTTACTAAGGCTCTTCTTGTGGAATTGGCAAAGTGATATTTGGAAGTTCATAGAGGGCCATGTTGAAAAAGGAAATATCTTCCGTTCAAAACTGGAAAGAAGCTTTCTGAGAAACTGCTCTGTGTTCTGTTAATTCATCTCACAGAGTTACATCTTTCCCTTCAAGAAGCCTTTCTCTAAGGCTGTTTATGTGGAATTGGCAATGGGATATTTGGAAGCCCATAGAGGGCTATGGTGAAAAAGGAAATATCTTCCGTTCAAAACTGGAAAGAAGCTTTCTGAGAAACTGCTCTGTGTTCTGTTAATTCATCTCACAGAGTTACATCTTTCCCTTCAAGAAGCCTTTCGCTAAGGCTGTTCTTGTGGAATTGGCCAAGGGGTATTTGGAAGCCCATAGAGGGCTATGGTGAAAAAGGAACTATCTTCCGTTCAAAACTGGAAGGAGCTTTCTGAGAATCTGCTCTGTGTTCTGTTAATTCATCTCACAGAGTTACATCTTTCCCTTCAAGAAGCCTTTCGCTAAGGCTGTTCTTGTGGAATTGGCAAAGTGATATTTGGAAGCCCATAGAGGGCTACGGTGAAAAAGGAAATATCTTCCGTTCAAAACTGGAAAGAAGCTTTCATAGAAACTGCTCTGTGTTCTGTTAATTCATCTCACAGAGTTACATCTTTCCCTTCAAGAAGCCTTTCTCTAAGGCTGTTTTTGTGGAATTGGCAGAGGGATATTTGGAAGCCCATAGAGGGCTATGGTGAAAAAGGAAATATCTTCCGTTCAAAACTGGAAAGAAACTTTCTGAGAAACTGCTCTGTGTTCTGTTAATTCATCTCACAGAGTTACATCTTTCCCTTCAAGAAGACTTTCGCTAAGACTGTTCCTGTAGAATTGGCAAAGGGATATTTGGAAGCCCATAGAGGGCTATGGTGAAAAAGGAAGTATCTTCCTTTCAAAACTGGAAAGAAGCTTTCTGAGAAACTTCTCTGTGTTCTGTTAATTCATCTCACAGACTTACATCTTTCCCTTCAGGAAGCCTTTCGCTAAGGCTGTTCTTGTGGCATTGGCAAAGGGATATTTGGAAGCCCATAGAGGGCTATGGTGACAAAGGAAATATCTTCCGTTCAAAACTGGAAGGGATCTTTCTGAGAAACTGCTCTGTGTTCTGTTAATTCATCTCACAGAGTTACATCTTTCCCTTCAAGAAGCCTTTCGCAAAGGCTGTTCTTGTGGAATTGGCAAAGTGATATTTTGAAGCCCAGAGAGGGCTATGATGAAATAGGAAATCTCTTCCGATAAAACCTGGAAAGAAGCTTTCTGAGAAACTGCTCTGTGTTCTGTTAATTCATCTCACAGAGTTACATCTTTCCCTTCAAGAAGCCTTTCACTAAGGCTGTTCTTGTGGGATTGGCAATGTTGTATTTCGAAGCCCATAGAGGGCTACGGTGAAAAAGGAAATATCTTCCGTTCAAAACTGGAAAGAAGCTTTCTGAGAAACTGCTCTATGTTCTGTTATTTCATCTCACAGAGTTACATCTTTCCCTTCAAGAAGCCTTTCGCTAAGGCTGTTCTTGTGGAATTGGCAAAGGGATATTTGGAAGCCCATAGAGGGCTATGGTGAAAAAGGAAATATCTTCCGTTCAAAACTGGAAAGAAGCTTTCTGAGAAACCGGTCTGTGTTCTGTTAATTCATCTCACAGAGTTATATCTTTCCCTTCAAGAAGCCTTTCGCTAAGGCTGTTCTTGTGGAATTGGCAAAGTGATATTTGAAGCCCATAGAGGGCTATGGTGAAAAAAGTAATATCTTCCATTTAAAACTGGAAATAACTTTCTGAGAAACTACATTGTGTTCTGCTAATTCATCTCACAGTGTTACAGATTTCTCTCAAGAAGACTTTCGATAAGCGTGTTCTTGTAGTATTTGCAAAGGGATATTTGGAAGCCCATGGAGGGCTATGTTGTAAAAGGGAATATTTTCCATAAAAAACTGGAAAGAAGCATTCTGAGAAACTGCTTTGTGTTCTGTTAATTCATCTCACAGTGTTACAGCTTTCCCCTCTAGAAGACGTTCGCTAAGACTGTTCTTGTGGAATTGGCAAAGTGATATTTGGAAGCCCATACAGGGTTATGGTGAAAAAGGAAATATCTTCACTTAAAAACGGGAAAGAAGCTTTCTGAGAAACTGAGTTGTGTTTTCTTAATTTATCTCACAGAATTACAGCTTTCCCCTCAAAAAGCCTTTCGATAAGACTGTTCTTGTGGAATTTGCAAAGTGATATTTGAAACCCATAGAGGGCTATGTTGAAAATGGAAATGTCTTCCGTTAAAAACTGGAAAGGAGCCTTCTGAGAAACTGCCTTGTGTTCTGTTAATTCATCTCACAGAGTTACAGCTTGCCCCTCAAGAAGCCTTTTCCTAAGACTGTTCTATTGGAAGTTGCAAAGTGAGATTTCGAAGCCCATAGAGGCTATGGTGAAAAAGGAAATATCTTCAGTTAAAAACTGGAAAGAAGCTTTCTGAGAAACTGCGTTGTGTTCCCTTAATTCATCTCTCACAGTTACATCTTTCACCTCAGGAAGCCGTGCGATAAGACTCTTCTTGTGGAATTTGTAAAGTGATATTTTTAAGCCCATAGAGGGATATGGTGAAAAAGGAAGAATCTTCCGTTAAAAATTGGAAAGAAACTTTCTGAGAAACTGCTTTGTGTTCTGTTAATTGATCTCACAGGCTTACAGCTTTCCCTTCCAGAAGCCTTTCGCTAAGACTCTTCTTGGGGAATTTGGAAAGTGATATTTGGAAGCCCATAGAGGGCAATGGTGAAAAAGGAAATATCTTCAGTGAAAAACTGAAAAGAAGCACTCTGAGAAACTGCGTGGTGTTCTGGTAATTCATCTCACAGAGTTACGTCTTTCCTCTCAAGAAGCCTTTCGATAAGAATGTTCTTGTGGAATTTGCAAAGTGATAATTGGAAGCATAAAGAGGGCTATGGTGAAAAAGGAAATACCTTTTGTTAAAAATCGGAAAGAAGCTTTCTGAGAAACTGCTTTGTGTTTTGTTAAGTCATCTCACAGAGTTACAGTTTCCCCTCAAGAAGACTTTCGCTAAGACTGTTGTTGTGGAATTTGCAAAGTGGTATTTGGAAGGCCATAGAGGGCTATGGTGAAAAAGGAAATATCCTCTGTTAAAAAGTGTAAAGAAGCTTTCTCAGAATCTGTTTTGTGTTCTGCTATTTCATTTCACAGAGTTAGAACTTTCCCCTCAAGAAACCTTTCGCTAAGACTGTTCTTATGGAATTTGCAAAGTGATATTTCGAAGCCCATAGAGGGCTACGGTGAAAAAGGAAATATCTTCCGTTCAAAACTGGAAAGAAGCCTTCTGAGAAACTGCTCTATGTTCTGTTATTTCATCTCACAGAGTTACATCTTTCCCTTCAAGAAGCCTTTCGCTAAGGCTGTTCTTGTGGAATTGGCAAAGGGATATTTGGAAGCCCATAGAGGGCTATGGTGAAAAAGGAAATATCTTCCGTTCAAAACTGGAAAGAAGCTTTCTGAGAAACCGGTCTGTGTTCTGTTAATTCATCTCACAGAGTTACATATTTCCCTTCAGGAAGCCTTTTACTAAGGCTCTTCTTGTGGAATTGGCAAAGTGATATTTGGAAGTTCATAGAGGGCTATGGTGAAAAAGGAAATATCTTCCGTTCAAAACTGGAAAGAAGCTTTCTGAGAAACTGCTCTATGTTCTGTTATTTCATCTCACAGAGTTACATCTTTCCCTTCAAGAAGCCTTTCGCTAAGGCTGTTCTTGTGGAATTGGCAAAGGGATATTTGGAAGCCCATAGAGGGCTATGGTGAAAAAGGAAATATCTTCCGTTCAAAACTGGAAAGAAGCTTTCTGAGAAACCGGTCTGTGTTCTGTTAATTCATCTCACAGAGTTATATCTTTCCCTTCAAGAAGCCTTTCGCTAAGGCTGTTCTTGTGGAATTGGCAAAGTGATATTTGAAGCCCATAGAGGGCTATGGTGAAAAAAGTAATATCTTCCTTTTAAAAGTGGAAATAAGCTTTCTGAGAAACTACATTGTGTTCTGCTAATTCATCTCACAGTGTTACAGATTTCTCTCAAGAAGACTTTCGATAAGAGTGTTCTTGTAGTATTTGCAAAGGGATATTTGGAAGCCCATGGAGGGCAATGTTGTAAAAGGGAATATTTTCCATAAAAAACTGGAAAGAAGCATTCTGAGAAACTGCTTTGTGTTCTGTTAATTCATCTCACAGTGTTACAGCTTTCCCCTCTAGAAGACGTTCGCTAAGACTGTTCTTGTGGAATTGGCAAAGTGATATTTGGAAGCCCATACAGGGTTATGGTGAAAAAGGAAATATCTTCACTTAAAAACGGGAAAGAAGCTTTCTGAGAAACTGAGTTGTGTTTTCTTAATTTATCTCACAGAGTTACAGCTTTCCCCTCAAAAAGCCTTTCGATAAGACTGTTCTTGTGGAATTTGCAAAGTGATATTTGAAACCCATAGAGGGCTATGTTGAAAATGGAAATGTCTTCCGTTAAAAACTGGAAAGGAGCCTTCTGAGAAACTGCCTTGTGTTCTGTTAATTCATCTCACAGAGTTACAGCTTGCCCCTCAAGAAGCCTTTTCCTAAGACTGTTCTATTGGAAGTTGCAAAGTGAGATTTCGAAGCCCATAGAGGCTATGGTGAAAAAGGAAATATCTTCAGTTAAAAACTGGAAAGAAGCTTTCTGAGAAACTGCGTTGTGTTCCCTTAATTCATCTCTCACAGTTACATCTTTCACCTCAGGAAGCCGTGCGATAAGACTCTTCTTGTGGAATTTGTAAAGTGATATTTTTAAGCCCATAGAGGGATATGGTGAAAAAGGAAGAATCTTCCGTTAAAAATTGGAAAGAAACTTTCTGAGAAACTGCTTTGTGTTCTGTTAATTGATCTCACAGGCTTACAGCTTTCCCTTCCAGAAGCCTTTCGCTAAGACTCTTCTTGGGGAATTTGGAAAGTGATATTTGGAAGCCCATAGAGGGCAATGGTGAAAAAGGAAATATCTTCAGTGAAAAACTGAAAAGAAGCACTCTGAGAAACTGCGTGGTGTTCTGGTAATTCATCTCACAGAGTTACGTCTTTCCTCTCAAGAAGCCTTTCGATAAGAATGTTCTTGTGGAATTTGCAAAGTGATAATTGGAAGCATAAAGAGGGCTATGGTGAAAAAGGAAATACCTTTTGTTAAAAATCGGAAAGAAGCTTTCTGAGAAACTGCTTTGTGTTTTGTTAAGTCATCTCACAGAGTTACAGTTTCCCCTCAAGAAGACTTTCGCTAAGACTGTTGTTGTGGAATTTGCAAAGTGGTATTTGGAAGGCCATAGAGGGCTATGGTGAAAAAGGAAATATCCTCTGTTAAAAAGTGTAAAGAAGCTTTCTCAGAATCTGTTTTGTGTTCTGCTATTTCATTTCACAGAGTTAGAACTTTCCCCTCAAGAAACCTTTCGCTAAGACAGTTCTTATGGAATTTGCAAAGTGATATTTCGAAGCCCATAGAGGGCTACGATGAAAAAGGAAATATCTTCCGTTCAAAACTGGAAAGAAGCCTTCTGAGAAACTGCTCTATGTTCTGTTATTTCATCTCACAGAGTTACATCTTTCCCTTCAAGAAGCCTTTCGCTAAGGCTGTTCTTGTGGAATTGGCAAAGGGATATTTGGAAGCCCATAGAGGGCTATGGTGAAAAAGGAAATATCTTCCGTTCAAAACTGGAAAGAAGCTTTCTGAGAAACCGGTCTGTGTTCTGTTAATTCATCTCACAGAGTTACATATTTCCCTTCAGGAAGCCTTTTACTAAGGCTCTTCTTGTGGAATTGGCAAAGTGATATTTGGAAGTTCATAGAGGGCCATGTTGAAAAAGGAAATATCTTCCGTTCAAAACTGGAAAGAAGCTTTCTGAGAAACTGCTCTGTGTTCTGTTAATTCATCTCACAGAGTTACATCTTTCCCTTCAAGAAGCCTTTCTCTAAGGCTGTTTTTGTGGAATTGGCAATGGGATATTTGGAAGCCCATAGAGGGCTATGGTGAAAAAGGAAATATCTTCCGTTCAAAACTGGAAAGAAGCTTTCTGAGAAACCGGTCTGTGTTCTGTTAATTCATCTCACAGAGTTATATCTTTCCCTTCAAGAAGCCTTTCGCTAAGGCTGTTCTTGTGGAATTGGCAAAGTGATATTTGAAGCCCATAGAGGGCTATGGTGAAAAAAGTAATATCTTCCTTTTAAAAGTGGAAATAAGCTTTCTGAGAAACTACATTGTGTTCTGCTAATTCATCTCACAGTGTTACAGATTTCTCTCAAGAAGACTTTCGATAAGAGTGTTCTTGTAGTATTTGCAAAGGGATATTTGGAAGCCCATGGAGGGCAATGTTGTAAAAGGGAATATTTTCCATAAAAAACTGGAAAGAAGCATTCTGAGAAACTGCTTTGTGTTCTGTTAATTCATCTCACAGTGTTACAGCTTTCCCCTCTAGAAGACGTTCGCTAAGACTGTTCTTGTGGAATTGGCAAAGTGATATTTGGAAGCCCATACAGGGTTATGGTGAAAAAGGAAATATCTTCACTTAAAAACGGGAAAGAAGCTTTCTGAGAAACTGAGTTGTGTTTTCTTAATTTATCTCACAGAGTTACAGCTTTCCCCTCAAAAAGCCTTTCGATAAGACTGTTCTTGTGGAATTTGCAAAGTGATATTTGAAACCCATAGAGGGCTATGTTGAAAATGGAAATGTCTTCCGTTAAAAACTGGAAAGGAGCCTTCTGAGAAACTGCCTTGTGTTCTGTTAATTCATCTCACAGAGTTACAGCTTGCCCCTCAAGAAGCCTTTTCCTAAGACTGTTCTATTGGAAGTTGCAAAGTGAGATTTCGAAGCCCATAGAGGCTATGGTGAAAAAGGAAATATCTTCAGTTAAAAACTGGAAAGAAGCTTTCTGAGAAACTGCGTTGTGTTCCCTTAATTCATCTCTCACAGTTACATCTTTCACCTCAGGAAGCCGTGCGATAAGACTCTTCTTGTGGAATTTGTAAAGTGATATTTTTAAGCCCATAGAGGGATATGGTGAAAAAGGAAGAATCTTCCGTTAAAAATTGGAAAGAAACTTTCTGAGAAACTGCTTTGTGTTCTGTTAATTGATCTCACAGGCTTACAGCTTTCCCTTCCAGAAGCCTTTCGCTAAGACTCTTCTTGGGGAATTTGGAAAGTGATATTTGGAAGCCCATAGAGGGCAATGGTGAAAAAGGAAATATCTTCAGTGAAAAACTGAAAAGAAGCACTCTGAGAAACTGCGTGGTGTTCTGGTAATTCATCTCACAGAGTTACGTCTTTCCTCTCAAGAAGCCTTTCGATAAGAATGTTCTTGTGGAATTTGCAAAGTGATAATTGGAAGCATAAAGAGGGCTATGGTGAAAAAGGAAATACCTTTTGTTAAAAATCGGAAAGAAGCTTTCTGAGAAACTGCTTTGTGTTTTGTTAAGTCATCTCACAGAGTTACAGTTTCCCCTCAAGAAGACTTTCGCTAAGACTGTTGTTGTGGAATTTGCAAAGTGGTATTTGGAAGGCCATAGAGGGCTATGGTGAAAAAGGAAATATCCTCTGTTAAAAAGTGTAAAGAAGCTTTCTCAGAATCTGTTTTGTGTTCTGCTATTTCATTTCACAGAGTTAGAACTTTCCCCTCAAGAAACCTTTCGCTAAGACTGTTCTTATGGAATTTGCAAAGTGATATTTGGAGCCCATAGAGGGCTATGGTGAAAAAGGAAATATCTTCCGTTCCAAACTGGAAAGAAGCCTTCTGAGAAACTGCTCTGTGTTCTGTTAATTCATCTCACAGAGTTACATATTTCCCTTCAGGAAGCCTTTTACTAAGGCTCTTCTTGTGGAATTGGCAAAGTGATAATTGGAAGTTCATAGAGGGCCATGTTGAAAAAGGAAATATCTTCCGTTCAAAACTGGAAAGAAGCTTTCTGAGAAACTGCTCTGTGTTCTGTTAATTCATCTCACAGAGTAACATCTTTCCCTTCAAGAAGCATTTCTCTAAGGCTGTTTTTGTGGAATTGGCAATGGGATATTTGGAAGCCCATAGAGGGCTATGGTGAAAAAGGAAGTATCTTCCTTTCAAAACTGGAAAGAAGCTTTCTGAGAAACTTCTCTGTGTTCTGTTAATTCATCTCACAGACTTACATCTTTCCCTTCAGGAAGCCTTTCGCTAAGGCTGTTCTTGTGGCATTGGCAAAATTATATTTGGAAGCCCATAGAGGGCTATGGTGACAAAGGAAATATCTTCCGTTCAAAACTGGAAAGAAGCTTTCTGAGAAACTGCTCTGTGTTCTGTTAACTCATCTCACAGAATTACATCTTTCCCTTCAAGAAGCCTTTCGCTAAGGCTGTTCTTGTGGAATTGGCAAAGGGATATTTGGAAGCCCATAGAGGGCTATGGTGAAAAAGGAAATATCTTCCGTTCAAAACTGGAAGGGATCTTTCTGAGAAACTGCTCTGTGTTCTGTTAATTCATCTCACAGAGTTACATCTTTCCCTTCAAGAAGCCTTTCGCAAAGGCTGTTCTTGTGGAATTGGCAAAGTGATATTTTGAAGCCCAGAGAGGGCTATGATGAAATAGGAAATCTCTTCCGATAAAACCTGGAAAGAAGCTTTCTGAGAAACTGCTCTGTGTTCTGTTAATTCATCTCACAGAGTTACATCTTTCCCTTCAAGAAGCCTTTCTCTAAGGCTGTTTATGTGGAATTGGCAATGGGATATTTGGAAGCCCATAGAGGGCTATGGTGAAAAAGGAAATATCTTCCGTTCAAAACTGGAAAGAAGCTTTCTGAGAAACTGCTCTATGTTCTGTTATTTCATCTCACAGAGTTACATCTTTCCCTTCAAGAAGCCTTTCGCTAAGGCTGTTCTTGTGGAATTGGCAAAGGGATATTTGGAAGCCCATAGAGGGCTATGGTGAAAAAGGAAATATCTTCCGTTCAAAACTGGAAAGAAGCTTTCTGAGAAACCGGTCTGTGTTCTGTTAATTCATCTCACAGAGTTATATCTTTCCCTTCAAGAAGCCTTTCGCTAAGGCTGTTCTTGTGGAATTGGCAAAGTGATATTTGAAGCCCATAGAGGGCTATGGTGAAAAAAGTAATATCTTCCATTTAAAACTGGAAATAAGCTTTCTGAGAAACTACATTGTGTTCTGCTAATTCATCTCACAGTGTTACAGATTTCTCTCAAGAAGACTTTCGATAAGAGTGTTCTTGTAGTATTTGCAAAGGGATATTTGGAAGCCCATGGAGGGCAATGTTGTAAAAGGGAATATTTTCCATAAAAAACTGGAAAGAAGCATTCTGAGAAACTGCTTTGTGTTCTGTTAATTCATCTCACAGTGTTACAGCTTTCCCCTCTAGAAGACGTTCGCTAAGACTGTTCTTGTGGAATTGGCAAAGTGATATTTGGAAGCCCATACAGGGTTATGGTGAAAAAGGAAATATCTTCACTTAAAAACGGGAAAGAAGCTTTCTGAGAAACTGAGTTGTGTTTTCTTAATTTATCTCACAGAGTTACAGCTTTCCCCTCAAAAAGCCTTTCGATAAGACTGTTCTTGTGGAATTTGCAAAGTGATATTTGAAACCCATAGAGGGCTATGTTGAAAATGGAAATGTCTTCCGTTAAAAACTGGAAAGGAGCCTTCTGAGAAACTGCCTTGTGTTCTGTTAATTCATCTCACAGAGTTACAGCTTGCCCCTCAAGAAGCCTTTTCCTAAGACTGTTCTATTGGAAGTTGCAAAGTGAGATTTCGAAGCCCATAGAGGCTATGGTGAAAAAGGAAATATCTTCAGTTAAAAACTGGAAAGAAGCTTTCTGAGAAACTGCGTTGTGTTCCCTTAATTCATCTCTCACAGTTACATCTTTCACCTCAGGAAGCCGTGCGATAAGACTCTTCTTGTGGAATTTGTAAAGTGATATTTTTAAGCCCATAGAGGGATATGGTGAAAAAGGAAGAATCTTCCGTTAAAAATTGGAAAGAAACTTTCTGAGAAACTGCTTTGTGTTCTGTTAATTGATCTCACAGGCTTACAGCTTTCCCTTCCAGAAGCCTTTCGCTAAGACTCTTCTTGGGGAATTTGGAAAGTGATATTTGGAAGCCCATAGAGGGCAATGGTGAAAAAGGAAATATCTTCAGTGAAAAACTGAAAAGAAGCACTCTGAGAAACTGCGTGGTGTTCTGGTAATTCATCTCACAGAGTTACGTCTTTCCTCTCAAGAAGCCTTTCGATAAGAATGTTCTTGTGGAATTTGCAAAGTGATAATTGGAAGCATAAAGAGGGCTATGGTGAAAAAGGAAATACCTTTTGTTAAAAATCGGAAAGAAGCTTTCTGAGAAACTGCTTTGTGTTTTGTTAAGTCATCTCACAGAGTTACAGTTTCCCCTCAAGAAGACTTTCGCTAAGACTGTTGTTGTGGAATTTGCAAAGTGGTATTTGGAAGGCCATAGAGGGCTATGGTGAAAAAGGAAATATCCTCTGTTAAAAAGTGTAAAGAAGCTTTCTCAGAATCTGTTTTGTGTTCTGCTATTTCATTTCACAGAGTTAGAACTTTCCCCTCAAGAAACCTTTCGCTAAGACTGTTCTTATGGAATTTGCAAAGTGATATTTGGAGCCCATAGAGGGCTATGGTGAAAAAGGAAATATCTTCCGTTCCAAACTGGAAAGAAGCCTTCTGAGAAACTGCTCTGTGTTCTGTTAATTCATCTCACAGAGTTACATATTTCCCTTCAGGAAGCCTTTTACTAAGGCTCTTCTTGTGGAATTGGCAAAGTGATATTTGGAAGTTCATAGAGGGCCATGTTGAAAAAGGAAATATCTTCCGTTCAAAACTGGAAAGAAGCTTTCTGAGAAACTGCTCTGTGTTCTGTTAATTCATCTCACAGAGTTACATCTTTCCCTTCAAGAAGCCTTTCTCTAAGGCTGTTTATGTGGAATTGGCAATGGGATATTTGGAAGCCCATAGAGGGCTATGGTGAAAAAGGAAATATCTTCCGTTCAAAACTGGAAAGAAGCTTTCTGAGAAACTGCTCTATGTTCTGTTATTTCATCTCACAGAGTTACATCTTTCCCTTCAAGAAGCCTTTCGCTAAGGCTGTTCTTGTGGAATTGGCAAAGGGATATTTGGAAGCCCATAGAGGGCTATGGTGAAAAAGGAAATATCTTCCGTTCAAAACTGGAAAGAAGCTTTCTGAGAAACCGGTCTGTGTTCTGTTAATTCATCTCACAGAGTTATATCTTTCCCTTCAAGAAGCCTTTCGCTAAGGCTGTTCTTGTGGAATTGGCAAAGTGATATTTGAAGCCCATAGAGGGCTATGGTGAAAAAAGTAATATCTTCCTTTTAAAACTGGAAATAAGCTTTCTGAGAAACTACATTGTGTTCTGCTAATTCATCTCACAGTGTTACAGATTTCTCTCAAGAAGACTTTCGATAAGAGTGTTCTTGTAGTATTTGCAAAGGGATATTTGGAAGCCCATGGAGGGCAATGTTGTAAAAGGGAATATTTTCCATAAAAAACTGGAAAGAAGCATTCTGAGAAACTGCTTTGTGTTCTGTTAATTCATCTCACAGTGTTACAGCTTTCCCCTCTAGAAGACGTTCGCTAAGACTGTTCTTGTGGAATTGGCAAAGTGATATTTGGAAGCCCATACAGGGTTATGGTGAAAAAGGAAATATCTTCACTTAAAAACGGGAAAGAAGCTTTCTGAGAAACTGAGTTGTGTTTTCTTAATTTATCTCACAGAGTTACAGCTTTCCCCTCAAAAAGCCTTTCGATAAGACTGTTCTTGTGGAATTTGCAAAGTGATATTTGAAACCCATAGAGGGCTATGTTGAAAATGGAAATATCTTCCGTTAAAAACTGGAAAGGAGCCTTCTGAGAAACTGCCTTGTGTTCTGTTAATTCATCTCACAGAGTTACAGCTTGCCCCTCAAGAAGCCTTTTCCTAAGACTGTTCTATTGGAAGTTGCAAAGTGAGATTTCGAAGCCCATAGAGGCTATGGTGAAAAAGGAAATATCTTCAGTTAAAAACTGGAAAGAAGCTTTCTGAGAAACTGCGTTGTGTTCCCTTAATTCATCTCTCACAGTTACATCTTTCACCTCAGGAAGCCGTGCGATAAGACTCTTCTTGTGGAATTTGTAAAGTGATATTTTTAAGCCCATAGAGGGATATGGTGAAAAAGGAAGAATCTTCCGTTAAAAATTGGAAAGAAACTTTCTGAGAAACTGCTTTGTGTTCTGTTAATTGATCTCACAGGCTTACAGCTTTCCCTTCCAGAAGCCTTTCGCTAAGACTCTTCTTGGGGAATTTGGAAAGTGATATTTGGAAGCCCATAGAGGGCAATGGTGAAAAAGGAAATATCTTCAGTGAAAAACTGAAAAGAAGCACTCTGAGAAACTGCGTGGTGTTCTGGTAATTCATCTCACAGAGTTACGTCTTTCCTCTCAAGAAGCCTTTCGATAAGAATGTTCTTGTGGAATTTGCAAAGTGATAATTGGAAGCATAAAGAGGGCTATGGTGAAAAAGGAAATACCTTTTGTTAAAAATCGGAAAGAAGCTTTCTGAGAAACTGCTTTGTGTTTTGTTAAGTCATCTCACAGAGTTACAGTTTCCCCTCAAGAAGACTTTCGCTAAGACTGTTGTTGTGGAATTTGCAAAGTGGTATTTGGAAGGCCATAGAGGGCTATGGTGAAAAAGGAAATATCCTCTGTTAAAAAGTGTAAAGAAGCTTTCTCAGAATCTGTTTTGTGTTCTGCTATTTCATTTCACAGAGTTAGAACTTTCCCCTCAAGAAACCTTTCGCTAAGACTGTTCTTATGGAATTTGCAAAGTGATATTTGGAGCCCATAGAGGGCTATGGTGAAAAAGGAAATATCTTCCGTTCCAAACTGGAAAGAAGCCTTCTGAGAAACTGCTCTGTGTTCTGTTAATTCATCTCACAGAGTTACATATTTCCCTTCAGGAAGCCTTTTACTAAGGCTCTTCTTGTGGAATTGGCAAAGTGATATTTGGAAGTTCATAGAGGGCCATGTTGAAAAAGGAAATATCTTCCGTTCAAAACTGGAAAGAAGCTTTCTGAGAAACTGCTCTGTGTTCTGTTAATTCATCTCACCGAGTTACATCTTTCCCTTCAAGAAGCCTTTCTCTAAGGCTGTTTTTGTGGAATTGGCAATGGGATATTTGGAAGCCCATAGAGGGCTATGGTGAAAAAGGAAATATCTTCCGTTCAAAACTGGAAAGAAGCTTTCTGAGAAACTGCTCTGTGTTCTGTTAATTCATCTCACAGAGTTACATCTTTCCCTTCAAGAAGCCTTTCGCTAAGGCTGTTCTTGTGGAATTGGCAAAGGGATATTTGGAAGCCCATAGAGGGCTATGGTGAAAAAGGAACTATCTTCCGTTCAAAACTGGAAGGAGCTTTCTGAGAATCTGCTCTGTGTTCTGTTAATTCATCTCACAGAGTTACATCTTTCCCTTCAAGAAGCCTTTCGCTAAGGCTGTTCTTGTGGAATTGGCAAAGTGATATTTGGAAGCCCATAGAGGGCTACGGTGAAAAAGGAAATATCTTCCGTTCAAAACTGGAAAGAAGCTTTCATAGAAACTGCTCTGTGTTCTGTTAATTCATCTCACAGAGTTACATCTTTCCCTTCAAGAAGCCTTTCTCTAAGGCTGTTTTTGTGGAATTGGCAGAGGGATATTTGGAAGCCCATAGAGGGCTATGGTGAAAAAGGAAATATCTTCCGTTCAAAACTGGAAAGAAACTTTCTGAGAAACTGCTCTGTGTTCTGTTAATTCATCTCACAGAGTTACATCTTTCCCTTCAAGAAGACTTTCACTAAGACTGTTCCTGTAGAATTGGCAAAGGGATATTTGGAAGCCCATAGAGGGCTATGGTGAAAAAGGAAGTATCTTCCTTTCAAAACTGGAAAGAAGCTTTCTGAGAAACTTCTCTGTGTTCTGTTAATTCATCTCACAGACTTACATCTTTCCCTTCAGGAAGCCTTTCGCTAAGGCTGTTCTTGTGGCATTGGCAAAGGGATATTTGGAAGCCCATAGAGGGCTATGGTGACAAAGGAAATATCTTCCGTTCAAAACTGGAAAGAAGCTTTCTGAGAAACTGCTCTGTGTTCTGTTAACTCATCTCACAGAATTACATCTTTCCCTTCAAGAAGCCTTTCGCTAAGGCTGTTCTTGTGGAATTGGCAAAGGGATATTTGGAAGCCCATAGAGGGCTATGGTGAAAAAGGAAATATCTTCCATTCAAAACTGGAAGGGATCTTTCTGAGAAACTGCTCTGTGTTCTGTTAATTCATCTCACAGAGTTACATCTTTCCCTTCAAGAAGCCTTTCGCAAAGGCTGTTCTTGTGGAATTTGGAAAGTGATATTTGGAAGCCCGTAGAGGGCTATGGTGAAAAAGGAAATATCTTCAGTTAAAAACTGAAAAGACGCTTTCTGAGAAACTGCTCTGTGTTCTGTTAATTTATCTCACACAGTTACAGCTTTCCCCACAAGAAACCATTCGCTAAGACTGTTCTTGTGGAATTTGCAAAGTGATATTTGGAATCCCATAGAGGGCTATGGTCAAAAGGGAATATCTTCATTTAAAAACTGGAAAGAAGCTTTTTCAGAAACTGCTTTGTGTTCTCTCAATTCATCTCACAGAGTTACTGCTTTCCCTTCAAGAAGCCTTTCACAAAGATTGTTCTTGTGGAATTTGCAAAGTGATATTTGGAAGCCCCTAGAGTGCTAGGGTGAAATAGTAATATCTTCCGTTAAAAACCGGAAAGAAGATTTCTGAGAAACCGCTTTGTGTTCCGTTAATTCATCTCACAGATTTCAAGTTTTCCCTTCAAGAAGTCTCTCAATCAGACTGTTTTTGTGGAATTTGCAAAGTGATATTTGTAAGTCCATAGAGGGCTATCGTGTAAAAGGAAATATCTTTCGTAAAACACTGGAAAGAAGCTTTGTGAGAAACTCCTTAGTGTTGGGTTAATTCATCTCACAGAGTTACAGCTTTCCATTCAAGAAGCCTGTCCCTAAGGCTGTTCTTGTGGAGTTTGGAAAGTGATATTTGGAAGCCCATAGAGGGCTATGATGAAAAAGGAAATATCTTCAGTTAAAAACCGGAAAGAAGCTTTCTGAGAAACTGCTTTGTGTTTTGTTAATTCATCTCACAGTGTTGCTGCTTTGCCCTCAAGAACTCTTTTGCTGAGACTGTTCTTGCGGAATTTGCAAAGCGATATTTGGAAGCCCTTAGAGGGCTACGGGAAAAAGGATGTATCCTAAGATAAAATCTGAAAAGAAGCATTCTGAGAAACTGCTTTGTGTTCTGTTAATTCATCTCACAGAGATTCAGCTTTCCCTTAAAGAAGTCTTTCGCTAAGGCTGTTCTTGTGGAATTTGCAAAGTGATATTTGGAAGCCCATAGAGGGCTATGGTGAAAAAGGCAATATCTTCCGTTAAAAACTGGAAAGAAGCTGTCTGAGAAACTGCTTTGTGTTCTGTTAATTCATCTCACAGAGTTACTGCTTTCCGCTCAAGAAGCCTTTCGTTAATACGGTTCTTGTGGAATTTGCAAAGGGTTATTTGGAAGTCCATAGAGGGCTACGGTGAAAAAGGAAATATCCTAAGTTAAAAACTGAAAAAAAGCATTCTGAGAAACTGCTTTGTGTTCTGTTAATTCATGTCACAGAGTTACAGCTTTCCTTTCAAGAAGACTTTCGCTAAGGCTTTTCTTGTGGAATTGGCAAAGTCATATTTGGAGGCCCATAGAGGGCTCTGGAGAAACAGGAAACATCTTCAGTTAAAAACTGGAAAGAAGCTTTCTGAGAAACTGCTTTGTGCTCTGTTAATTCATCTCACAGAGTTACACCTTTCCCTTCAAGAAACCTTTCGCTAAGGCTGTTCTTGTGGAATTTCGAAAGTGATATTTGGAAGCCCATGGAGGGCTATGGTGAAAAATGAAATATCTTCCGTTAAGTACTGTAAAGAAGATTTCTGAGAAACTACTTTGTGCTCTGTTAATTCAACTCACAGAGTTACAACTATCCCTTCAAGAAGCCTTTCGCTAAGGCTGTTCTTGTGGAATTTGCAAAGTGATATTTGGAAGCCCTTAGAGGGCTATGGTGAAAAAGGAAATATCTTCCGTGAAGAACTGGAAAGAAGCTTTCTGAGAAACTCCTTTGGGTTCTGTTAAATCATCTCACCGACTTACAGCTTTCCCTTCAAGAAGCCTTTCGCTAAGGCTGTTCTTGTGCATTTGGAAAGTAATATTTGGAAGCCAATAGAGGGCTATGGTGAAAAAGGAAATATCTTTAGTTACAAACTTGAAAGAAGCTTTCTGAGAAACTACTTTGTGTTCTGTTAATTCATCTCAAAGAGTTTCAGCTTTCCCTTCAAGAAGCCTTTCGCTAAGACTGTTCTTGTGGAATTTGCAAAGTGATATTTGGAAGCCCATAGAGGGCTAGGGTAAAAAAGGAAATATCTTCATTTAAAAACTGGAAAGAAGCTTTCTGAGAAACTGCTTTGTGTTCTGTTCATTCTTCTCACAGAGTTACAGCTTTCCTCTCAAGAAGCCTTTTGCTAAGACTGTTCTTGTGGAATTTGCAATGTGATATTTGGAAGACCTTATAGGTCTATGGTGAAAAAGGAAATATCCTAAGATAAAAACTGAAAAGAAGCATTCTGAGAAACTTCTTTATGTTCCGTTAATTCACCTCACATAGTTACAGCTTTCCCCTCAAGAAGCCTTTCGCTAAGACAGTTCTTGTGTAATTTGCAAAGTGATATTTGAAAGTCCTTAGAGGGCTATGATGAAAAAGGAAATTTCTTCCTTTAAAAACTGGAAAGAAGCTTTCTGACAAAATGCTTTGTATTCTATTAGTTCAACTCACAGAGTTACAGCCTTCCCCCCCCAGAATCCTTTCGCTAAGACTATAATTGTGGAATATGGTAAGTGATATTTGTAAGCACATAGAGGGCTATGCTGAAAAAGGAAATATGTTCCGTTTAAAACTGTAAAGAAGCTTTCTGAGAAAGTGTTTTGTGTTCTGTTAATTCATGTCTGAGTTATTGCTTTACACTCAAGAAGTCTTTCACTAAGACTGTTCTTGTGGAATTTGGAAAGTGATATTTGGAAGTCCCTAGAGGGCTATGGTGAAAAAGGAAATATCTTAGGATAAAAACTGGAAAGAAGCTGTCTGAGAAACTGCTTTGTGTTCTGTTAATTCATCTCACAGATTTAAAGCTTTCCCCTAAAGAAGTCTTTCGTTAAGACTGTTCTTGTGAAATTTTCCAAGTGATATTTAGAAGCCGATAGATAGCTATGATGAAAAAGGAAATATCTTCTGTTAAAAACCGAAAAGAAGCTTTCTGAGAAACTGCTTTGTGTTCTGTTAATTCATCTCAAACAGTTGCAGCTTTCTCCTCAATAACCCTTATGCTAAGACTGTTTTGTGGAGTTTGCAAATTGATATTTGGAAGCCCATAGAGGGCTACGGTAAAAAAGGAAATACCTTCCGTTAAAAACTGCAAAGAAGCTTTCTGAGAAACTGCTTTGTATTCTGTTAATTCATCTCACAGAGTTACTGTGTTCCCCTCAAGAAGCCTTTCACTAAGACTATTTTTGTGGAATTTGTAAAGTGATATTTGGAAGCCCATAGAGGGTTACGGTGAAAAAGGAAATATCTTCCGTTAAAAGCTGGAAAGAATCTGTCTGAGATACTGCTATGTGTTCTGTTAATTCATCTCACAGAGTTGCATCTTTCCCCTCAAGAATCCTTTCGCTAAGACTGTTCTTGTGGAATTTGGAAAGAGATATTTGCAAGCCCATAGAGGGGTATGGTAAAAAAGGAAATATCTTCCATTAAAACTGGAAAGAAGCTTTCTGAGAAACTGCTTTGTGTTCTGTAAATTCATCTCACAGTTTTACAGCTTTACCTTCAAGAAGCCTTTCGCTAAGGCTGTTCTTGCGGAATTTGGAAAGTTATATTTGGAAGCCCATAGAGGACTATGGTGAAAAAGGAAATATCCTAACGTAAAAACTGAAAAGAAGCATTCTGAGAAACTGCTTTGTGTTCCGTTAATTCATCTCACAGAGTAACAGCTTTCCCTTCAATAAGAATTTCACTAAGGCGATTTTTGTGAAATTTGCAAAGTGATATTTGGAAGCCCTTAGAGGGCTATGGTGAAAACAGAAATATCCTCCGTTAAAAACTGGAAAGAAGCTGTCTGAGAAACTGCTTTGTGTTCTCTTATTTCATCACACAGATTTACAGCTTTCCCTTCAAGGAACCTTTCGTTAAGGCTGTTCTTGTGGAATTTGCAAAGTGACATTTGGAAGCCCATAGAGGGCTACGGTGAAAAAGGAAATATCCTAAGTTAAAAACAGAAAAAAAAGCATTCTGAGAAACTGATTTGTGTTCTGTTAATTCATGTCACAGAGTTAGAGCTTTGCTTTCAAGAAGCCTTTCGCTAAGGCTGTTCTTGTGGAATTGGCAATGTCGTATTTGGAGGCCCATAGAGGGCTCTGGTGAAACAGGAAACATCCTCAGTTAAAAACTGGAAAAAAGGTTTCTGAGAAATTGTTTTGTGCTCTCTTAATTCATCTCACAGAGTTACACCTTTCCCTTCAAGAAAACTTTCGTTAAGACTGTTCTTGTGGAATTTTCCAAGTGATATTTAGAAGCCGATAGATAGCTATGATGAAAAAGGAAATATCTTCTGTTAAAAACCGAAAAGAAGCTTTCTGAGAAACTGCTTTGTGTTCTGTTAATTCATCTCAAACAGTTGCAGCTTTCTCCTCAATAACCCTTATGCTAAGACTGTTTTATGGAGTTTGCAAAGTGATATTTGGAAGCCCATAGAGGGCTACGGTGAAAAAGGAACTACCTTCCGTTAAAAACTCCAAAGAAGCTTTCTGAGAAACTGCTTTGTATTCTGTTAATTCATCTAAAAGAATTACAGCTTTCCTTCAAGAAGCCTTTCGCTAAGGCTGTTCTTGGGAAATTTCCAAAGTGATATTTGGAAGTCCACAGGGGGCTACGGTGAAAAAGGAAATATCTTCCGTTAAAAACTGGAAAGAAGCTTTCTGAGAAACTACTTTGTGTTCTCTTCATTCTTCTCACAGAGTTACAGCTTTCCTCTCAAGAAGCCTTTTGCTAAGACTGTTCTTGTGGAATTTGCAATGTGATATTTGGAAGCCCTTAGAGGTCTATGGTGAAAGAGGAAATATCCTAAGATAAAAACTAAAAAGAAGCATTCTGAGAAACTGCTTTATGTTCCGTTAATTCACCTCACATACTTACAGCTTTCCCCTCAAGAAGCCTTTCGCTAAGACAGTTCTTGTGGAATTTGCAAAGTGATATTTGTAAGTCCATAGAGGGCTATGGTGTAAAAGGAAATATCTTTCGTAAAAAACTGGAAAAAAGCTTTGTGAGAACCTCCTTAGTGTTCGGTTAATTCATCTCACAGAGTTACAGCTTTCCATTCAAGAAGCCTTTCGCTAAGGCTGTTCTTGTGGAGTTTGGAAAGTGATATTCGGAAGCCCATAGAGGGCTAAGATGATAAAGGAAATATCTTCAGTTAAAAACCGGAAAGAAACTTTCTGAGAAACTGCTTTGTGTTCTGTTAATTCATCTCACAGAGTTACTGCTATGCCCTCAAGGAGTCTTTTGCTGAGACTGTTCTTGTGGAATTTGCAAAGTGATATTTGGAAGCCCTTAGAGGGCTATGGGAAAAAGGAAGTATCCTAAGATAAAAACTGAAAAGAAGCATTATGAGAAACTGCTTTGTGGTCTGTTAATTTATCTCACAGAGATTCAGCTTTCCCTTAAAGAAGTCTTTCGCCAAGGCTGTTCTTGTGGAATTTGCAAAGTGATACTAGGAAGCCCATAGAGGGCTATGGTGAAAAAGGAAATATCTTCCGTTCAAAACTGGAAAGAAGCTTTCTGAGAAACTGCTCTGTGTTCTGTCAATTCATCTCACAGAGTTACATCTTTCCCTTCAAGAAGCCTTTCGCTAAGGCTGTTCTTGTGGAATTGGCAAAGGTATATTTGGAAGCCCATAGAGGGCTATGTTGAAAAAGGAAATACCTTCCGTCCAAAACTGGAAAGAAGCTTTCTGAGAAACTGCTCTGTGTTCTGTTAATTCATCTCACAGAGTTACAGCTTTCCCCTCAAGAAGCCTTTCGCTAAGACTGTTCTTGTGGAATTTGCAAAGTGATATTTGGAAGCCCATAGAGGGCTAGGGTGAAAAAGGAAATATCTTCCGTTAAAAATTGGAAAGAAGTTTCTGAGCAACTGCTTTGTGTTCTGTTAATTCATCTCACAGAGTTACAGCTTTCACCTCAAGAAGCCTTTCGTTAAAACTGTTCTTTTGGAATATGGAAAGTGATATTTGGAAGGCCATAGAGGGCTATGGTGAAAAATGAAATATCTTCTGTTAAAAACTGGAAAGAAGCTTTCTGAGAAACTTCTTTGTGTTCTGTTAATTCATCTCACAGAGTTACAGATTTCCCTTCAAGAAGCCTTTCGTTAAGACTGTTCTTCTGCAATTTGCAAAGTGATATTTCGAAGCCCAAAGAAGTCTAGGGTGAAAAAGGAAATATCTTCAGGTAAAAACTGGAAAGAGGCTGTCTGAGAAACTGCTTTGTCTTCTCTTAACTCATCTCACGGAATTACAGCGTTCCCTTCAAGAATCCTTTCGCTAAGGCTGTCTTGTGGAATCTGGAAAGTGATATTTGTAAGCCCATAGAGCGCTTTGCTGAAAAAGGAAGTATCTTCCGTGAAAAACTGGAATGAAGCTTTCTGAGAAACTGTTTCGAGCCCTCTTATTTCATCTCAGAGTTACTGCTTTCCCCTCAAGACGCTTTCGCTAAGACTGTTCTTGTGGAATTTCCAAAGTGATATTTGGAAGCCCATAGAGGGATATGGTGAAAAAGGAAATATCTTCCATTAAAAACTGGAAAGAAAGTTTCTGAGGAACTATTTTGTGTTCTGTTAATTCATCTCACAGAGTTACAGCTTTCCCTTCAAGAAGCCTTTCGCTAAGGCTGTTCTTGTTGTGTTTGGAAAGTGATATTGGAACCTCATAGAGGGCTATGGTCAAAAGGGAAATACCTTCAGTTAAAAACTGGAAAGAAGCTTTTTCAGAAACTGCTTTGTGTTCTGTTAATTCATCTCACAGAGTTACTGCTTTCCCTTCAGGAAGCCTTTCGCAAAGATTGTTCTTGTGGAATTTGCAAAGTGATATTTGGAAGCCTCTAGAGTGCTAGGGTGAAATAGAAATATCTTCCATTAAAAACCGGAAAGAAGATTTCTGAGAAACTGCTTTGTGTTCTGTTAATTCATTTCACAGATTTCAAGTTTTCCCTTCCAGAAGTCTTTCGATCAGACTGTTTTTGTGGAATTTGCAAAGTGATATTTGTAAGTCCATAGAGGGCTATGGTGTAAAAGGAAATATCTTTCGTAAAAAACTGGAAAGAAGCTTTGTGAGAACCTCCTTAGTGTTCGGTTAATTCATCTCACAGAGTTACAGCTTTCCATTCAAGAAGCCTTTCGCTAAGGCTGTTCTTGTGGAGTTTGGAAAGTGATATTTGGAAGCCCATAGAGGGCTAAGATGATAAAGGAAATATCTTCAGTTAAAAACGGGAAAGAAACTTTCTGAGAAACTGCTTTGTGTTCTGTTAATTCATCTCACAGAGTTACTGCTATGCCCTCAAGGAGTCTTTGCTGAGACTGTTCTTGTGGAATTTGCAAAGTGATATTTGGAAGCCCTTAGAGGGCTATGGGAAAAAGGAAGTATCCTAAGATAAAAACTGAAAAGAAGCATTATGAGAAACGGCTTTGTGGTCTGTTAATTTATCTCACAGATATTCAGCTTTCCCTTAAGGAAGTCTTTCGCCAAGGCTGTTCTTGTGGAATTTGCAAAGTGATAATTGGAAGCCCAAAGAGGGCTATGGTGAAAAAGGAAATATCTTCCGAAAAAACTGGAAAGAAGCTTTCTGAGAAACTGCTTTGTGTTCTGTTAATTCATCTCACAGAGTTACAGCTTTACCTTCAAGAAGCCTTTCGCTAAGGCTGTTTCGGGAAATTAGAAAGTGATATTTGGAAGCCCATAGAGGGCTGTGGTGAAAAAGGAAATATGTTCCGTTAAAAACTGGAAATAAGCTTTCTGAGAAACTGCTTTGTGTTCTGTTAATTCATCTCACAGAGTTACTGTGTTCCCCTCAAGAAGCCTGTCACTACGACTATTTTTGTGGAATTTGCAAAGTGATATTTGGAAGCCCATAGAGGGTTACGGTGAAGAAGGAAATATCTTCCGTTAAAAACTGGAAAGAAGCTGTCTGAGATACTGCTATGTGTTCTGTTAATTCATCTCACAGAGTTACATCTTTCCCCTCAAGAATCCTTTCGCTAAGACTGTTCTTGTGGAATTTGGAAAGAGATATTTGCAAGCCCATAGAGGGGTATGGTAAAAAAGGAAATATCTTCCGTTAAAACTGGAAAGAAGCTTTCTGAGAAACGGCTTTGTGTTCTGTAAATTCATCTCACAGTGTTACAGCTTTCCCTTCAAGAAGCCTTTCGCTAAGGCTGTTCTTGCGTAATTATGGAAAGTTATATTTGGAAGCCCATAGAGGACTATCGTGAAAAAGGAAATATCCTAACGTAAAAACTGAAAAGAAGCATTCTGAGAAACTGCTTTGTGTTCCGTTAATTCATCTCACAGAGTTACAGCTTTCCCTTCAATATGAATTTCGCTAAGGCGGTTTTTGTGGAATTTGCAAAGTGATATTTGGAAGCCCTTAGAGGGCTATGGTGAAAACAGAAGTATCCTCCGTTGAAAACTGGAAAGAAGCTGTCTGAGAAACTGCTTTGTGTTCTCTTATTTCATCTCACAGATGTACAGCTTACCCTTCAAGGAAACTTTCGCTAAGACTGTTCTTGTGGAATTTGCAAAGTGACATTTGGAAGCCCATAGAGGGCTACGGTGAAAAAGGAAATATCCTAAGTTAAAAACAGAAAAAAAAAGCATTCTGAGAAACTGATTTGTGTTCTGTTAATTCATGTCACAGAGTTAGAGCTTTGCTTTCAAGAAGCCTTTCGCTAAGGCTGTTCTTGTGGAATTGGCAATGTCGTATTTGGAGGCCCATAGAGGGCTCTGGTGAAACAGGAAACATCCTCAGTTAAAAACTGGAAAAAAGGTTTCTGAGAAATTGTTTTGTGCTCTCTTAATTCATCTCACAGAGTTACACCTTTCCCTTCAAGAAAACTTTCGCTAAGGCTGTTCTTGTGGAATTTAGTAAGTGATATTTGGAAGCCCATGGAGGGCTACGGTGAAAAATGAAATATCTTAGGTTAAATAATGTAAAGAAGATTTCTGAGAAACTGCTTTGTGCTCTGTTAATTCATCTCACAGAGATACAACTTTCCCTTCAAGAAGCCTTTCGCTAAGGCTGTTCTTGTGGAATTTGCAAAGTGATATTTGGAAGCCCATAGAGGACTATGGTGAAAAAAGGAAATATCTTCCGTTAAAAACTGGAAAGAAGCTTTCTGAGAAACTACTTTGTGTTCTCTTAATTCATCTCACAGATTTACAGCTTTCCCCTCAAGAAGCCTTTCGCTAAGACTGTTCTTGTGGAGCTTGCAAAGTGATATTTGGAAGCCCATAGAGGGCTACGGTGAAAAAGGAAATATCTTCCGTTAAAAACTGGAAAGAAGCTTTCTGAGAAACTGCTTTGTGTTCTGTTAATTCATCTCAAAGAATTACAGCTTTCCCTTCAAGAAGCCTTTCGCTAAGGCTGTTCTTGTGGAATTTCCAAAGTGAAATTTGGAGGTCCACAGGGGGCTACGGTGAAAAAGGAAATATCTTCAGTTAAAAACTGGAAAGAAGCTTTCTGAGAAACTGCTTTGTGTTCTGTTCATTCTTCTCCCAGAGTTACAGTTTTCCTCTCAAGAAGCCTTTTGCTAAGACTGTTCTTTTGGAATTTGCAAAGTGATATTTGGAAGCCCTTAGAGGTCTATGGTGAAAAAGGAAATATCCTAAGATAAAAACTGAAAAGAAGCATTCTGAGGAACTGCTTTATGTTCCGTTAATTCACCTCACATAGTTACAGCTTTCCCCTCAAGACGCCTTTCGCTAAGACAGTTCTTGTGGAATTTGCAAAGTGATATTTGAAAGTCCTTAGAGTGCTATGATGAAAAAGGAAATTTCTTCCTTTAAAAACTGGAAAGAAGCTTTCTGACAAAATGCTTTGTATTCTGTTAGTTCAACTCACAGAGTTACAGCCTTCCCCCCCAGAATCCTTTCGCTAAGACTATACTTGTGAAATATGGAAAGTGATATTTGTAAGCACATAGAGGGCTATGCTGAAAAACGAAATATGTTCCGTTTAAAACTGTCAAGAAGCTTTCTGAGAAAGTGTTTTGTGTTCTGTTAATTCATGTCTGAGTTATTGCTTTACCCTCAAGAAGTCTTTCGCTAAGACTGTTCTTGTGGAATTTGGAAAGTGATATTTGGAAGTCCCTAGAGGGCTACGGTGAAAAAGGAAATATCTTAGGATAAAAACTGGAAAGAAGCTTTCTGAGAAGCTGCTTTGTGTTCTGTTAATTCATTTCACAAAGTTAGAGCTTTCCCCTCAAGAAGCCTCTCGCTAAGGCTGTTCTTGTGGAACTTGGAAAGTGATATTTGGAAGCCCATAGAGGGCTATGGTGGAAAAGGAAATATCTTCCGTTAAAAACTGGAAAGAAGCTTTCTGAGAAACTGCTTTGTGTTCTGTTAATTCATCTCACGGAGGTACAGCTTTCCCCTCAAAAAGCCTTTGTCTAAGACTGTTCTTTTGGAATTTACAAAGTGATATTTGGAAGCCCATAGATGGCTATGGTGAAAAATGAAATATCTTCTGTTAAAAACTGGAAAGAAGCTTTCTGAGAAACTTCTTTGTGTTCTGTTAATTCATCTCACAGAGTTATAGCTTTCCCCTCAAGAAGCCTTTCGCTAAGACTGTTCTTGTGGAATTTGCAAAGTGATATTTGGAAGCCCATAGAGGGCTATGGTGAAAAATGAAATATCTTCCGTTAAAAATTGGAAAGAAGTTTCTGAACAACTGCTTTGTGTTCTGTTAATTCATCTCACAGAGTTACAGCTTTCACCTCAAGAAGCCTTTCGTTAAAACTGTTCTTTTGGAATATGGAAAGTGATATTTGGAAGGCCATAGAGGGCTATGGTGAAAAATGAAATATCTTCTGTTAAAAACTGGAAAGAAGCTTTCTGAGAAACATCTTTGTGTTCTGTTAATTCATCTCACAGAGTTACAGCTTTCCCTTCAAGAAGCCTTTCGTTAAGACTGTTCTTCTGCAATTTGCAAAGTGATATTTTGAAGCCCAAAGAGGTCTAGGGTGAAAAAGGAAATATCTTCAGGTAAAAACTGGAAAGAGGCTGTCTGAGAAACTGCTTTGTCTTCTCTTAACTCATCTCACGGAATTACAGCGTTCCCTTCAAGAATCCTTTCGCTAAGGCTGTCTTGTGGAATCTGGAAAGTGATATTTGTAAGCCCATAGAGCGCTTTGCTGAAAAAGGAAGTATCTTCCGTGAAAAACTGGAATGAAGCTTTCTGAGAAACTGTTTCGAGCCTTCTTATTTCATCTCAGAGTTACTGCTTTCCCCTCAAGACGCTTTCGCTAAGACTGTTCTGGTGGAATTTCCAAAGTGATATTTGGAAGCCCATAGAGGGATATGGTGAAAAAGGAAATATCTTCCATTAAAAACTGGAAAGAAAGTTTCTGAGGAACTATTTTGTGTTCTGTTAATTCATCTCACAGAGTTACAGATTTCCCTTCAAGAAGCCTTTCGCTAAGGCTTTTCTTGTTGTGTTTGGAAAGTGATATTGGAACTTCATAGAGGGCTATGGTCAAAAGGGAAATACCTTCAGTTAAAAACTGGAAAGAAGCTTTTTCAGAAACTGCTTTGTGTTCTGTTAATTCATCTCACAGAGTTACTGCTTTCCCTTCAGGAAGCCTTTCGCAAAGATTGTTCTTGTGGAATTTGCAAAGTGATATTTGGAAGCCTCTAGAGTGCTAGGGTGAAATAGAAATATCTTCCGTTAAAAACCGGAAAGAAGATTTCTGAGAAACTGCTTTGTGTTCTGTTAATTCATCTCACAGAGTTACAGCTTTCCCTTCAAGAAGCCTTTCGCTAAGGCTGTGCTTGCGGAATTTGGAAAGTTATATTTGGAAGCCCATAGAGGACTATCGTGAAAAAGGAAATATCCTAACGTAAAAACTGAAAAGAAGCATTCTGAGAAACTGCTTTGTGTTCCGTTAATTCATCTCACAGAGTTACAGCTTTCCCTTCAATAAGAATTTCGCTAAGGCGGTTTTTGTGGAATTTGCAAAGTGATATTTGGAAGCCCTTAGAGGGCTATGGTGAAAACAGAAATATCCTCCGTTGAAAACTGGAAAGAAGCTGTCTGAGAAACTGCTTTGTGTTCTCTTATTTCATCTCACAGATGTACAGCTTACCCTTCAAGGAAACTTTCGCTAAGACTGTTCTTGTGGAATTTGCAAAGTGACATTTGGAAGCCCATAGAGGGCTACGGTGAAAAAGGAAATATCCTAAGTTAAAAACAGAAAAAAAAAGCATTCTGAGAAACTGATTTGTGTTCTGTTAATTCATGTCACAGAGTTAGAGCTTTGCTTTCAAGAAGCCTTTCGCTAAGGCTGTTCTTGTGGAATTGGCAATGTCGTATTTGGAGGCCCATAGAGGGCTCTGGTGAAACAGGAAACATCCTCAGTTAAAAACTGGAAAAAAGGTTTCTGAGAAATTGTTTTGCGCTCTCTTAATTCATCTCACAGAGTTACACCTTTCCCTTCAAGAAAACTTTCGCTAAGGCTGTTCTTGTGGAATTTAGTAAGTGATATTTGGAAGCCCATGGAGGGCTACGGTGAAAAATGAAACATCTTAGGTTAAATACTGTAAAGAAGATTTCTGAGAAACTGCTTTGTGCTCTGTTAATTCATCTCACAGAGATACAACTTTCCCTTCAAGAAGCCTTTCGCTAAGGCTGTTCTTGTGGAATTTGCAAAGTGATATTTGGAAGCCCATAGAGGACTATGGTGAAAAAAGGAAATATCTTCCGTTAAAAACTGGAAAGAAGCTTTCTGAAAAACTGCTTTGTGTTCTGTTAATTCATCTCAAAGAATTACAGCTTTCCCTTCAAGAAGCCTTTTGCTAAGGCTGTTCTTGTGGAATTTCGAAAGTGATATTTGGAAGTCCACAGGGGGCTACGGTGAAAAAGGAAATATCTTCAGTTAAAAACTGGAAAGAAGCTTTCTGAGAAACTGCTTTGTATTCTGTTCATTCTTCTCCCAGAGTTACAGCTTTCCTCTCAAGAAGCCTTTTGCTAAGACGGTTCTTGTGGAATTTGTAATGTGATATTTGGAAGCCCTTAGAGGTCTATGGTGAAAAAGGAAATATCCTAAGATAAAAACTGAAAAGAAGCATTCTGAGAAACTGCTTTATGTTCCATTAATTCACCTCACATAGTTACAGGTTCCCCTCAAGAATCCTTTCGCTAAGACTGTTCTTGTGGAATTTGCAAAGTGATATGTGAAAGTCCTTAGAGTGCTATGATGAAAAAGGAAATTTCTTCCTTTAAAAACTGGAAAGAAGCTTTCTGACAAAATGCTTTGTATTCTGTTAGTTCAACTCACAGAGTTACAGCCTTCCCCCCCAGAATCCTTTCACTAAGACTATACTTGTGGAATATGGAAAGTGATATTTGTAAGCACATAGAGGGCTATGCTGAAAAAGGAAATTTGTTCCGTTTAAAACTGTCAAGAAGCTTTCTGAGAAAGTGTTTTGTGTTCTGTTAATTCATGTCAGAGTTATTGCTTTACCCTCAAGAAATCTTTCGCTAAGACTGTTCTTGTGGAATTTGGAAAGTGATATTTGGAAGTCCCTAGAGGGCTATGGTGAAAAAGGAAATATCTTAGGATAAAAACTGGAAAGAAGCTTTCTGAGAAGCTGCTTTGTGTTCTGTTAATTCATTTCACAAAGTTAGAGCTTTCCCCTCAAGAAGCCTCTCGCTAAGGCTGTTCTTGTGGAACTTGGAAAGTGATATTTGGAAGCACATAGAGGGCTACGGTGAAGAAGGTAATATCTTCAGTTAAAAACTGGAAAGAAGCTTTCTGAGAAACTGCGTTGTGTTCTGCTAATTCATTTAAAGAGTTACAGCTTTCCCCTCGTGAAGACTTTCGATAAGACTGTTCTTGTGGAATTTGCAAAGTGATATTTGGAAGCCCATAGAGGGCTATGGTGGAAAAGGAAATATCTTCCGTTAAAAACTGGAAAGAAGCTTTCTGAGAAACTGCTTTGTGTTCTGTTAATTCATCTCACGGAGGTACAGCTTTCCCCTCAAAAAGCCTTTGTCTAAGACTGTTCTTTTGGTATTTACAAAGTGATATTTGGAAGCCCATAGATGGCTATGGTGAAAAATGAAATATCTTCTGTTAAAAACTGGAAAGAAGCTTTCTGAGAAACTTCTTTGTGTTCTGTTAATTCATCTCACAGAGTTACAGCTTTCCCCTCAAGAAGCCTTTCGCTAAGACTGTTCTTGTGGAATTTGCAAAGTGATATTTGGAAGCCCATAGAGGGCTATGGTGAAAAAGGAAATATCTTCCGTTAAAAATTGGAAAGAAGTTTCTGAGCAACTGCTTTGTGTTCTGTTAATTCATCTCACAGAGTTACAGCTTTCACCTCAAGAAGCCTTTCGTTAAAACTGTTCTTTTGGAATATGGAAAGTGATATTTCGAAGGCCATAGAGGGCTATGGTGAAAAATGAAATATCTTCTGTTAAAAACTGGAAAGAAGCTTTCTGAGAAACATCTTTGTGTTCTGTTAATTCATCTCACAGAGTTACAGCTTTCCCTTCAAGAAGCCTTTCGTTAAGACTGTTCTGCAATTTGCAAAGTGATATTTCGAAGCCCAAAGAGGCCTAGGGTGAAAAAGGAAATATCTTCAGGTAAAAACTGGAAAGAAGCTGTCTGAAAAACTGCTTTGTCTTCTCTTAACTCATCTCACCGAATTACAGCGTTCCCTTCAAGAATCCTTTCGCTAAGGCTGTCTTGTGGAATCTGGAAAGTGATATTTGTAAGCCTATAGAGCGCTTTGCTGAAAAAGGAAGTATCTTCCGTGAAAAACTGGAATGAAGCATTCTGAGAAACTGTTTCGAGCCCTCTTATTTCATCTCAGAGTTACTGCTTTCCCCTCAAGACGTTTTCGCTAAGACTGTTCTTGTGGAATTTCCAAAGTGATATTTGGAAGCCCATAGAGGGATATGGTGAAAAAGGAAATATCTTCCATTAAAAACTGGAAAGAAAGTTTCTGAGGAACTATTTTGTGTTCTGTTAATTCATCTCACAGAGTTACAGCTTTCCCTTCAAGAAGCCTTTCGCTAAGGCTGTTCTTGTTGTGTTTGGAAAGTGATATTGGAAACTCATAGAGGGCTATGGTCAAAAGGGAAATACCTTCAGTTAAAAACTGGAAAGAAGCTTTTTCAGAAACTGCTTTGTGTTCTGTTAATTCATCTCACAGAGTTACTGCTTTCCCTTCAGGAAGCCTTTCGCAAAGATTGTTCTTGTGGAATTTGCAAAGTGATATTTGGAAGCCTCTAGAGTGCTAGGGTGAAATAGAAATATCTTCCGTTAAAAACCGGAAAGAAGATTTCTGAGAAACTGCTTTGTGTTCTGTTAATTCATCTCACAGATTTCAAGTTTTCCCTTCCAGAAGTCTTTCGATCAGACTGTTTTTGTGGAATTTGCAAAGTGATATTTGTAAGTCCATAGAGGGCTATGGTGTAAAAGGAAATATCTTTCGTTAAAAACTGGAAAGAAGCTTTGTGAGAACCTCCTTAGTGTTCGGTTAATTCATCTCACAGAGTTACAGCTTTCCATTCAAGAAGCCTTTCGCTAAGGCTGTTCTTGTGGAGTTTGGAAAGTGATATTCGGAAGCCCATAGAGGGCTAAGATGATAAAGGAAATATCTTCAGTTAAAAACCGGAAAGAAACTTTCTGAGAAACTGCTTTGTGTTCTGTTAATTCATCTCACAGAGTTACTGCTATGCCCTCAAGGAGTCTTTTGCTGAGACTGTTCTTGTGGAATTTGCAAAGTGATATTTGGAAGCCCTTAGAGGGCTATGGGAAAAAGGAAGTATCCTAAGATAAAAACTGAAAAGAAGCATTATGAGAAACTGCTTTGTGGTCTGTTAATTAATCTCACATGTATTCAGCTTTCCCTTAATGAAGTCTTTCGCCAAGGCTGTTCTTGTGGAATTTGCAAAGTGATAATTGGAAGCCCATAGAGGGCTATGGTGAAAAAGGAAATATCTTCCGAAAAAACTGGAAAGAAGCTTTCTGAGAAACTGCTTTGTGTTCTGTTAATTCATCTCACAGAGTTACAGCTTTACCTTCAAGAAGCCTTTCGCTAAGGCTGTTTTGTGGAAATTAGAAAGTGATATTTGGAAGCCCATAGAGGGCTGTGGTGAAAAAGGAAATATGTTCCGTTAAAAACTGGAAATAAGCTTTCTGAGAAACTGCTTTGTGTTCTGTTAATTCATCTCACAGAGTTACTGTGTTCCCCTCAAGAAGCCTTTCACTAAGACTATTTTTGTGGAATTTACAAAGTGATATTTGGAAGCCCATAGAGGGTTACGGTGAAGAAGGAAATATCTTCCGTTAAAAACTGGAAAGAAGCTGTCTGAGATACTGCTATGTGTTCTGTTAATTCATCTCACAGAGTTACATCTTTCCCCTCAAGAATCCTTTCGCTAAGACTGTTCTTGTGGAATTTGGAAAGAGATATTTGCAAGCCCATAGAGGGGTATGGTAAAAAAGGAAATATCTTCCGTTAAAACTTGAAAGAAGCTTTCTGAGAAACTGCTTTGTTTTCTGTAAATTCATCGCACAGTGTTACAGCTTTCCCTTCAAGAAGCCTTTCGCTAAGGCTGTTCTTGCGGAATTTGGAAAGTTATATTTGGAAGCCCATAGAGGACTATCGTGAAAAAGGAAATATCCTAACGTAAAAACTGAAAAGAAGCATTCTGAGAAACTGCTTTGTGTTCCGTTAATTCATCTCACAGAGTTACAGCTTTCCCTTCAATAAGAATTTCGCTAAGGCGGTTTTTGTGGAATTTGCAAAGTGATATTTGGAAGCCCTTAGAGGGCTATGGTGAAAACAGAATTATCCTCCGTTGAAAACTGGAAAGAACCTGTCTGAGAAACTGCTTTGTGTTCTCTTATTTCATCTCACAGATGTACAGCTTACCCTTCAAGGAAACTTTCGCTAAGACTGTTCTTGTGGAATTTGCAAAGTGACATTTGGAAGCCCATAGAGGGCTACGGTGAAAAAGGAAATATCCTAAGTTAAAAACAGAAAAAAAAAGCATTCTGAGAAACTGATTTGTGTTCTGTTAATTCATGTCACAGAGTTAGAGCTTTGCTTTCAAGAAGCCTTTCGCTGAGGCTGTTCTTATGGAATTGGCAATGTCGTATTTGGAGGCCCATAGAGGGCTCTGGTGAAACAGGAAACATCCTCAGTTAAAAACTGGAAAAAAGGTTTCTGAGAAATTGTTTTGTGCTCTCTTAATTCATCTCACAGAGTTACACCTTTCCCTTCAAGAAAACTTTCGCTAAGGCTGTTCTTGTGGAATTTAGTAAGTGATATTTGGAAGCCCATGGAGGGCTACGGTGAAAAATGAAATATCTTAGGTTAAATACTGTAAAGAAGATTTCTGAGAAACTGCTTTGTGCTCTGTTAATTCATCTCACAGAGATACAACTTTCCCTTCAAGAAGCCTTTCGCTAAGGCTGTTCTTGTGGAATTTGCAAAGTGATATTTGGAAGCCCATAGAGGACTATGGTGAAAAAAGGAAACATCTTCCGTTAAAAACTGGAAAGAAGCTTTCTGAGAAACTACTTTGTGTTCTCTTAATTCATCTCACAGATTTACAGCTTTCCCCTCAAGAAGCCTTTCGCTAAGACTGTTCTTGTGGAACTTGCAAAGTGATATTTGGAAGCCCATAGAGGGCTACGGTGAAAAAGGAAATATCTTCCGTTAAAAACTGGAAAGAAGCTTTCTGAGAAACTGCTTTGTGTTCTGTTAATTCATCTCAAAGAATTACAGCTTTCCCTTCAAAAAGCCTTCCGCTAAGGCTGTTCTTGTGGAATTTCCAAAGTGAAATTTGGAGGTCCACAGGGGGCTACGGTGAAAAAGGAAATATCTTCAGTTACAAACTGGAAAGAAGCTTTCTGAGAAACTGCTTTGTGTTCTGTTCATTCTTCTCCCAGAGTTACAGCTTTCCTCTCAAGAAGCCTTTTGCTAAGAGTGTTCTTTTGGAATTTGCAAAGTGATATTTGGAAGCCCTTAGAGGTCTATGGTGAAAAAGGAAATATCCTAAGATAAAAACTGAAAAGAAGCATTCTGAGGAACTGCTTTATGTTCCGTTAATTCACCTCACATAGTTACAGCATTCCCCTCAAGACGCCTTTCGCTAAGACAGTTCTTGTGGAATTTGCAAAGTGATATTTGAAAGTCCTTAGAGTGTTATGATGAAAAAGGAAATTTCTTCCTTTAAAAACTGGAAAGAAGCTTTCTGACAAAATGCTTTGTATTCTGTTAGTTCAACTCACAGAGTTACAGCCTTCCCCCCCAGAATCCTTTCGCTAAGACTATACTTGTGGAATATGGAAAGTGATATTTGTAAGCACATAGAGGGCTATGCTGAAAAAGGAAATATGTTCCGTTTAAAACTGTCAAGAAGCTTTCTGAGAAAGTGTTTCGTGTTCTGTTAATTCATGTCAGAGTTATTGCTTTACCCTCAAGAAGTCTTTCGCTAAGAGTGTTCTTGTGGAATTTGGAAAGTGATACTTGGAAGTCCCTAGAGGGCTATGGTGAAAAAGGAAATATATTAGGATAAAAACTGGAAAGAAGCTTTCTGAGAAGCTGCTTTGTGTTCTGTTAATTCATTTCACAAAGTTAGAGCTTTCCCCTCAAGAAGCCTCTAACTAAGGCTGTTCTTGTGGAACTTGGAAAGTGATATTTGGAAGCACATAGAGGGCTACGGTGAAGAAGGTAATATCTTCAGTTAAAAACTGGAAAGAAGCTTTCTGAGAAACTGCGTTGTGTTCTGCTAATTCATTTAAAGAGTTACAGCTTTCCCCTCGTGAAGACTTTCGATAAGACTGTTCTTGTGGAATTTGCAAAGTGATATTTGGAAGCCCATAGAGGGCTATGGTGGAAAAGGAATTATCTTCCGTAAAAAACTGGAAAGAAGCTTTCTGAGAAACTGCTTTGTGTTCTGTTAATTCATCTCACGGAGGTACAGCTTTCCCCTCAAAAAGCCTTTGTCTAAGACTGTTCTTTTGGTATTTACAAAGTGATATTTGGAAGCCCATAGATGGCTATGGTGAAAAATGAAATATCTTCTGTTAAAAACTGGAAAGAAGCTTTCTGAGAAACTTCTTTGTGTTCTGTTAATTCATCTCACAGAGTTACAGCTTTCCCCTCAAGAAGCCTTTCGCTAAGACTGTTCTTGTGGAATTTGCAAAGTGATATTTGGAAGCCCATAGAGGGCTATGGTGAAAAAGGAAATATCTTCCGTTAAAAATTGGAAAGAAGTTTCTGAGCAACTGCTTTGTGTTCTGTTAATTCATCTCACAGAGTTACAGCTTTCACCTCAAGAAGCCTTTCGTTAAAACTGTTCTTTTGGAATATGGAAAGTGATATTTCGAAGGCCATAGAGGGCTATGGTGAAAAATGAAATATCTTCTGTTAAAAACTGGAAAGAAGCTTTCTGAGAAACTTCTTTGTGTTCTGTTAATACATCTCACAGAGTTACAGCTTTCCCTTCAAGAAGCCTTTCGTTAAGACTGTTCTTCTGCAATTTGCAAAGTGATATTTCGAAGCCTAAAGAGGTCTAGGGTGAAAAAGGAAATATCTTCAGGTAAAAACTGGAAAGAGGCTGTCTGAGAAACTGCTTTGTCTTCTGTTAACTCATCTCACGGAATTACAGCGTTCCCTTCAAGAATCCTTTCGCTAAGGCTGTCTTGTGGAATCTGGAAAGTGATATTTGTAAGCCCATAGAGCGCTTTGCTGAAAAAGGAAGTATCTTCCGTGAAAAACTGGAATGAAGCTTTCTGAGAAACTGTTTCGAGCCCTCTTATTTCATCTCAGAGTTACTGCTTTCCCCTCAAGACGCTTTCGCTAAGACTGTTCTTGTGGAATTTCCAAAGTGATATTTGGAAGCCCATAGAGGGATATGGTGAAAAAGGAAATATCTTCCATTAAAAACTGGAAAGAAAGTTTCTGAGGAACTATTTTGTGTTCTGTTAATTCATCTCACAGAGTTACAGCTTTCCCTTCAAGAAGCCTTTCGCTAAGGCTGTTCTTGTTGTGTTTGGAAAGTGATATTGGAACCTCATAGAGGGCTATGGTCAAAAGGGAAATACCTTCAGTTAAAAACTGGAAAGAAGCTTTTTCAGAAACTGCTTTGTGTTCTGTTAATTCATCTCATAGAGTTACTGCTTTCCCTTCAGGAAGCCTTTCGCAAAGATTGTTCTTGTGGAATTTGCAAAGTGATATTTGGAAGCCTCTAGAGTGCTAGGGTGAAATAGAAATATCTTCCGTTAAAAACCGGAAAGAAGATTTCTGAGAAACTGCTTTGTGTTCTGTTAATTCATTTCACAGATTTCAAGTTTTCCCTTCCAGAAGTCTTTCGATCAGACTGTTTTGGTGGAATTTGCAAAGTGATATTTGTAAGTCCATAGAGGGCTATGGTGTAAAAGGAAATATCTTTCGTAAAAAACTGGAAAGAAGCTTTGTGAGAACCTCCTTAGTGTTCGGTTAATTCATCTCACAGAGTTACAGCTTTCCATTCAAGAAGCCTTTCGCTAAGGCTGTTCTTGTGGAGTTTGGAAAGTGATATTTGGAAGCCCATAGAGGGCTAAGATGATAAAGGAAATATCTTCAGTTAAAAACGGGAAAGAAACTTTCTGAGAAACTGCTTTGTGTTCTGTTAATTCATCTCACAGAGTTACTGCTATGCCCTCAAGGAGTCTTTTGCTGAGACTGTTCTTGTGGAATTTGCAAAGTGATATTTGGAAGCCCTTAGAGGGCTATGGGAAAAAGGAAGTATCCTAAGATAAAAACTGAAAAGAAGCATTATGAGAAACGGCTTTGTGGTCTGTTATTTTATCTCACAGATATTCAGCTTTCCCTTAAAGAAGTCTTTCGCCAAGGCTGTTCTTGTGGAATTTGCAAAGTGATAATTGGAAGCCCAAAGAGGGCTATGGTGAAAAAGGAAATATCTTCCGAAAAAACTGGAAAGAAGCTTTCTGAGAAACTGCTTTGTGTTCTGTTAATTCATCTCACAGAGTTACAGCTTTACCTTCAAGAAGCCTTTCGCTAAGGCTGTTTTGTGGAAATTAGAAAGTGATATTTGGAAGCCCATAGAGGGCTGTGGTGAAAAAGGAAATATGTTCCGTTAAAAACTGGAAATAAGCTTTCTGAGAAACTGCTTTGTGTTCTGTTAATTCATCTCACAGAGTTACTGTGTTCCCCTCAAGAAGCCTGTCACTACGACTATTTTTGTGGAATTTGCAAAGTGATATTTGGAGGCCCATAGAGGGTTACCGTGAAGAAGGAAATATCTTCCGTTAAAAACTGGAAAGAATCTGGCTGAGATACTGCTATGTGTTCTGTTAATTCATCTCACAGAGTTACATCTTTCCCCTCAAGAATCCTTTCGCTAAGACTGTTCTTGTGGAATTTGGAAAGAGATATTTGCAAGCCCATAGAGGGGTATGGCAAAAAAGGAAATATCTTCCATTAAAACTTGAAAGAAGCTTTCTGAGAAACTGCTTTGTGTTCTGTAAATTCATCTCACAGTGTTACAGCTTTCCCTTCAAGAAGCCTTTCGCTAAGGCTGTTCTTGCGTAATTATGGAAAGTTATATTTGGAAGCCCATAGAGGACTATCGTGAAAAAGGAAATATCCTAACGTAAAAACTGAAAAGAAGCATTCTGAGAAACTGCTTTGTGTTCCGTTAATTCATCTCACAGAGTTACAGCTTTCCCTTCAATAAGAATTTCGCTAAGGCGGTTTTTGTGGAATTTGCAAAGTGATATTTGGAAGCCCTTAGAGGGCTATGGTGAAAACAGAAGTATCCTCCGTTGAAAACTGGAAAGAAGCTGTCTGAGAAACTGCTTTGTGTTCTCTTATTTCATCTCACAGATGTACAGCTTACCCTTCAAGGAAACTTTCGCTAAGACTGTTCTTGTGGAATTTGCAAAGTGACATTTGGAAGCCCATAGAGGGCTACGGTGAAAAAGGAAATATCCTAAGTTAAAAACAGAAAAAAAAAGCATTCTGAGAAACTGATTTGTGTTCTGTTAATTCATGTCACGGAGTTAGAGCTTTGCTTTCAAGAAGCCTTTCGCTAAGGCTGTTCTTGTGGAATTGGCAATGTCGTATTTGGAGGCCCATAGAGGGCTCTGGTGAAACAGGAAACATCCTCAGTTAAAAACTGGAAAAAAGGTTTCTGAGAAATTGTTTTGTGCTCTCTTAATTCATCTCACAGAGTTACACCTTTCCCTTCAAGAAAACTTTCGCTAAGGCTGTTCTTGTGGAATTTAGTAAGTGATATTTGGAAGCCCATGGAGGGCTACGGTGAAAAATGAAATATCTTAGGTTAAATACTGTAAAGAAGATTTCTGAGAAACTGCTTTGTGCTCTGTTAATTCATCTCACAGAGATACAACTTTCCCTTCAAGAAGCCTTTCGCTAAGGCTGTTCTTGTGGAATTTGCAAAGTGATATTTGGAAGCCCATAGAGGACTATGGTGAAAAAAGGAAACATCTTCCGTTAAAAACTGGAAAGAAGCTTTCTGAGAAACTACTTTGTGTTCTCTTAATTCATCTCACAGATTTACAGCTTTCCCCTCAAGAAGCCTTTCGCTAAGACTGTTCTTGTGGAACTTGCAAAGTGATATTTGGAAGCCCATAGAGGGCTACGGTGAAAAAGGAAATATCTTCCGTTAAAAACTGGAAAGAAGCTTTCTGAGAAACTGCTTTGTGTTCTGTTAATTCATCTCAAAGAATTACAGCTTTCCCTTCAAGAAGCCTTTCGCTAAGGCTGTTCTTGTGGAATTTCCAAAGTGAAATTTGGAGGTCCACAGGGGGCTACGGTGAAAAAGGAAATATCTTCAGTTAAAAACTGGAAAGAAGCTTTCTGAGAAACTGCTTTGTCTTCTGTTCATTCTTCTCCCAGAGTTACAGTTTTCCTCTCAAGAAGCCTTTTGCTAAGACTGTTCTTTTGGAATTTGCAAAGTGATATTTGGAAGCCCTTAGAGGTCTATGGTGAAAAAGGAAATATCCTAAGATAAAAACTGAAAAGAAGCATTCTGAGGAACTGCTTTATGTTCCGTTAATTCACCTCACATAGTTACAGCTTTCCCCTCAAGACGCCTTTCGCTAAGACAGTTCTTGTGGAATTTGCAAAGTGATATTTGAAAGTCCTTAGAGTGCTATGATGAAAAAGGAAATTTCTTCCTTTAAAAACTGGAAAGAAGCTTTCTGACAAAATGCTTTGTATTCTGTTAGTTCAACTCACAGAGTTACAGCCTTCCCCCCCAGAATCCTTTCGCTAAGACTATACTTGTGAAATATGGAAAGTGATATTTGTAAGCACATAGAGGGCTATGCTGAAAAACGAAATATGTTCCGTTTAAAACTGTCAAGAAGCTTTCTGAGAAAGTGTTTCGTGTTCTGTTAATTCATGTCAGAGTTATTGCTTTACCCTCAAGAAATCTTTCGCTAAGACTGTTCTTGTGGAATTTGGAAAGTGATATTTGGAAGTCCCTAGAGGGCTATGGTGAAAAAGGAAATATCTTAGGATAAAAACTGGAAAGAAGTTTTCTGAGAAGCTGCTTTGTGTTCTGTTAATTCATTTCACAAAGTTAGAGCTTTCCCCTCAAGAAGCCTCTCGCTAAGGCTGTTCTTGTGGAACTTGGAAAGTGATATTTGGAAGCCCATAGAGGGCTATGGTGGAAAAGGAAATATCTTCTGTTAAAAACTGGAAAGAAGCTTTCTGAGAAACTGCTTTGTGTTCTGTTAATTCATCTCACGGAGGTACAGCTTTCCCCTCAAAAAGCCTTTGTCTAAGACTGTTCTTTTGGAATTTACAAAGTGATATTTGGAAGCCCATAGATGGCTATGGTGAAAAATGAAATATCTTCTGTTAAAAACTGGAAAGAAGCTTTCTGAGAAACTTCTTTGTGTTCTGTTAATTCATCTCACAGAGTTATAGCTTTCCCCTCAAGAAGCCTTTCGCTAAGACTGTTCTTGTGGAATTTGCAAAGTGATATTTGGAAGCCCATAGAGGGCTATGGTGAAAAAGGAAATATCTTCCGTTAAAAATTGGAAAGAAGTTTCTGAACAACTGCTTTGTGTTCTGTTAATTCATCTCACAGAGTTACAGCTTTCACCTCAAGAAGCCTTTCGTTAAAACTGTTCTTTTGGAATATGGAAAGTGATATTTGGAAGGCCATAGAGGGCTATGGTGAAAAATGAAATATCTTCTGTTAAAAACTGGAAAGAAGCTTTCTGAGAAACTTCTTTGTGTTCTGTTAATTCATCTCACAGAGTTACAGCTTTCCCTTCAAGAAGCCTTTCGTTAAGACTGTTCTTCTGCAATTTGCAAAGTGATATTTTGAAGCCCAAAGAGGTCTAGGGTGAAAAAGGAAATATCTTCAGGTAAAAACTGGAAAGAGGCTGTCTGAGAAACTGCTTTGTCTTCTCTTAACTCATCTCACGGAATTACAGCGTTCCCTTCAAGAATCCTTTCGCTAAGGCTGTCTTGTGGAATCTGGAAAGTGATATTTGTAAGCCCATAGAGCGCTTTGCTGAAAAAGGAAGTATCTTCCGTGAAAAACTGGAATGAAGCTTTCTGAGAAACTGTTTCGAGCCCTCTTATTTCATCTCAGAGTTACTGCTTTCCCCTCAAGACGCTTTCGCTAAGACTGTTCTTGTGGAATTTCCAAAGTGATATTTGGAAGCCCATAGAGGGATATGGTGAAAAAGGAAATATCTTCCATTAAAAAATGGAAAGAAAGTTTCTGAGGAACTATTTTGTGTTCTGTTAATTCATCTCACAGAGTTACAGCTTTCCCTTCAAGAAGCCTTTCGCTAAGGCTGTTCTTGTTGTGTTTGGAAAGTGATATTGGAACCTCATAGAGGGCTATGGTCAAAAGGGAAATACCTTCAGTTAAAAACTGGAAAGAAGCTTTTTCAGAAACTGCTTTGTGTTCTGTTAATTCATCTCACAGAGTTACTGCTTTCCCTTCAGGAAGCCTTTCGCAAAGATTGTTCTTGTGGAATTTGCAAAGTGATATTTGGAAGCCTCTAGAGTGCTAGGGTGAAATAGAAATATCTTCCGTTAAAAACCGGAAAGAAGATTTCTGAGAAACTGCTTTGTGTTCTGTTAATTCATCTCACAGATTTCAAGTTTTCCCTTCCAGAAGTCTTTCGATCAGACTGTTTTTGTGGAATTTGCAAAGTGATATTTGTAAGTCCATAGAGGGCTATGGTGTAAAAGGAAATATCCTAACGTAAAAACTGAAAAGAAGCATTCTGAGAAACTGCTTTGTGTTCCGTTAATTCATCTCACAGAGTTACAGCTTTCCCTTCAATAAGAATTTCGCTAAGGCGGTTTTTGTGGAATTTGCAAAGTGATATTTGGAAGCCCTTAGAGGGCTATGGTGAAAACAGAAATATCCTCCGTTGAAAACTGGAAAGAAGCTGTCTGAGAAACTGCTTTGTGTTCTCTTATTTCATCTCACAGATGTACAGCTTACCCTTCAAGGAAACTTTCGCTAAGACTGTTCTTGTGGAATTTGCAAAGTGACATTTGGAAGCCCATAGAGGGCTACGGTGAAAAAGGAAATATCCTAAGTTAAAAACAGAAAAAAAAAGCATTCTGAGAAACTGATTTGTGTTCTGTTAATTCATGTCACAGAGTTAGAGCTTTGCTTTCAAGAAGCCTTTCGCTAAGGCTGTTCTTGTGGAATTGGCAATGTCGTATTTGGAGGCCCATAGAGGGCTCTGGTGAAACAGGAAACATCCTCAGTTAAAAACTGGAAAAAAGGTTTCTGAGAAATTGTTTTGCGCTCTCTTAATTCATCTCACAGAGTTACACCTTTCCCTTCAAGAAAACTTTCGCTAAGGCTGTTCTTGTGGAATTTAGTAAGTGATATTTGGAAGCCCATGGAGGGCTACGGTGAAAAATGAAATATCTTAGGTTAAATACTGTAAAGAAGATTTCTGAGAAACTGCTTTGTGCTCTGTTAATTCATCTCACAGAGATACAACTTTCCCTTCAAGAAGCCTTTCGCTAAGGCTGTTCTTGTGGAATTTGCAAAGTGATATTTGGAAGCCCATAGAGGACTATGGTGAAAAAAGGAAATATCTTCCGTTAAAAACTGGAAAGAAGCTTTCTGAAAAACTGCTTTGTGTTCTGTTAATTCATCTCAAAGAATTACAGCTTTCCCTTCAAGAAGCCTTTTGCTAAGGCTGTTCTTGTGGAATTTCGAAAGTGATATTTGGAAGTCCACAGGGGGCTACGGTGAAAAAGGAAATATCTTCAGTTAAAAACTGGAAAGAAGCTTTCTGAGAATCTGCTTTGTATTCTGTTCATTCTTCTCCCAGAGTTACAGCTTTCCTCTCAAGAAGCCTTTTGCTAAGACGGTTCTTGTGGAATTTGCAATGTGATATTTGGAAGCCCTTAGAGGTCTATGGTGAAAAAGGAAATACCCTAAGATAAAAACTGAAAAGAAGCATTCTGAGAAACTGCTTTATGTTCCATTAATTCACCTCACATAGTTACAGGTTCCCCTCCAGAATCCTTTCGCTAAGACTGTTCTTGTGGAATTTGCAAAGTGATATGTGAAAGTCCTTAGAGTGCTATGATGAAAAAGGAAATTTCTTCCTTTAAAAACTGGAAAGAAGCTTTCTGACAAAATGCTTTGTATTCTGTTAGTTCAACTCACAGAGTTACAGCCTTCCCCCCCAGAATCCTTTCGCTAAGACTATACTTGTGGAATATGGAAAGTGATATTTGTAAGCACATAGAGGGCTATGCTGAAAAAGGAAATTTGTTCCGTTTAAAACTGTCAAGAAGCTTTCTGAGAAAGTGTTTTGTGTTCTGTTAATTCATGTCAGAGTTATTGCTTTACCCTCAAGAAGTCTTTCGCTAAGACTGTTCTTGTGGAATTTGGAAAGTGATATTTGGAAGTCCCTAGAGGGCTATGGTGAAAAAGGAAATATCTTAGGATAAAAACTGGAAAGAAGCTTTCTGAGAAGCTGCTTTGTGTTCTGTTAATTCATTTCACAAAGTTAGAGCTTTCCCCTCAAGAAGCCTCTCGCTAAGGCTGTTCTTGTGGAACTTGGAAAGTGATATTTGGAAGCACATAGAGGGCTACGGTGAAGAAGGTAATATCTTCAGTTAAAAACTGGAAAGAAGCTTTCTGAGAAACTGCGTTGTGTTCTGCTAATTCATTTAAAGAGTTACAGCTTTCCCCTCGTGAAGACTTTCGATAAGACTGTTCTTGTGGAATTTGCAAAGTGATATTTGGAAGCCCATAGAGGGCTATGGTGGAAAAGGAAATATCTTCCGTTAAAAACTGGAAAGAAGCTTTCTGAGAAACTGCTTTGTGTTCTGTTAATTCATCTCACGGAGGTACAGCTTTCCCCTCAAAAAGCCTTTGTCTAAGACTGTTCTTTTGGTATTTACAAAGTGATATTTGGAAGCCCATAGATGGCTATGGTGAAAAATGAAATATCTTCTGTTAAAAACTGGAAAGAAGCTTTCTGAGAAACTTCTTTGTGTTCTGTTAATTCATCTCACAGAGTTACAGCTTTCCCCTCAAGAAACCTTTCGCTAAGACTGTTCTTGTGGAATTTGCAAAGTGATATTTGGAAGCCCATAGAGGGCTATGGTGAAAAAGGAAATATCTTCCGTTAAAAATTGGAAAGAAGTTTCTGAGCAACTGCTTTGTGTTCTGTTAATTCATCTCACAGAGTTACAGCTTTCACCTCAAGAAGCCTTTCGTTAAAACTGTTCTTTTGGAATATGGAAAGTGATATTTGGAAGGCCATAGAGGGCTATGGTGAAAAATGAAATATCTTCTGTTAAAAACTGGAAAGAAGCTTTCTGAGAAACATCTTTGTGTTCTGTTAATTCATCTCACAGAGTTACAGCTTTCCCTTCAAGAAGCCTTTCGTTAAGACTGTTCTTCTGCAATTTGCAAAGTGATATTTCGAAGCCCAAAGAGGTCTAGGGTGAAAAAGGAAATATCTTCAGGTAAAAACTGGAAAGAGGCTGTCTGAGAAACTGCTTTGTCTTCTCTTAACTCATCTCACGGAATTACAGCGTTCCCTTCAAGAATCCTTTCGCTAAGGCTGTCTTGTGGAATCTGGAAAGTGATATTTGTAAGCCTATAGAGCGCTTTGCTGAAAAAGGAAGTATCTTCCGTGAAAAACTGGAATGAAGCTTTCTGAGAAACTGTTTCGAGCCCTCTTATTTCATCTCAGAGTTACTGCTTTCCCCTCAAGATGTTTTCGCTAAGACTGTTCTTGTGGAATTTCCAAAGTGATATTTGGAAGCCCATAGAGGGATATGGTGAAAAAGGAAATATCTTCCATTAAAAACTGGAAAGAAAGTTTCTGAGGAACTATTTTGTGTTCTGTTAATTCATCTCACAGAGTTACAGCTTTCCCTTCAAGAAGCCTTTCGCTAAGGCTGTTCTTGTTGTGTTTGGAAAGTGATATTGGAAACTCATAGAGGGCTATGGTCAAAAGGGAAATACCTTCAGTTAAAAACTGGAAAGAAGCTTTTTCAGAAACTGCTTTGTGTTCTGTTAATTCATCTCACAGAGTTACTGCTTTCCCTTCAGGAAGCCTTTCGCAAAGATTGTTCTTGTGGAATTTGCAAAGTGATATTTGGAAGCCTCTAGAGTGCTAGGGTGAAATAGAAATATCTTCCGTTAAAAACCGGAAAGAAGATTTCTGAGAAACTGCTTTGTGTTCTGTTAATTCATTTCACAGACTTCAAGTTTTCCCTTCCAGAAGTCTTTCGATCAGACTGTTTTGGTGGAATTTGCAAAGTGATATTTGTAAGTCCATAGAGGGCTATGGTGTAAAAGGAAATATCTTTCGTAAAAAACTGGAAAGAAGCTTTGTGAGAACCTCCTTAGTGTTCGGTTAATTCATCTCACAGAGTTACAGCTTTCCATTCAAGAAGCCTTTCGCTAAGGCTGTTCTTGTGGAGTTTGGAAAGTGATATTCGGAAGCCCATAGAGGGCTAAGATGATAAAGGAAATATCTTCAGTTAAAAACCGGAAAGAAACTTTCTGAGAAACTGCTTTGTGTTCTGTTAATTCATCTCACAGAGTTATTGCTATGCCCTCAAGGAGTCTTTTGCTGAGACTGTCCTTGTGGAATTTGCAAAGTGATATTTGGAAGCCCTTAGAGGGCTATGGGAAAAAGGAAGTATCCTAAGATAAAAACTGAAAAGAAGCATTATGAGAAACTGCTTTGTGGTCTGTTAATTTATCTCACAGAGATTCAGCTTTCCCTTAAAGAAGTCTTTCGCCAAGGCTGCTCTTGTGGAATTTGCAAAGTGATAATTGGAAGCCCATAGAGGGCTATGGTGAAAAAGGAAATATCTTCCGAAAAAACTGGAAAGAAGCTTTCTGAGAAACTGCTTTGTGTTCTGTTAATTCATCTCACAGAGTTACAGCTTTACCTTCAAGAAGCCTTTCGCTAAGGCTGTTTTGTGGAAATTAGAAAGTGATATTTGGAAGCCCATAGAGGGCTGTGGTGAAAAAGGAAATATGTTCCGTTAAAAACTGGAAATAAGCTTTCTGAGAAACTGCTTTGTGTTCTGTTAATTCATCTCACAGAGTTACTGTGTTCCCCTCAAGAAGCCTTTCACTACGACTATTTTTGTGGAATTTGCAAAGTGATATTTGGAAGCCCTTAGAGGGTTACGGTGAAGAAGGAAATATCTTCCGCTAAAAACTGGAAAGAAGCTGTCTGAGATACTGCTATGTGTTCTGTTAATTCATCTCACAGAGTTACATCTTTCCCCTCAAGAATCCTTTCGCTAAGACCGTTCTTGTGGAATTTGGAAAGAGATATTTGCAAGCCCATAGAGGGGTATGGTAAAAAAGGAAATATCTTCCGTTAAAACTGGAAAGAAGCTTTCTGAGAAACTGCTTTGTGTTCTGTAAATTCATCTCACAGTGTTACAGCTTTCCCTTCAAGAAGCCTTTCGCTAAGGCTGTTCTTGCGGAATTTGGAAAGTTATATTTGGAAGCCCATAGAGGACTATCGTGAAAAAGGAAATATCCTAACGTAAAAACTGAAAAGAAGCATTCTGAGAAACTGCTTTGTGTTCCGTTAATTCATCTCACAGAGTTACAGCTTTCCCTTCAATAAGAATTTCGCTAAGGTGGTTTTTGTGGAATTTGCAAAGTGATATTTGGAAGCCCTTAGAGGGCTATGGTGAAAACAGAAATATCCTCCGTTAAAAACTGGAAAGAAGCTGTCTGAGAAACTGCTTTGTGTTCTCTTATTTCATCTCACAGATTTACAGCTTTCCCTTCAAGGAAACTTTCGCTAAGACTGTTCTTGTGGAATTTGCAAAGTGACATTTGGAAGCCCATAGAGGGCTATGGTGAAAAAGGAAATATCCTAAGTTAAAAACAGAAAAAAAAAAAAGCATTCTGAGAAACTGCTTTGTGTTCTGTTAATTCATGTCACAGAGTTAGAGCTTTGCTTTCAAGAAGCCTTTCGCTAAGGCTGTTCTTGTGGAATTGGCAATGTCGTATTTGGAGGCCCATAGAGGGCTCTGGTGAAACAGGAAACATCCTCAGTTAAAAACTGGAAAAAAGGTTTCTGAGAAATTGTTTTGTGCTCTCTTATTTCATCTCACAGAGTTACACCTTTCCCTTCAAGAAACCTTTCGCTAAGGCTGTTCTTGTGGAATTTGCAAAGTGATATTTGGAAGCCCATAGAGGGCTATGGTGAAAAAGGCAATATCTTCCGTTAAAAACTGGAAAGAAGCTGTCTGAGAAACTGCTTCGTGTTCTGTTAATTCAGCTCACAGAATTACTGCTTTCCTCTCAAGAAGCCTTTCGTTAATACGGTTCTTGTGGAATTTGTAAAGGGTTATTTGGAAGCCCATAGAGGGCTACGGTGAAAAAGGAAATATCCTAAGTTAAAAACTGAAAAAAAGCATTCTGAGAAACTGCTTTGTGTTCTGTTAATTCATGTCACAGAGTTACAGCTTTCCTTTCAAGAAGACTTTCGCTAAGTCTTTTCTTGTGGAATTGGAAAAGTCATATTTGGAGGCCAATAGAGGGCTCTGGAGAAACAGGAAACATCTTCAGTTAAAAACTGGAAAGAAGCTTTCTGAGAAACTGCTTTGTGCTCTGTTAATTCATCTCAAAGAGTTACACCTTTCCCTTCAAGAAACCTTTCGCTAAGGCTGTTCTTGTGGAATTTCGAAAGTGATATTTGGAAGCCCATGGAGGGCTATGGTGAAAAATGAAATATCTTCCGTTAAGTACTGTAAAGAAGATTTCTGAGAAACTACTTTGTGCTCTGTTAATTCAACTCACGGAGTTACAACTATCCCTTCAAGAAGCCTTTCGCTAAGGCTGTTCTTGTGGAATTTGCAAAGTGATATTTGGAAGCCCTTAGAGGGCTATGGTGAAAAAGGAAATATCTTCCGTTGAAAACTGGAAAGAAGCTTTCTGAGAAACTCCTTTGGGTTCTGTTAAATCATCTCACCGAGTTACAGCTTTCCCTTTAAGAAGCCTTTCGCTAAGGCTGTTCTTGTGCATTTGGAAAGTAATATTTGGAAGCCAATAGAGGGCTAGGGTAAAAAAGGAAATATCTTCATTTAAAAACTGGAAAGAAGCTGTCTGAGAAACTGCTTTGTGTTCTGTTCATTCTTCTCACAGAGTTACAGCTTTAATCTCAAGAAGCCTTTTCCTAAGACTGTTCTTGTGGAATTTGCAATGTGATATTTGGAAGCCCTTAGAGGTCTATGGTGAAAAAGGAAATATCCTAAGATAAAAACTGAAAAGAAGCATTCTGAGAAACTGCTTTATGTTCCGTTAATTCATCTCACATAGTTACAGCTTTCCCCTCAGGAAGCCTTTCGCTAAGACAGTTCTTGTGGAATTTGCAAAGTGGTATTTGAAGGTCCTTACAGGGCTATGATGAAAAAGGAAATTTCTTCCTTTAAAAACTGGAAAGAAGCTTTCTGACAAAATGCTTTGTATTCTGTTAGTTCAACTCACAGAGTTACAGCCTTCCTCCCCAGAATCCTTTCGCTAAGACTATACTTGTGGAATATGGAAAGTGATATTTGTAAGCACATAGAGGGCTATGGTGAAAAAGGAAATATGTTCCGTTTAAAACTGTAAGGAAGCTTTCTGAGAAAGTGTTTTGTGTTCTCTTAATTCTTGTCAGAGTTATTGCTTTACCCTCAAGAAGTCTTTCGCTAAGACTGTTCTTGTGGAATTTGGAAAGTGATATTTGGAAGTCCCTAGAGGGCTATGGTGAAAAAGGAAATATCTTAGGATAAAAACTTGAAAGAAGCTGTCTGGGAAACTGCTTTGTGTTCTGTTAATTCATCTCACAGAGTTAAAGCTTTCCCCTAAAGAAGTCTTTCGTTAAGACTGTTCTTGTGGAATTTTCCAAGTGATATTTAGAAGCCGATAGATAGCTATGATGAAAAAGGAAATATCTTCTGTTAAAAACCGAAAAGAAGCTTTCTGAGAAACTGCTTTGTGTTCTGTTAATTCATCTCAAACTGTTGCAGCTTTCTCCTCAATAACCCTTATGCTAAGACTGTTTTGTGGAGTTTGCAAAGTGATATTTGGAAGCCCATAGAGGGCTACAGTGAAAAAGGAACTACCTTCCGTTAAAAACTGCAAAGAAGCTTTCTGAGAAACTGCTTTGTATTCTGTTAATTCATCTAAAAGAATTACAGCTTTCCTTCAAGAAGCCTTTCGCTAAGGCTGTTCTTGTGGAATTTCCAAAGTGATATTTGGAAGTCCACAGGGGGCTACGGTGAAAAAGGAAATATCTTCAGTTAAAAACTGGAAAGAAGCTTTCTGAGAAACTGCTTTGTGTTCTCTTCATTCTTCTCACAGAGTTACAGCTTTCCTCTCAAGAAGCCTTTTGCTAAGACTGTTCTTGTGGAATTTGCAATGTGATATTTGGAAGCCCTTAGAGGTCTATGGTGAAAGAGGAAATATCCTAAGATAAAAACTACAAAGAAGCATTCTGAGAAACTGCTTTATGTTCCGTTAATTCACCTCACATACTTACAGCTTTCCCCTCAAGAAGCCTTTCGCTAAGACAGTTCTTGTGGAATTTGCAAAGTGATATTTGTAAGTCCATAGAGGGCTATGGTGTAAAAGGAAATATCTTTCGTAAAAAACTGGAAAGAAGCTTTGTGAGAACCTCCTTAGTGTTCGGTTAATTCATCTCACAGAGTTACAGCTTTCCATTCAAGAAGCCTTTCGCTAAGGCTGTTCTTGTGGAGTTTGGAAAGTGATATTCGGAAGCCCATAGAGGGCTAAGATGATAAAGGAAATATCTTCGGTTAAAAACCGGAAAGAAACTTTCTGAGAAACTGCTTTGTGTTCTGTTAATTCATCTCACAGAGTTACTGCTATGCCCTCAAGGAGTCTTTTGCTGAGACTGTTCTTGTGGAATTTGCAAAGTGATATTTGGAAGCCCTTAGAGGGCTATGGGAAAAAGGAAGTATCCTAAGATAAAAACTGAAAAGAAGCATTATGAGAAACTGCTTTGTGGTCTGTTAATTTATCTCACAGAGATTCAGCTTTCCCTTAAAGAAGTCTTTCGCCAAGGCTGTTCTTGTGGAATTTGCAAAGTGATACTAGGAAGCCCATAGAGGGCTATGGTGAAAAAGGAAATATCTTCCGAAAAAACTGGAAAGAAGCTTTCTGAGAAACTGCTTTGTGTTCTGTTAATTCATCTCACAGAGTTACAGCTTTACCTTCAAGAAGCCTTTCGCTAAGGCTGTTTTGTGGAAATTAGAAAGTGATATTTGGAAGCCCATAGAGGGCTGTGGTGAAAAAGGAAATATGTTCCGTTAAAAACTGGAAATAAGCTTTCTGAGAAACTGCTTTGTGTTCTGTTAATTCATCTCACAGAGTTACTGTGTTCCCCTCAAGAAGCCTTTCACTACGACTATTTTTGTGGAATTTGCAAAGTGATATTTGGAAGCCCATAGAGGGTTACGGTGAAAAAGGAAATATCTTCCGTTAAAAACTGGAAAGAAGCTGTCTGAGATACTGCTATGTGTTCTGTTAATTCATCTCACAGAGTTACATCTTTCCCCTCAAGAATCCTTTCGCTAAGACCGTTCTTGTGGAATTTGGATAGAGATATTTGCAAGCCCATAGAGGGGTATGGTAAAAAAGGAAATATCTTCCGTTAAAACTGGAAAGAAGCTTTCTGAGAAACTGCTTAGTGTTCTGTAAATTCATCTCACAGTGTTACAGCTTTCCCTTCAAGAAGCCTTTCGCTAAGGCTGTTCTTGCGGAATTATGGAAAGTTATATTTGGAAGCCCATAGAGGACTATCGTGAAAAAGGAAATATCCTAACGTAAAAACTGAAAAGAAGCATTCTGAGAAACTGCTTTGTGTTCCGTTAATTCATCTCACAGAGTTACAGCTTTCCCTTCAATAAGAATTTCGCTAAGGCGGTTTTTGTGGAATTTGCAAAGTGATATTTGGAAGCCCTTAGAGGGCTATGGTCAAAACAGAAATATCCTCCGTTGAAAACTGGAAAGAAGCTGTCTGAGAAACTGCTTTGTGTTCTCTTATTTCATCTCACAGATGTACAGCTTACCCTTCAAGGAAACTTTCGCTAAGACTGTTCTTGTGGAATTTGCAAAGTGACATTTGGAAGCCCATAGAGGGCTACGGTGAAAAAGGAAATATCCTAAGTTAAAAACAGAAAAAAAAAGCATTCTGAGAAACTGATTTGTGTTCTGTTAATTCATGTCACAGAGTTAGAGCTTTGCTTTCAAGAAGCCTTTCGCTAAGGCTGTTCTTGTGGAATTGGCAATGTCGTATTTGGAGGCCCATAGAGGGCTCTGGTGAAACAGGAAACATCCTCAGTTAAAAACTGGAAAAAAGTTTTCTGAGAAATTGTTTTGTGCTCTCTTAATTCATCTCACAGAGTTACACCTTTCCCTTCAAGAAAACTTTCGCTAAGGCTGTTCTTGTGGAATTTAGTAAGTGATATTTGGAAGCCCATGGAGGGCTACGGTGAAAAATGAAATATCTTAGGTTAAATACTATAAAGAAGATTTCTGAGAAACTGCTTTGTGCTCTGTTAATTCATCTCACAGAGTTACAACTTTCCCTTCAAGAAGCCTTTCGCTAAGGCTGTTCTTGTGGAATTTGCAAAGTGATATTTGGAAGCCCATAGAGGACTATGGTGAAAAAAGGAAATATCTTCCTTTAAAAACTGGAAAGAAGCTTTCTGAGAAACTACTTTGTGTTCTCTTAATTCATCTCACAGTTTTACAGCTTTCCCCTCAAGAAGCCTTTCGCTAAGACTGTTCTTGTGGAACTTGCAAAGTGATATTTGGAAGCCCATAGAGGGCTACGGTGAAAAAGGAAATATCTTCCGTTAAAAACTGGAAAGAAGCTTTCTGAGAAACTGCTTTGTGTTCTGTTAATTCATCTCAAAGAATTACAGCTTTCCCTTCAAGAAGCCTTTCGCTAAGGCTGTTCTTGTGGAATTTCCAAAGTGAAATTTGGAGGTCCACAGGGGGCTACGGTGAAAAAGGAAATATCTTCCGTTAAAAACTGGAAAGAAGCTTTCTGAGAAACTGCTTTGTGTTCTGTTAATTCATCTCAAACAGTTGCAGCTTTCTCCTCAATAACCCTTATGCTAAGACTGTTTTGTGGAATTTCCAAAGTGATATTTGGAAGTCCACAGGGGGCTACGGTGAAAAAGGAAATATCTTCAGTTAAAAACTGGAAAGAAGCTTTCTGAGAAACTGCTTTGTGTTCTCTTCATTCTTCTCACAGAGTTACAGCTTTCCTCTCAAGAAGCCTTTTGCTAAGACTGTTCTTGTGGAATTTGCAATGTGATATTTGGAAGCCCTTAGAGGTCTATGGTGAAAAAGGAAATATCCTAAGATAAAAACTGAAAAGAAGCATTCTGAGATACTGCTTTATGTTCCGTTAATTCACCTCACATAGTTACAGCTTTCCCCTCAAGAAGCCTTTCGCTAAGACAGTTCTTGTGGAATTTGCAAAGTGATATGTGAAAGTCCTTAGAGTGCTATGATGAAAAAGGAAATTTCTTCCTTTAAAAACTGGAAAGAAGCTTTCTGACAAAATGCTTTGTATTCTGTTAGTTCAACTCACAGAGTTACAGCCTTCCCCCACCCAGAATCCTTTCGCTAAGACTATACTTGTGGAATATGGAAAGTGATATTTGTAAGCACATAGAGGGCTATGCTGAAAAAGGAAATATGTTCCGTTTAAAACTGTAAAGAAGCCTTCTGAGAAAGTGTTTTGTGTTCTGTTAATTCATGTCAGAGTTATTGCTTTACCCTCAAGAAATCTTTCGCTAAGACTGTTCTTGTGGAATTTGGAAAGTGATATTTGGAAGTCCATAGAGGGCTATGGTGAAAAAGGAAACATCTTAGGATAAAAACTGGAAAGAAGCTGTCTGAGAAACTGCTTTGTGTTCTGTTAATTCATCTCACAGAGTTAAAGCTTTCCCCTAAAAAGCCTTTCGTTAAGACTGTTCTTGTGGAATTTGCCAAGTGATATTTAGAAGCCGATAGATGGCTATGATGATAAAGGAAATATCTTCCGTTAAAAACCAAAAAGATTCCAAGTCTTTGCTATTGTGAATAGTGCTGCAATAAACATACGTGTGCATGTGTCTTTATAGCTGCATAATTTATAATCCTTTGGGTATATACCCAGTAATGGGATGGCTGGGTCATATGGTACGTCTAGTTTTAGATCCTTGAGGAATCGCCATACTATTCACATTAGCAAAGACTTGGAATCAACCCAAATGTCCATCAGTGACAGACTAGATTAAGAAAATGTGGCACATATACACCATGGAATACCATGCAGCCATAAAAAGATGAGTTTGTGTCCTTTGTAGGGACATGGATGCAGCTGGAAACCATCATTCTTAGCAAACTATCACAAGAACAGAAAACCAAACACCGCATGTTCTCACTCGTAGGTGGGAACTGAACAATGAGATCACTTGGACTTGGGAAGGGGAACATCACACACCGGGGCCTGTCATGGGGAAGGGGGAGGGGGGAGGGATTGCATTGGGAGTTATACCTGATGTATATGAGGAATTGATGGGTGCAGCACACCAACATGGCACAAGTGTACATATGTAGCAAACCTGCACGTTGTGCACATGTACCCTACAACTTGAAGTTTAATAATAATACATAAATAAATAAATAAATAAAAAGAAAAGCTAAAAAAAAAAAAAAAACGAAAAGAAGCTTTCTGAGAAACTGCTTTGTGTTCTGTTAATTCATCTCAAACAGTTGCAGCTTTCACCTCAATAACCCTTACGCTAAGACTGTTTTGTGGAATTTGCAAAGTGATATTTGGAAGCCCATAGTGGGCTACGGTGAAAAAGGAAATATCTTCCGTTAAAAACTGGAAAGAAGCTTTCTGAGAAACTGCTTTGTGTTCTGTTAATTCATCTCAAAGAATTACAGCTTTCCTTCAAGAAGCCTTTCGCTAAGGCTGTTCTTGTGGAATTTCGAAAGTGATATTTGGAAGTCCACAGGGGGCTACGGTGTAAAAGGAAATATCTTCAGTTAAAAACTGGAAAGAAGCTTTCTGAGAAACTGCTTTGTGTTCTGTTAATTCTTCTCACAGAGTTACAGCTTTCCTCTCAAGAAGCCTTTTGCTAAGACTGTTCTTGTGGAATTTGCAATGTGATATTTGGAAGCCCTTAGAGGTTTATGGTGAAAAAGGAAATATCCTAAGATAAAAACTGAAAAGAAGCATTCTGAGAAACTGCTTTATGTTCTGTTAATTCACCTCACATACTTACAGCTTTCCCCTCAAGAAGCCTTTCGCTAAGGCTGTTTTTGTGGAACTTGCAAAGTGATATTTGGAAGCACATAGAGGGCTACGGTGAAGAAGGAAATATCTTCAGTTAAAACTGGAAAGAAGCTTTCTGAGGAACTGCGTTGTGTTCTGCTAATTCATTTAAAGAGTTACAGCTTTCTCCTCGTGAAGACTTTCGATAAGACTGTTCTTGTGGAATTTGCAAAGTGATATTTGGAAGCCCATAGAGGGCTATGGTGAAAAAGGAAATATCTTTCGTTAAAAACTGGAAAGAAGCTTTCTGAGAAACTGCTTTGTGTTCTGTTAATTCATCTCACAGAGTTACAGCTTTCCCCTCAAGAAGCCTTTCGCTAAGACTGTTCTTGTGGAATTTGCAAAGTGATATTTGGAAGCCCATAGAGGGCTATGGTGAAAAAGGAAATATCTTCCGTTAAAAATTGGAAAGAAGTTTCTGAGCAACTGCTTTGTGTTCTGTTAATTCATCTCACAGAGTTACAGCTTTCACCTCAAGAAGCCTTTCGTTAAGACTGTTCTTTTCGAATATGGAAAGTGATATTTGGAAGACCATAGAGGGCTATGGTGAAAAATGAAATATCTTCTGTTAAAAACTGGAAAGAAGCTTTCTGAGAAACTTCTTTGTGTTCTGTTAATTCATCTCACAGAGTTACAGCTTTCCCTTCAAGAACCCTTTCGTTAAGACTGTTTCTCTGCAATTTGCAAAGTGATATTTCGAAGCCCAAAGAGGTCTAGGGTGAAAAAGGAAATATCTTCAGGTAAAAACTGGAAAGAGGCTGTCTGAGAAAGTGCTTTGTCTTCTCTTAACTCATCTCACGGAATTACAGCGTTCCCTTCAAGAATCCTTTCGCTAAGGCTGTCTTGTGGAATCTGGAAAGTGATATTTGTAAGCCCATAGAGCGCTTTGCTGAAAAAGGAAGTATCTTCCGTGAAAAACTGGAATGAAGCTTTGTGAGAAACTGTTTTGAGCCCTCTTATTTCATCTCAGAGTTACTGCTTTCCCCTCAAGACGCTTTCGCTAAGACTGTTCTTGTGGAATTTCCAAAGTGATATTTGGAAGCCCATAGAGGGATATGGTGAAAAAAGAAATATCTCCCATTAAAAACTGGAAAGAAAGTTTCTGAGGAACTATTTTGTGTTCTGTTAATTCGTCTCACAGAGTTACAGCTTTCCCTTCAAGAAGCCTTTCGCTAAGGCTGTTCTTGTTGTGTTTGGATAGTGATATTGGAACCCCATAGAGGTGTATGGTCAAAAGGGAAATACCTTCAGTTAAAAACTGTAAAGAAGATTTTACAGAAACTGCTTTGTGTTCTGTTAATTCATCTCATAGAGTTACTGCTTTCCCTTCAGGAAGCCTTTCGCAAAGATTGTTCTTGTGGAATTTGCAAAGTGATATTTGGAAGCCTCTAGAGTGCTAGGGTGAAATAGAAATATCTTCCGTTAAAAACCGGAAAGAAGATTTTTGAGAAACTGCTTTGTGTTCTGTTAATTCATCTCACAGATTTCAAGTTTTCCCTTCCAGAAGTCTTTCGATCAGACTGTTTTTGTGGAATTTGCAAAGTGATATTTGTAAGTCCATAGAGGGCTATGGTGTAAAAGGAAATATCTTTCGTAAAAAACTGGAAAGAAACTTTGTGAGAACCTCCTTAGTGTTCGGTTAATTCATCTCACAGAGTTACAGCTTTGCATTCAAGAAGCCTTTCGCTAAGGCTGTTCTTGTGGGGTTTGGAAACTGATATTTGGAAGCCCATAGAGGGCTATGATGATAAAGGAAATATCTTCAGTTAAAAACCGGAAAGAAACTTTCTGAGAAACTGCTTTGTGTTCTGTTAATTCGTCTCACAGAGTTACTGTTATGCCCTCAAGGAGTCTTTTGCTGAGACTGTTCTTGTGGAATTTGCAAAGTGATATTTGGAAGCCCTGAGAGGGCTATGTGAAAAAGGAAGTATCCTAAGATAAAAACTGAAAAGAAGCATTATGAGAAACTACTTTCTGGTCTGTTAATTTATCTCACAGAGATTCAGCTTTCCCTTAAAGAAGTCTTTCGCTAAGGCTGTTCTTGTGGAATTTACAAAGTGATACTTGGTAGCCCCTAGAGGGCTATGGTGAAAAAGGAAATATCTTCCGTTCAAAACTGGAAAGAAGCTTTCTGAGAAACTGCTCTGTGTTGTGTTAATTCATCTCACAGAGTTACAGCTTTCCTTAAAGGAGCCTTTCGCTAAGGTTGTTCTTGCGGAACTTGCAAAGTGATACTGGAAGCCCATAGAGGGCTATGGTGAGAAAGGAAATATCTTCAGTTAAAAACTGGAAAGATGCTGTCTGAGAAAGTGCTTTGGGCTCTGTTAATTCATCTCACTGAGTTACAGGTTTCCCCTCAAGAAGCCTTTCACTAAGACTGTTCTTGTGGAATTTGCAAAATGATATTTGGAAGCCCATAGAGGGCTATGGTGAAAAAGGAAATATCTTCCGTTAAAAACTGGAAGGATGCTTTCTGTGGAACAGCTTTGTGTTCTGTCAATTCATCTCACAAGGTTACTGCTTTCCCCTCAAGAAGCCTTTCACTAAGACTGTTCTTGTGGAATTTGCAAACCGATATTTGGAAGCCCGTAGAGGGCTATGGTGAAAAAGGAAATATCTTCAGTTAAAAACCGGAAAGAAGCTTTCTGAGAAACTGCTTTGTGTTGTGTTAATTCATCTGACAGAGTTACTGCTTTCTCATCAAGAACACTTTCGTTAAGACTGTTCTTGTGACTTTTGCAAAGTGATATTTGGAAGCCCATAGAGGGTTATGACGAAAAAGGAAATATCTTCAGTTAAAAACTGATATGAAGTTTTCTGAGAAACTGCTTTGTGTTCTGTTAATTCTACTCACAGAGTTACAACTTTGGCCGGAAGAAGCCTTTTCCTAAGACTGTTCGTGTGGAACTTGCGAAGTGATATTTGGAAGATCATAGAGGGCTCTGGCGAAAAAATAAGTATCCTAAGATAAAAACTAAAAGAAGCATTGTGAGAAATTGCTTCGAGCTCTGTTAAATCAGCTCAGAGAGTTACAGCTTTCCCTTGAAGAAGCCTTTCGCTACGGCTGTTTTTGTGGAATTGGCAAAGTGATATTTGGAAGCCCCTAGAGAGCTATGGTGAAAAAGGAAATATGTTTCTTAAAAACTGGAAAGAAGCTTTCTGAGAAACTGCTTTCTGTTCTGCTAATTCATCTCACAGAGTTACAGATTTTCTTTCAAGAACCCTTTCGGTAAGTCTGTTCTTGTGGCATTTGCAAAGTGATATTTGGAAGCCCATAGAGGGTTATGGTGAAAAAGGAAATATCTTCCGTTAAAAACTGGAAAGTTGCTTTCCGAGAAACTGCTTTGTATTCTGTTAATTCATCTAACAGAGTTACTGCTTTCCCCTCAAGAAGTTTTTCGCTAAGACTGTTCTTGTGGAATTTGCAAAGTGATATTTGGAAACCCATAGAGGGCTATGGTGAAAAAGGAAATATCTTCCACTAAAAACTGGAAAGAAGCTTTCTGAGAAACTCCTTTGTGTTTTGTTAATTCATCTTACAGACTTACAGCTTTCCTCTAAAAAGCCGTTCACTAAGACTGTTCTTGTTGAATTTACAAAGTGATATTTGGAAGCCCGTAGAGGGGTATCGTGAAAAAGGAAATATCTTCCATTAAAAACTGGAAAGAAGCATTCTGAGAAACTGCTTTGCGTTCTGTTAATTCATCTCATAGAGTTACAGCTTTCCCCTCAAGAAGCCTTTCCCTAAGACTGTTCTTATGGAATTTGTAAAGTGATAATTGGAAGCCCATAGAGGGTTACGGTGAAAAAGGAAATATCTTCTGTTAAAAACTGGAAAGAAGCTTTCTGAGAAACCGCTTTGTGTTCTGTTAATTCATCTAACAGTGTTACAGCTTTCCCTTCAAGAAGCCTTTCGCTCAGTCTGTTCTTGTTGAATTTGCAAAGTGATATTTGGAAGCCCTTAGAGGGCTATGGTGAAAAAGGAAATATCTTCAGTTAAAAACTGGAAAGAAGCTTTCGATGAAACTGCTTTGTGTTCTGTTAATTCTTCTCACAGATTTACAGCTTTCCCCTGAAGAACCCTTTCGCTAAGACTGTTTTTGTGGAATTTGCAAGGTGATATTTGGAAGCCCATAAAGGGCTATGGTGGAAAAGGAAATATCTTCCGTTAAAAACTGGAAAGAAGCTATCTGAGAAAGTGCTTTGTGTTCGGTTAATTCATCTCACAGATTTACTGCGTTCCCCTCAAGATGCCTTTCGCTAAAACTGTTCTTGTGGATTTTGCAAAGTGATATTTGGAAGCCCATAGAGGGCTATGGTGAAAAAGGAAATATCTTCCGTTAAAAATTGGAAAGACATTTCTGAGCAACTACTTTGTGTTCTCTTATTTCATATCACAGAGTTACAGCTTTCCCCTCAAGAAGCCTTTCGCTAAGATTGTTCTTGTGGAATTTGCAAAGTGATATTTGGAAGCCCTTAGAGGTCTATGGTGAAAAGGAAATGTCCTAAAATAAAAACTAAAAAGATGCTTTCTGAGAAACTACTTTGTGTTCTCTTAATTCATTTCTCAGAGTTACACTTTTCTCCTCAAGAAGCCTTTCGCAAAGACTGTTCATGTGGAAATTGGAAAGTGATATTTAGAAGCCCATAGAGGGCTATGGTGAAAAAGGAAATATCTTCCGTTCAAAACTGGAAAGAAGCTTTCTGAGCAACTACTTTGTGTTCTCTTATTTCATATCACAGAGTTACAGCTTTCCCCTCAAGAAGCCCTTCGCTAAGACTGTTCTTGTGGAATTTTCAAAGTGATATTTGGAAGCCCAAAGAGGGCTAGAGTGAAAAAGGAAATATCTTCTGTTAAAAACCGCAAAGAAAATTTCTGAGAAACTGTTTTCTTATCTGTTAATTCATCTCACAGAGTTTCAGCTTTCCCTTCAAGAATTCTTTCACTAAGACACTTCTTGTGGAATTTTCAAAGTGATATTTGGAAGCACATAGAGAGCTATGGTGAAAAAGGAAATATCTTCAGTTAAAAACTGGAAAGAAGCTTTCAGAGAAACTGCTTTGTGTTCTGTTAATACTTTCCACAAGGTTACAGCTTTCCCCTAAAGAACCCGTTCACTAAGACTGTTCTTGTGGAATTTCCAAAGTGATATTTGGAAGCCCATAGAGGGCTACGGTGAAAAATGAAAAATCTTCCGTTAAAAACTGGAAAGAAGCATTCTGAGAAACTGCTCAGTGTTCTATTAATTCATCTCACAGAGTTACTGCTTTCGCATTAAGAAGCCTTTGGTTAAGACTGTTCTTGTGGCATTTGCAAAGTGATATTTCGAAGCCCATAGAGGGCTATGGTGAAAAAGGAAATATCTTCCTTTAAAAACTGGAAAGAAGCTTTCTGAGAAACTGATTTGTGTTCTGTTAATTCATCTCACAGAGTCACTGCTTTCATCTCAAGAAGCCTTTCGCTAAGACTGTTCTTGTGTATTTTTCATAGTGATATTTTCAAACCCATAGAGGGCTAAGGTGAAAAAGGAAATATCGTAAGATAAAAACTGAAAGGAAGCATTCTGTGAAACTACTTTGTGTTCTGATAATTCATATCACATAGTTACAGCTTTCCTCTGAAGAAGCCTTTCACGAAGACTGTTTTTGTGGAATTTGCAAAGTGATATTTGGAAGCACTTAGAGGGCTATGGCGAAAAAGGAAATATCTTAAGTTAAAAACTGGAAAGAAGCTTTCTAAGAAACTGCTCTGTGTTCTGTTAATTCATCTCACAGAGTTACAGCTTTCCCCTCAAGAAGCCTTTCGCTAAGACTGTTCTTGTGGAAATTTCAAAGTGATATTTGGAATCCCATAGAGGGCTATGGTGAAAAAGTAAATATCTTCCGTTAAAAACTGGAAAGAAGCTTTCTGAGAAAATGCTTTGTGTTCTGTTAATTCATCTCAGTGATTTACTGCGTTCCCCTCAAGAAGCCTTTCGCTAAGACTGTTCTTGTGGAATTTGCAAAGTGATATTTGGAAGCCCATAGAGGGTTAAGGTGAAAAAGGAAATATCTTCCTTTAAAAACTGGTAAGAAGCTGTCTGAGAAACTGCTTTGTGTTCTGTTAATTCATCTAACAGAGTTACAGCTTTCCCCTCAAGAAGCCCTTCGCTAAGACTGTTCTTGTGGAATTTTCAAAGTGATATTTGGAAGCCCAAAGAGAGCTAGAGTGAAAAAGGAAATATCTTCTGTTAAAAACTGCAAAGAAAATTTCTGAGAAACTGTTTTGTTATCTGTTAATTCATCTCACAGAGTTTCAGCTTTCCCTTCAAGAATTCTTTCGCTAAGACTCTTCTTGTGGAATTTTCAAAGTGATATTTGGAAGCACATAGAGAGCTATGGTGAAAAAGGAAATATCTTCAGTTAAAAACTGGAAAGAAGCTTTCAGAGAAACTGCTTTGTGTTCTGTTAATTCTTTCCACAAGGTTACAGCTTTCCCCTCAAGAAACCTTTCGTTAAGACTGTTCTTGTGGAATTTGCAAGGTGATATTTGGAAGCCCATGAAGGACTATGTTGGAAAAGGAAATATCTTCAGTTAAATACTGGAAAGAAGCTTTCAGAGAAACTGCTTTGTGTTCTGTTAATTATTTCCTCAAGGTTACAGCTTTCCCCTCAAGAACCATTTCGTTAAGACTGTTCTTGTGGAATTTGCAAGGTGATATTTGGAAGCCCATCAAGGACTATGTTGGAAAAGGAAATATCTTCCGTTAAAAACTGGAAAGAAGCTTTCAGAGAAACTGCTTTGTGTTCTGTTAATTCTTTCCACAAGGTTACAGCTTTCCCCTCAAGAACCCGTTCACTAAGACTGTTCTTGTGGAATTTCCAAAGTGATATTTGGAAGCCCATAGAGGGCTACGGTGAAAAATGAAAAATCTTCCGTTAAAAACTGGAAAGAAGCATTCTGAGAAACTGCTCAGTGTTCTATTAATTCATCTCACAGAGTTACTGCTTTCGCATTAAGAAGCCTTTGGTTAAGACTGTTCTTGTGGCATTTGCAAAGTGATATTTGGAAGCCCATAGAGGGCTATGGTGAAAAAGGAAATATCTTCCTTTAAAAACTGGAAAGAAGCTTTCTGAGAAACTGATTTGTGTTCCGTTAATTCATCTCACAGAGTCACTGCTTTCATCTCAAGAAGCCTTTCGCTAAGACTGTTCTTGTGTATTTTTCATAGTGATATTTTCAAGCCCATAGAGGGCTAAGGTGAAAAAGGAAATATCGTAAGATAAAAACTGAAAAGAAGCATTCTGAGAAACTACTTTGTGTTCTGATAATTCATATCACATAGTTACAGCTTTCCCCTGAAGAAGCCTTTCACGAAACTCTTTTTGTGGAATTTGCAAAGTGATATTTGGAAGCACTTAGAGGGCTATGGTGAAAAAGGAAATATCTTAAGTTAAAAACTGGAAAGAAGCTTTCTAAGAAACTGCTCTGTGTTCTGTTAATTCATCTCACAGAGTTACAGCTTTCCCCTCAAGAAGCCTTTCGCTAAGACTGTTCTTGTGGAAATTTCAAAGTGATATTTGGAATCCCATAGAGGGCTATGGTGAAAAAGTAAATATGTTCCGTTAAAAACTGGAAAGAAGCTTTCTGATAAAATGCTTTGTGTTCTGTTAATTCATCTCACAGATTTACTGCATTCCTCTCAAGAAGCCTGTCGCAAAGACTGTTCTTGTGGAATTTGTAAAATGATATTTGGAAGCCCGTAGAGGCTTATGGTGAAAAAGGAAAATCTTCCCTTAAAAACTGGAAAGAAGCCTTCTGAGAAACTGCTTTGTGTTTGGTTAATTTATCTCACAGTCACTGCTTTCCCCTCAAGAAGCCTTTCGCTAAGACCGTTCTTGTGGAATATGCAAAGTGATATTTAGAAGAACATAGAGGGTTAAGGTGAAAAAGGAAATATCTTCTATTAAAAACTGGTAAGAAGCTTTCTGAGAAACTGCTTTGTGTTCTGTTAATTCATCTCACAGGGTTACAGCTTTCCCCTCAAGAAGACTTTCGCGAAGACTGTTCTTGTGGAATTTGCAAAGTGATATTTGGAAGTCCATAGACAGCTATGGTGAAAAAGGAAATATCTTCCGTTAAAAACTGGATAGAAGCTTTGTGAGAAACTGCTTTGTGTTCTGTTAATTCATCTCACAGAGTTACAGCTTCCTTTCAAGTAGCGTTTCGCTAAATCTATTTCTGTGGAATTTGCGCAGTGTTATTTGGAAACCCATAGAGACTATGGTGACAAAGGAAATATCTTCCGTTAAAAACTGGAAAGAAGCTTTCTGAGAAACTCCTTTGTGTTCTGTTAATTCATCTCACCGAGTTACAGCATACTCCTCAAGAAGCCTTTTGCTAAGACTGTTCTTGTGAAATTTGCAAAGTGATATTTGGAAGCCCATAGAGGGCTACGCTGGAAAAGGAAATATATTCCATTAAAAACTGGAAAGAAGCTGTCTGAGAAACTGCTTTGTGTTCTGTTAATTCGTATCAGAGTTTCAGCTTTCCCTTCAAGAAGCCTTTCGCTAAGACTCTTCTTGTGGAATTGGCAAACTTATATTTGGAAGCCCATGGAGGTCTACGGTGAAAAAGGAAATATTTTCCATTAAAAACTGGAAAGAAGCTTTCTGAGAAACTGCTTTGTGTTCTGTTAATTCATCTCACAGAGTCACTGCTTTCACCTCAAGAAGCCTTTCGCTAAAACTCTTCTTGTGGAATTTTCACAGTGATATTTGCAAGCCCATAGAGGGCTAAGGTGAAAAAGTAAATATCCTAAGATAAAAACTCAAAAGAAGCATTCTAAGAAACTACTTTGTGTTCTGTTAATTCATCTCACAGAGTTACAGCTATCCCCTCAAGAAGCCTTTCACGAAGACTCTTCTTGTGGAATTTACAAAGTGATATTTGGAAGCCCATAGAGCGCTATGGTGAAAAAGAAATATCTTCCGTTAAAAACTGGAAAGAAGTTTTTTGAGAAACTGCTCTGTGTTTTGTTAATACATCTCACAGAGTTACTGCTTTCCCAGCAAGAAGCCATTCTCTAAGATTCTTCTTGTGGATTTTTCAAATTGATATTGGAAGCCCATAGAGGGCTAGAGTGAAAAAGGAAATGTCTTCCGTTAAAAACTGGAAAGAAGCTTTCTGAAAAACTGCTTTGTGTTCTGTTAATTCTTCTCACAGAGTTACAACTTTCCCCTCAAGAAGCCTTTCGCTAAGACTGTTCTTGTGGAATTATCAAAGTGATATTTGGAAGCCCATAGAGGGCTATGGTGAAAAAGGGAATATCTTCCGTTGAAAACTGGAAAGAAGCTTTCTGCTTTGTGTTCTGTTAATTCATCTCACAAAGTTACTGCATTCCTCTCAAGAAGCCTTTCGCTAAGACTGTTCTTGTGGAATTTGTAAAGTGATATTTGGAAGCCCATAGAGGGTTATGTTGAAAAAGGAAAATCTTCCCTTAAAAACTGGAAAGAAGCTTTCTGAGAAACTACTTTGTGTTCGGTTAATTCATCTCACTGTTACTGCTTTCCCCTCAAGAAGCCTTTCGCTAAGACTGTTCTTGTGGAATTTTCAAAGTGATATTTCGAAATCCATAGAGGGTTATGGTGAAAAAGGAAATATCATGCGTTAAAAACTGGAAAGAAGCATTCTGAGAAACTTGTTTGTGTTCTCTTAGTTCATCTCACAGAGTTACAGCTTGCCCCTCAAGAAGCCTTTCCCTAAGGCTGTTCTTGTGGAATTTGCAAAGTCATATTTGGAAGCACATAGAGGGTTAATGTGAAAAAGGAAATATTTTCCATTAAAAACTGGTAAGAAGCTTTCTGAGAAACTGCTTTGTGTTCTGCTAATTCATCTCACAGAGTTACAGCTTTTCCCTCAAGATGTCGTTCACTATACTGTTCTTGTGAAATTTGCAAAGAGATATTTGGTAGCCCAAATAGGGCTGTGGTGAAAAAGGAATTATCTTCAGTTAAAAACTGCAAAGAAGGTTTCTGAGAAACTGCTTTGTGTTGGGTTAATTCATCGCAGAGAGTTACAGATTTCCCCTAAGGAAGCCTTTCGCTAAGATTTCTCTTGTGGAATTCGTAAAGTGTTATTTGGAAGCCCATAGAGGGCTATGGTGAAAATGAAATATCTTCAGCTAAAAACTGCAAAGAAGATTTCTGAGAAACTGCTTTGTGTTCTATTAATTCATCTCACCGAGTTACAGTTTTCCCCTCAGGAAACCGTTCACTAAGACTGTTCTTGTGAAATTTGCAATGTTATATTTGGAAGCCCATAGACGTCTATGGTGAAAAATTAAGTATCCTAATATAAAAAATTAAAAGAAGCTTTCTAAGAAACTGCTTTGTATTCTGTTAATTCGTCTCACAGTGTTACAGCTTTTTCTTCAAGAAGCCTTTCGCTAAGGCTGTTCTTGTGGAATTTGCTAAGTTATATTTGGAAGCTCCTAAGGGCTACGGTGAAAATGGCAATATCCTAAGCTAAAAACCGAAAAGAAGCTGTCTGAGAAACTGCTTTGTGTTCTGTTCGTTCATCTCACAGAGTTAAAGCTTTCCACTCAAGAGACAGTTGACTAAGTCTGTTCTTGTGAAATTTGCAATGTTATATTTGGGAGATCATAGAGTGCTATGGTGAGTAAGGAAATATCTTCCGTTAAAAACTGGAAAGAAGCTTTCTGAGAATCTGCTTTGTGTTCTGTTAATTCATCTCACAGAGTTACAGCTTTTCCCTCAAGAATCCTTTCGCTGAGACTCTTCTTGTGGAATTTGCAAGGTGATATTTGAAAGCCCATAGAGGGCTATGGTGAAAATGGAAATATCCTAAGAGAAAAACCGAAAAGAAGCTTTCTCATAAACTGCTTTGTTTTCTGTTAGTTCATCTCACAGAGTTAGAGATTTACCCTCAAGCATCCGTTCACTAAGACTGTTCTAGTGAAACTTGCAAAGTGATATTTGGAAGCCCATAGAGGGTTGTGGTGAAAAAGGAAATATCTTCAGTTAAAAACTGGAAAGAAGCTTTCTGAGAAACTGCCTTGTGTTCTGTTAATTAATGACACAGAGCTACAGCTTTCCCCTCAAGAAATCTTTTGCTAAGACTGTTCTTGTGGGATTTGCAAAGTGATATTTGGAAGCCCTTAGAGGGCTGTGGTGAAAAAGGAAATATCTTCTGTTACAAACTGGAAAGAAGTTTTCCGATAAACTGCTTTGTGTTCCGTTAATTCAACTCACAGAGTTACAACATTCTCCTCAAGTGGCATTTCGTTAAGACTGTTCTTGTGGAATTTGCAAAATGATATTTGGAAGCCTATAGAGGGATATGGTGAAAAAGGAAATTTCTTCCGTTAAAAAATGGAAAGAAGGTTTCTGAGAAACTGCTTTATGTTCTGTTAATTCATCCCACAGACTTACAGCTTTCCCTTCAAGAAGCCTTTCGCTAAGACTGTTCTCGTGGAATTTGCAAAGTGATATTAGGAAGCCCATAGAGAGCTATGGTGAAAAAGGAAATATCCTAAGATAAAAATTGAAATGAAGTTTTCTGAGAAACTTCTTTGTGTTCTGTTCATCCATCTATCAGAGTTACAGTTTTCCCCTCAAGAAGCCTTTTGCTAAGACTGTTCTTGTGGAATTTGTAAAGCGATATTTCGAAACCCTTAGACGGCAATGTTGAAAATGGAAGTATCCTGTGGCAAAAACAGTAAAGAAGCTTTCTGAGAAACTGCTTTGTATTCTGTTAGTTAACTGACAAATTTACAGCTTGCCCCTCAAGTACCTTTCGCTAAGGCTGTTCTTGTGGAATTTCCAAAGTGATTTTTTAAGTCTATAGAGGGCTACGGTGAAAAAGGAAATATTTTCCGTTAAACACTGGAAAGAATCTTTCTGAGAAACTACTTTGTGGTCTGTTAATTCATCTCACAGAGTTACAGCTTTCTCCTCAAGAAACCATTCGCTGAGACTCTTCTTGTGGAATTTGCAAGGTGATATTTGGAAGTCCTTAGAGGGCTATGGTGGAAAAGGAACAATCTTCCGTTAACAACTCTAAAGAAGCTTTCTGAGAAACTGCTTTGTGTTCCTTTAATTCATCTCACAGACATACAACTTTCCCCTCAAGAAGACTTTCGCTAAGACTGTTCTTGTGGAATTTGCAAAGTGATATTTGGAAGCCCATAGGGGGCTATTGTGTAAAAGGAAACATCTTTTGTTAAAAACTGTAAAGAAGCTTTCTGAGAAACTGCTTTGTGTTCTGTTAATTCATCTCAGAGTTACAGCGATCCCCTCAGGACGCCTTTCGGTAAGGCTGGTCTTGTGGAATTTGCTAAGTGATATTTGGAAGCTCGAAAGGGCTATGGTGAAAAATAAATATCTTCAGTTAACTGCTTGAAAGAAGTTTTCTGAGAAACTGCTTTGTGTTCTGTTAATTCATCTAACAGAGTTACAGCTTTCCCCTCAAGAAGCCTTTCACTAAGTCTATTCTTGTGGAATTTGCAAAGTGATATTTCGAAGCCCTTAGAGTGCTACGATGCAAATGGCAATATCCTAAGATAAAAACCGAAAAGAGGCTGTCTGTGAAGCTGCTTTGTGTTCTGTTAGTTCATCTCACAGAGTTACAGCTTTCCCCTCAAGAGGCCGTTCAAGAAGACTGTTCTTGTGAAATTTGCAATGTTCTATTTGGGAGACCATAGAGGGCTATTGTGAAAAAGGAAATATCTTCCGTTAAAAACGGGAAAGAAGCTTTCTGAGAAACTGCCTTGTGTTCTGTTAATTAATCTCACTGAGTTACAGCTTTCCCCTCAAGAACTCTTTCGCTTAGACTGTTCTTGTGTGATATGCAAAATGATATTTGGAAGCCCATAGAGGGCTATGGTGAAAAAGGAAATATCTTCTGTTACAAACTGGAAAGAAGCTTTCTGAGAAACTGCTTTGTGATCTGTGAGTTCACCTCACAGAGTTACAGCTTTCCCCACAAGAAGCCTTTCGCTAAGACTGTTCTTGTGGAATCTGCAACGTGATATTTGGAAGCCCATAGAGGGCTATAGTGAAAATGGAAGTATCCTAAGATAAAAACCGAAAAGAAGCTTTCTAAGAAACTGCTTTGTTTTCTGTTATTTCATCTCACAGACTTACAGCTTTCCCCTCAAGAAGCCGTTCACTAAGACTGTTCTTGTGAAATTTCCAAAGTGATATTTGGAAGCCCTTAGAGAGCTATTGTGAAAAAGGATATATCTCCAATTAAAAACTGGAAATAAGCTTCCTGAGAAACTGTCGTGTGTTATGTGAATACATCTCACCAAGTTACAGCTTTCCTCTCAAGAAGCCCTTCCCTGAGACTCTTCTTGTGGAATTTGCAAAGTGATATTTGGAAGCCCATAGAGGGCTATGGTGAAAAAGGAAATATCCACCGTTAAAAACTGGAAAGAAGATTGCTGAGAAACTGCTTTGTGTTCTGTTAATTCATCTCACAGAGTTACAGCTTTCCCCTCAAGAGGCCTTTCGCTAAGGTTGTTCTTGTGGAATGTGCAAAGTGATAATTGGAATCCCATAGAGGGTTATGGTGAAAAAGGAAACTTCTTCCATTAAAAACTGGAAAGAATCTTTCGGAGAAACTGTTTTGTGATCTGTTAATTCATCTCACAGAGTTACAGCTTACTCCTCAAGAAGCCTATCGCTAAGACTGTTCTTGTGGAACTTCCAAAGTGATATTTGGAAGCCCATAGAGGGCTATGGTTAAAAAGGAATTATCTTCCGATAAAACAGGTAGGAAGATTTCTGAGAAACTGCTTTGTGTTCTGTTAATTCATCTCACAGAAATACAGCTTTCCCCTCAAGAAGCGTTTCGCTAAGACTGTTTTTGTGGAATTCTCAAAGTGGTATTTTAAACCCATAGACGGTTATGGTGAAAAAGGAAATATCTTCCGTTAAAAACTGGAAAGAAGTTTTCTGAGAAACTACTTTATGTTTTGTTAATTCAGCTCACAGACTTACATCTTTCCCCTCAAGAAGCCTTTCGCTAAGACTGTTCTCGTGGAATTTGCAAAGTGATATTTGGAAGCCCATAGAGAGCTATGGTGAAAAAGGAAATATCCTAAGATAAAAACTGAAATGAAGTTTTCTGAGAAACTGCTTTGTGTTCTGTTAATTCATCTCAGAGAGTTACAGCTTTCTCCTCAAGAAGCCTTTCGCTAAGACTGTTCTTGTGGAATATGCAAAGTGATATTTCGAAACCCTTAGACGGCTATTGTGTAAATGGAAGTTTCCTAAGACAAAATCCGTAAAGAAGCTTTCTAAGAAAATGCTTTGTATTCTGTTAGTTAACTCACAAATTTACAGCTTTCTCCTCCAGAAACCGTTCACTAAGACTGTTGTTGTGGAGTTTGCAAAGTGATATTTGGAAGCCCATAGAGGGCTATAATGAAAAAGGAAATATCTTCAGGTAAAAACTGGAAAGAAGCTTTCTGAGAAAATGCCGTGTGTTCTGTTAATACATCTCACCGTGTTACAGCTTTCCCCTCACGAAGCCTTTCGCTAAGACTGTTCTTGTGGTATTTGCAAAGGATATTTGGAATCAAAAGAGGGCTATGGTAAAAAAGGAAAAATCTTCAGTTAAAAACTGGAAAGGAGCTTTCTGAGAAACTGCTTTGTGGTCTGTTAATTCGTCTCACAGGCTTACAGTTTTCCCTTCAAGAAGCCTTTTGATAAGAGTGTTCTTGTGGAATTTGCAATGTGATATTTGGAAGCCCATAGAGGGCTATGGTTAAATAGGAAGTCTCTTCAGTTAAAAACTGGAAAGAAGATTTCTGAAAACTGCTTTGTGTTCTGTTAATTCATCTCAGAGAGTTACAGCTTTCCCCTCAAGAAACCTTTCGTTAAGACTGTTCTTGTGGAATTTGCAAAGTGATATTTGGAAGCCCATAGAGGCCTTTGCCGAAAAAGGAAATATACTAAGATAACAACCGAAAAGAAGCTGTCTGAGAAACTGCATTATGTTCTCTTAATTCATCTCACAGAGTTATAGCTTTCCCCTCAAAAAGCCGTTCACTAAGATTGTTCCTGTGGAATTTTCAAGGTGATATTGGGAAGCCCATAGAGGGCTATGATGAAAAAGGAAATATCTTCTGTTAAAAACTGGAAAGAATGTTTTTTAGAAACTGCTTTGTGTTCTGTTAATTCATCTCACAGAGTTACAGCTTTCCCCTCAAGATGCCTTTCACTAAGACTGTTCTTGTGGAATTTGCAAAGTGATATTTGGAAGCCCATAGAGGGCTACGGTGAAAAAGGAAATATCTTCCGTTAAAAAGCAGAGGCAGATAAAGCCACAAAGATGGGGAAAAAGCAGGGCAGAAAAGCTGGAATTTCAAAAAATAAGAGCGCATCTCCTCCGGCAAAGGAGCGCAGCTCATCGCCAGCAACGGATCAAAGCTGGACGGAGACTGACTTTGACGAGATGATAGAAGAAGGCTTCAGTCCATCAAACTTCTCAGAACTAAAGGAGGAATTACGTACGCAGCCTAAAGAAACTAAAAGTCTTGGAAAAAAAGGGGAAGATTTGATGGCTAGAATAATTAATGCAGAGAAGGTCATAAACGAAATGAAAGAGATGAAAACCATGACACGAGAAATACGTGACAAATGCACAAGCTTCAGTAACCGACTCGATCAACTGGAAGAAAGAGTATCAGCGATTAAGGATCAAATGAACAAAATGAAATGAGAAGAGAAACCAAAAGAAAAAAGTAGAAAAAGAAATGAACAAAGCCTGCAAGAAGTATGGGATTATGTAAAAAGACCAAATCTACGTCTGATTGTGGTTCCTGAAAGTGAGGGGGAAAATGGAACCAAGTTGGAAAACACTCTTCAGTATATCATCCAGGAGAACTTCCCCAACCTAGTAGGGCAGGCCAACATTCAAATCCAGGAAATACAGAGAACACCACAAAGATACTCCTCGAGATGAGCAACTCCAAGACACATAATTGCCAGATTCACCAAAGTAGAAATGAAGAAAAAAATCTAAAGGGCAGCCAGAGAGAAAGGTCGGGTTACCCACAAAGGGAAGCCCATCAGACTAACAGCAGATCTCTCGGCAGAAACTCTACAAGCCAGAAGAGAGTGGGGGCCAATATTCAACATTCTTAAAGAAAAGAATTTTCAACCCAGAATTTCATATCCAGCCAAACTAAGTTTCATAAGTGAAGGAGAAATAAAATCCTTTACAGATAAGCAAATGCTTAGAGATTTTGTCACCACTAGGCCTGCCTTACAAGAGACCCTGAAGGAAGCACTAAACATGGAAAGGAACAACCAGTACCAGCCATTGCAAAAACCTGCCAAAATGTAAAGACCATCAAGGCTAGGAAGAAACTGCATCAACTAAGGAGCAAAATAACCAGTTAATATCATAATGGTAGGATCAAGTTCACACATAACAATCTTAACCTTAAATGTAAATGGACTAAATGCTCCAATTAAAAGACACAGACTGGCAAACTGGATAAAGAGTCAAGACACATCAGTCTGCTGTATTCAGGAGACCCATCTCACATGCAGAGACATACATAGGCTCAAAATAAAGGGATGGAGGAAGATTTACCAAGCAAATGGAGAACAAAAAAAAGCAGGGGTTGCAATACTAGTCTCTGATAAAACAGACTTTAAACCATCAAAGATCAAAAGAGACAAAGAAGGCCATTACATAATGGTAAAGGGATCAATTCAACAGGAAGAGCTAGCTATCCTAAATATATATGCACCCAATACAGGAGCACCCAGATTCATAAAGCAAGTCCTTAGAGACCTACAAAGAGACTTAGACTCCCATACAATAATAATGGGAGACTTCAACACTCCACTGTCAACATTAGACAGATCAACGAGACAGAAAATTAACAAGGATATCCAGGAATTGAACTCATCTCTGCAGCAAGCAGAACTAATAGACATCTATAAAACTCTCCAACCCAAATCAACAGAATATACATTCTTCTCAGCACCACATCGCACTTATTCCAAAATTGACCACATAGTTGGAAGTAAAGCACTCCTCAGCAAATGTACAAGAACAGAAATTGTAACAAACTGTCTCTCAGACCACACTGCAATCAAACTAGAACTCAGGACTAAGAAAATCAATCAAAACCACTCAACTACATGGAAACTGAACAACCTGCTCCTGAATGACTACTGGGTACATGACGAAATGAAGGCAGAAATAAAGATGTTCTTTGAAACCAATGAGAACAAAGATACAACATACCAGAATCTCTGGGACACATTTAAAGCAGTGTGTAGAGGGAAATTTATAGCACTAAATGCCCACAAGAGAAAGCAGGAAAGATCTAAAATTGACACTCTAACATCGCAATTAAAAGAACTAGAGAAGCAAGAGCAAACTCATTCGAAAGCTAGCAGAAGGCAAGAAATAACTAAGATCAGAGCAGAACTGAAGGAGATAGAGACACAAAAATCCCTCCAAAAAATCAATGAATCCAGGAGTTGGTTTTTTGAAAAGATCAACAAAATTGACAGACCGCTAGCAAGACTAATAAAGAAGAAAAGGGAGAAGAATCAAATAGACACAATAAAAATAATAAAGGGGATATCACCACCGACCCCACAGAAATACAAACTACCATCAGAGAATACTATAAACACCTCTACGCAAATAAACTAGAAAATCTAGAAGAAATGGATAATTTCCTGGACACTTACACTCTTCCAAGACTAAACCAGGAAGAAGTTGAATCCTTGAATAGACCAATAGCAGGCTCTGAAATTGAGGCAATAATTAATAGCCTACCAACGAAAAAAAGTCCAGGATCAGATGGATTCACAGCTGAATTCTACCCGAGGTACAAGGAGGAGCTGGTACCATTCCTTCTGAAACTATTCCAATCAATAGAAAAACAGGGAATCCTCCTTAACTCATCTTATGAGGCCAATATCATCCTGATACCAAAGCCTGGCAGAGACACAACAAAAAAAGAGAATTTTAGACCAATATCCCTGATGAACATCGATACAAAAATCCTCAATAAAATACTGACAAACCGTATTCAACAGCACATCAAAAAGCTTATCCACCATGATCAAGTGGGCTTCATCCCTGGGATGCAAGGCTGGTTCAACATTCGTAAATCAATAAACATAATCCAGCATATAAACAGAACCAAAGACAAGAACCACATGATTATCTCAATCGATGCAGAAAAGGCTTTTGACAAAATTCAACAGCCCTTCATGCTAAAAACGCTCAATAAATTTGGTATTGATGGAACGTACCTCAAAATCATAAGAGCTATCTATGAGAAACCCACAGCCAATATCATACTGAATGGAAAAAAACTGGAAAAATTCCCTTTGAAAACTGGCACAAGACAGGGATGCCCTCTCTCACCACTCCTATTCAACATAGTGTTGGAAGTCCTGGCTAGGGCAATCAGGCAAGAGAAAGAAATCAAGGGGATTCAGTTAGGAAAAAAAGAAGTCAAATTGTACCTCTTTGCAGATGACAAGATTGTATATTTAGAAAATCCCATTGTCTCAGCCTGAAATCTCCTTAAGCTGATAAGCAACTTCAGCAAACTCTCAGGATACAAAATTAATGTGCTAAAATCCCAAGCATTCATATACACCAGTAACAGACAAACAGAGAGCCAAATCATGAATGAACTTCCATTCACAATTGCTTCAAAGAGAATAAAACACCTAGGAATCCAACTTACAATGGATGTAAAGGACCTCTTCAATGAGAACTACAAACCACTGCTCAATGAAATAAAAGAGGACACAAACAAATGGAAGAACATACCATGTTCATGGATAGGAAGAATCAATATTGTGAAAATGGCCATACTGCCCAAGGTTATTTATAGATTCAATGCCATCCCCATCAAGCTACAAATGAGTTTCTTCACAGAATTGGAAAAAACTGCTTTAAAGTTCATATGGAACCAAAAAAGAGCCCGCATTTCCAAGACAATCCTATGTCAAAAGAACAAAGCTGGAGGCATCACGCTACCTGACTTCAAACTATATTACAAGGCTACAGTCACCAAAACAGCATGGTACTGGTACCAAAACAGAGATGTAGACCAATGGAACAGAACAGAGTCCTCAGAAATAATACCACACATCTACAGCCATCTGATCTTTGACAAACCTGAGAGAAACAAGAAATGGGGAAAGGATTCCCTATTTAATAAATGGTGCTGGGAAAATTGGCTAGCCATAAGCAGAAAGCTGAAACTGGATCCTTTCCTTACTCCTCATACGAAAATTAATTCAAGATGGATTAGAGACTTAAACGTTAGACCTAAGACCATAAAAACCCTAGAGGAAAACCTAGGTAGTAGCATTCAGGACATAGGCATGGGCAAAGACTTCATGTCTATAACACCAAAAGCAACGGCAGCAAAAGCCAAAATTGACAAATGGGATCTCATTAAACTAAAGAGCTTCTGCACAGCAAAAGAAACTACCATCAGAGTGAACTGGCAACCTACAGAATGGGAGAAAATTTTTGCAATCTACTCATCTGACAAAGGCTAATATCCAGAACCTACAAAGACCTCAAACAAATTTACAAGAAAAAAACAAACAACCCCATCAAAAAGTGGGCAAAGGATATGAACAGACATTTCTCAAAAGAAGACATTCATACAGCCAACAGACACATGAGAAAATGCTCATCATCACTGGCCATCAGAGAAATGCAAATCAAAACCACACTGAGATACCATCTCACACCAGTTAGAATGGCGATCATTCAAAAGTCAGGAAACAACAGGTGCTGGAGAGGATGTGGAGAAATAGGAATACTTTTACACTGTTGATGGGATTGTAAACTAGTTCAATCATTATGGAAAACAGTATGGCGATTCCTCAAGGATCTAGAACTAGACGTACCGTATGACCCAGCCATCCCATTACTGGGTATATACCCAAAGGATTATAAATCATGCTGCTATAAAGACACATGCACACGTATGTTTATTGCGGCACTATTCACAATAGCAAAGACTTGGAATCAACCCAAATGTCCATCAGTGACAGACTGGATTAAGAAAATGTGGCACATATACACCATGGAATACTATGCAGCCATAAAAAAGGATGAGTTTGTGTCCTTTGTAGGGACATGGATGCAGCTGGAAACCATCATTCTTGGCAAACTATCACAAGAACAGAAAACCAAACACCGCATGTTCTCACTCATAGGTGGGAACTGAACAATGAGATCACTTGGACTCGGGAAGGGGAACATCACACACCGAGGCCTATCATGGAGAGGGGGGAGGGGGGAGGGATTGCATTGGGAGTTATACCTGATGTAAATGACGAGTTGATGGGTGCTGACGAGTTGATGGGTGCAGCACAGCAACAGGGCACAAGTATACATATGTAACACACCTGCACGTTATGCACATGTACCCTAGAACTTAAAATATATATATATAAAAAAAGAAGCAATCAACCACATCCCTCCTTCCCACTAGAGGCTTCCAGGCTGAAACAGGTGGATACAGGGAGACGAGGAGAAGATACGCAACTAAGTCACATTTTGAGATCTGTTTAATAATAATTCTAATTTCATGTTCTCACTTATTTGTGAGATCTAAAAATCAAAACAATTGAACTCATGGAGATAGAGAGTAGAAGCATGGTTACCAGAGGCTGGGAAGGATAGTGGGGGTTTGAGGCAAAGCTGGAGATGGTTAATGGGTACAAAAAAACAGAAAGAATAAATAGGATCTAGTATTTGATAGCACAACAAGGCGACTATAGTCAGTAATAATTTAACTGTGCATTTGAAAATAACTAAAAGAGTCTAATTGGATTGCTTGTAACACAAAGGATAAATGCTTGAGAGAATGGATACCCCATTTTACATGATGTGATTATTATTCATTGCATGCCTGAATCAGAACATCTCATGCACCCCATAAATACATACGTCTACTATATACCCACAAAATTGAAATAAATAATTTTAAAAAATAAAAAATAAAAAATAATCTTCCACTTATTTTTTAGGAAAAGCACATAACTAAATTGTTACAAAAGGATTGACCAAACAATCCTTTGAACGGTTTGAGTCAGCAGTTGTGGCAGGAATGCGGTTGGGGGAAATGGGGAGAAGTGAGTAAAGATAAAAGGAATTGGACAAGTGTTGATGTTGGTGAAATGAATGATGAGTACCTAGAGGTAATCCACTATTGTATGCATTTGGAATTTATCATAAAAAAATATTTTTGAAAGAACATATTCACTACTGAAAATTCAAACAAGGGGAAAAAAATAAAGACCACTTATCATCCTATAATTTCAAACATTAAAAAGATTTATTATTTTATGAGAAAATTATAGCATTATTATATAAATATGATATATTAATTTTTAAATAGCATTATACCTGAGCATTTTGCTAAGTTACTGTAATGTATCAAATATATATTTTACTTATTTTTATAAAAGTGAGACATAAAGTAAGCCTAAAAGAGATATACTAGAATAATTAGTACTAGAAATATAAAATAATTCTATATAAAATGATTAAATATAAATATGAAAAGAATTATAATTTAATTGCACCAGGAAAAATCATACTTGATTAAAAAAACTTGTAAAGTAAAATAGAATTCAAAAAGCTTTAGTTGTATTTGTATTTGACACTGTTATACTTAGTTTTTTAGCATGATATAATTATGAAAAATATTGAAAGCAATGTTATTACCTGTGGAAGACATCCGAGTTCTGGAGACATTGGCGGCGAATCTGTATAGGTTTGCAGCACCCTCCATTCTTGCTTCCTCAGAAGGAATTCCACTAAGGGGCATAAGGCAGAAAGTGAGACAGAGGTAATTCTCAGAGCAGGAGTGAAGGTTTATTAAAAGGCTTTAAAACAGAAAGGAAAAGAAGGGAAGTACAACCTGGAAGAGGGCCAAGTGGGAGACTTGAGAAGCCAAGTGCACGGCTTGACTTCTTGACTTGGGGTTTTATACATTGGCATACTTCTGGGATCTTGCCTTACTTCTCCTCACTCCTGAGATCTCATTGGGAAGTTGCTGATCAGTTTCAGGTGTTTTCTATTAGAAGCCGGCCTTTCCTTGACACCAGGTATGACCAATTACTACTTTAGAGAAACAGTTAACAACCCCTTGACCATCACCTGAGGGTCTCCCAACACATTTGGTGTGTGGAAGAGGGGAGCCCTCTCCTGCCCTGCTCATACTTGACTACCTTTCTACTGCAAAAATATTTCCTGAATATTCTTTATGTACTAAGTAATAAGAATTCTGATATTTCATGAGTGATTGTTACACAAAATTATATAAATAAAAAGAAACTAAGCATGTAATAGTAAAAAAAAAAAAAAAGTGGAAAGAAGCTTTCTGAGAAACTGCTTTGTGTTCTGTTAATTCATCTAAGAGAGTTACAGCGTTCCCCTCAAGAAGCCTTTCGCTAAGACTGTTCTTGTGAAATTTGCAAAGTGATATTTGGAAGCCCATAGAGGGCTATGGTGAAGAAGGAAATATCTTCCATTAAAAAGTTGAAAGAAGCTTTCTGAGAAACAGTTTTGTGTCTGTTAATTCATCTTACAGATTTACAGCTTTCTCCTCAAAAATCCTTTCGCTAAGTCTGTTCTTGTGGAACTTGAAATGTGGTATTTGGAAACCCATAGATGGCTATGGTGAAAAAGGAAATATCTTCCGTTAAAAACTTGAAAGAAGATTTCTGAGAAACTGCTTTGTGTTTTTTTAACTGATCTCAGAGAGTTACAGCTTTCCCCTCAAGAAGTCTATCCCTAAGACTGTTCTTGTGGAATTTGCAAAGTGATATTTGGATGCCCATAGGGGGCTCTGGCGAAAAAGAAAATATCCAAAGATAAAAACCAAAAGGAAGCTTTCTGAGAAACTGCACTGTGTTCTCTTAATTCATCTCACAGCGTTATAGCTTCCCCTCAAGAAGCCGTTCACTAAGACTGTTCTCGTGGAATTTGAAAAGTGATATTTCGAAGCCCATAAAGGGATATGGTGAAAAGAAAATATCTTTCGTTAAAACTGGAAAGAAAATTTCTGATTAACTGCTTTGTTGTCTGTTAATTCATCTAACAAAGCTACAGATTTCCCCTCAAGAAGCCTTTCGCTAAGACGGTTCTTGTGGAAGTTGCAAAGTGATATTTGGAATCCCATAGGGTGATATGGTGAAAAAGGAAATATCTTCCGTTAAAAACTGGAAAGCAGCATTCTGAGTAACTGCTTTGTGGTCTGTTAATTCATCTCACAGAGCTACAGCTTTCCCCTCAAGAATCCTTTCGCTAAGACTGTTCTTGTGGAATTTGAAAAGTGACATTTGTAAGCCCATACAGGTCTACGCTGACAAAGGAAATATCCTAAGAAAAAAACTGAAAAGAAGCTTTTTGAGAAACTGCTTTGTGTTCTGTTAATTCATCTAACAGTTACAGCTTTCCCCTCAAGAAGCCTTTCACTAAGACTGTTCTTGTGAAATTTCTAAAGTAAAATTTGAAGCCCTTAGATGGCTATGGTGAAAATGGAAATATCCTAAGATAAAAACCGAAAAGAAGATTTCTGAGAAATTGCTTTGTGTTCTGTTAGTTCATCTCAAAGAGCTACAGCTTTCCCCTCAAGAAGCCATTCATTAAGACAGTTTTTTTGAAATTTGCAAAGTGATATTTGGAAGCCCATAGGGGGCTATGGTGAAAGAGAAAATATCTTCATTTAAAAATTGGAAAGAAGCTTTCTGAGAAACTGCTTTGTGGAATTTGCAAAGCGATACTTGGGAGCCCATAGCGGTCTGTGATGAACAAGGAAATATCATCCGTTCAAAACTGGAAAGAAACTTTCTGCGAGATTGCTTTGTGTTCTGTTAATTCATCTCACAGAGTTACAGCTTTCCCCTCAAGAAGCCTTTCGCTAAGACTGTTCTTGTGGAATTTGCAAAGTGATATTTGGAAGCCTACAGAGGGCTATGGTGAAAAAGGAAATATCCTAAGTTAAAAACCGAAAAGAAGCTTTCTGAGAAACTGCTTTGTGTTCTGTTAATTCATCTCACAGAGTTACAGCTTTCCCCTCATGAAGCCTTTCGCTAAGACTGTTGTTGGAATTTGACAAGTGATATTTGGAAGCCCTTAGAGGGCTATGGTGAAAAAGGAAATCTCTTCCGTTATAAACTGGGAAGATGCTTTCTGAGAAACGGCTTTGTGTTCTGTTAATTCATCTCACAGAGTTACAGCTTTCCCCTCATGAAGCCTTTCGCTAAGACTGTTGTTGGAATTTGACAAGTGATATTTGGAAGCCCTTAGAGGGCTATGGTGAAAAAGGAAATCTCTTCCGTTATAAACTGGGAAGATGCTTTCTGAGAAACGGCTTTGTGTTCTGTTAATTCATCTCACAGAGTTACAGCTTTCCCCTCATGAAGCCTTTCGCTAAGACTGTTGTTGGAATTTGACAAGTGATATTTGGAAGCCCTTAGAGGGCTATGGTGAAAAAGGAAATCTCTTCCGTTATAAACTGGGAAGATGCTTTCTGAGAAACGGCTTTGTGTTATGTTAATTCATCTCACAGAGTTACAGCTTTCCCCCCAAGAATCCTTTCGCTAAGAGTGTTCTTGTGGAATTTGCAAAGTGATATTTGGAAGCCCATAGAGGGCTGCGGTGAAAAAGGAAACATCTTTCGTTAAAAACTGTAAAGAAGCTTTCTGACAAACGGCTTTGTGTTCTCTTAATTCATCTCACAGAGTTACAGCTTTCCCTCAAGGAGACTTTCGCTAAGGGTGTTCTTGAGGAATTTAAAAAGTGATATTTGGAAGCCCATAGAGAGCTGTGGTGAAAAAGGAAATATCCTAAGATAAAAACTGAAAAGAAGGTTTTTGAGAAAATGCTTTGTGTTCTGTTAATTCATCTCACAGAGATACAGCTTTCCCCTAAAGAAGTCTTTCGCTAAGACTGTTCTTCTGGAACTGGCAAAGTGATACTTGGAAGGCCATAGAGGGCTACGGTGAAAAAGGAATTATCTTCAGTTAAAAACTGGAAACAAGCTTTTTGAGAAACTGCATTGTGTTCTGTTAATTCATCTCACAGAGTTACAGCATTCCCCTCAAGAAGTCTTTAACTAAGACTGTTCTTGTGGAATTTGCAATGTGATATTTGGGAGCCCATAGAGGGCTATGGTTAAAAAGGAAATATCTTCAGCTAAAAACTTGAAAGAAGCTTTCTGAGAAACGGCTTTGTTTTCTCTTAATTCATCTCACAGAGTTACAGCTTTCCCCTCAAGAGGCCTTTCGCTAAGACTGTTCTTGTTTAATTTCCAAAGTGATATTCGGAAGCCTATAGAGAGCTATTGTGAAAAACGAATTATCTTCATTTAAAAAGTGGAAAGAAGTTTTCTGAGAAACTGCTTTGTGTTCTCTAATTCATCTCACAGAGTTACAGCTTTCCCCTCAAGAAGCCCTTCGCTAAGACTGTTTTTGTGGATTTCGCAAAGTGATATTTGGAAGCCTATAGAGGGCTATGGTGAAAAAGGAAATATCTTCCGTTAAAAACTGGAAAGAAGCTTTCTGAGAAACGGCTTTGTGTTCTGTTAATTCATCTCACAGAGTTAAAGCTTTCCCCTGGAGAATCCTTTCGCTAAGACTGTTCTTGTGTAATTTGCAAAGTGATATTTGGAAGCCCATGCAGGGCTATGGTGAAAAAGGAAACATCTTCAGTTTAAAACTGGAAAGAAGCGTTCTGAGAAACTGCTTTGTGTTCTTTTAATTCATCTCACAGAGTTACTGCTCTCCCCTCAAGAAGCCTTTCGCTAAGAGAGTTCTTTTGGAATTTAATAAGTGATATTTGGAAGCCTATAGAGAGCTGTGGTGAAAAAGGAAATATCGTAAGATAAAAACTGAAAAGAAGCCTTTTGAGAAACTGCTTTGTGTTCTGTTAATTCATCTCACTGAGTTACAGCTTTCCCCTCAAGAAGCCTTTCGCTAAGATTGTTCTTGTGGAATTTGCAAAGTGATATTTGGAAGCCCATGGGGAGCTATGGTGAAAAACGAAATATCGTAAGATAAAAACTGAAAAGAAGCCTTTTGAGAAACAGCTTTGTGTTCTGTTAATTCACCTCACAGAGTTACAGTTTTCCCCTCAAGAAGCCTTTCGCTAAGACTGTTCTTGTGGAATTTTCAAAATTATATTTGGAAGGCCATAGAGGGCTATGGTGGAAAAGGAAATATCTTCAGTTTAAACTGGAAAGAAGCGTTCTGAGAAACTGCTTTGTTTTCTGTTAATTCATCTCACAGAGTTACAGCTTTTCCCTCAAGAAGGCTTTGGCTAAGACTGTTCTTGTGGAATTTGCAAAGTGACATTTGGAAGCCCATAGAGGGCTATGGGGAAAAAGGAATTATCTTCAGTTAAAGACTGGAAAGAAACTTTCTGAGAAACTGCTTTGTGTTCTGTTAATTCATCTCACAGAGTTACAGCTTTCCCCTCAGGAAGCCTTTCCCTAAGACTGTTATTGTGGAATTTTCAAAGTGATATTTGGAAACCGATAGATGGCTATTTTGAAAAAGGATATTTCTTCAGTTAAAAACGGAAAATAGGCTTTCAGAGAAACTGGTTTGTGATATGTGACTTCCACTCACTGAGTTACAGCTGTGTTTCGTAGAGCTGTTTTCTAGCCTTATTACTCTGGAATCTGAGAACTGTTATTTCGGATCCCTTTGAAAACTATCGGGACAAAGGAAATATCGACCGCTAAAAGTGATAAAGAAGCTTTCTGAGAAACTTCTTTGCGTTCTGTGAATTCATCTCACAGAGTTACAGCTTTCCCTTCAATTAGCCTTCGCTGAGACTGTTCTTCTGGTATTTGCAAAGTGATATTTGGAAGCCCATAGAGGGCAATGGTGAAAAGGAAATAACTTCAGTAGAAACCTGGAAAGAAGCTTTCTGAGAAACTGTTTTATGGGCTGTTAATTCATCTCACAGAGTTACAGCTCTCCCCTCAGGAAGCATTTCGTTAAGATTGTTTTTGTGGAATCTGCAAAGTGATATTTGAAAGCCCATAGAGGGCTATAGTTAAAAAGGAAATATCCTAACATAAAAACTGATAAGAAGCTTTGTGAGAAACTGCTTTTTGTTCTGTTAATTCACCTCACTGAGTTACAGCTTTGCCCTAAAGAAGTCGTTCACTAAGACTGTTCTTGTGGGATATGCAAAGTGATATTTGCAACCCCTTAGAGGGCTACGGTGAAAAAGGAAATATCTTCCGTTAAAAACTGGAAAGGAGCTGTCTGAGAAACTGCTTTGTGTTCTGTTAATTCATCTCACAGAGTTACAGCTTTCCTCTAAAGAAGCCTTTCACGAAGACTGTTCTTGTGGAATTTGCAAAGTGTGATTTGGAAGCCCATTGAGGGCTATGGTGAAAAAGGAAATATCTTATGATAAAAACTGAAAAGAAGCTTTCTGAGAAATTTGCTTTGTGTTCTGTGAGTTCATCTGACAGATTTACAGCTTTCCCCTAATGAAGCCATTTACTAAGACAGTTCTTGTGGAATTTGAAATGTGATACTTGGAAGCCCATAGTGGGGTATGGTGAAAAAGAAACTATCCTAAGATAAAAACTGAATAGAAGCATACTGAGAAACTTCTTTTTGTTCTGTTAATTCATCTACCGAGTTACAGCTTTAGTCTCAAGAAGCCGTTCAAAAAGACTGTTCTTGGAGAATTTGCAAAGTGATATTTGGAAGCCCAAAGAGGGCTATGGTGGAAAAGGAAGTATCCTAAGATAACAACTAAAAAGAAGCTATCTGAGAAACTGCTTTGTGATCTGCTAATTCAGCTCACAGCGTGGCAGCTTTACCCTCAAGAATCTGTTCACTAATACTGTTCTTGAGGAATTTGCAAAGTGATATTTGGAAGCCCATAGTGGGCTACGGTTTAAAAGGAAATATCTTCGGTAAAAAACTGTAAAGAAACTTTCTGAAAAACTGCTTGTGTTCTGTTAATTTATCTCACAGAGTTACCGCTTTCCCCTCAAGAAGCCTTTCCTAAGACCGTTCTTGTGGAATTTACAAAGTGATATTTGGAAGCCAGAGAGGTCTAAGGTGTAAAAGGAGCTGGCCTCAGATAAAAACTTAGAAGAAGCTTTCAGAGAAACTACTTTGGGTTCTGTTAATTCATCTCACAGGGTTAAAGCTTTCCCCTCAAGAAGCCTTTCGCTAAGACTGTTCTTGTGGAATTTTCAAAGTGATATTTCGAAGCACCTAGAGGGCTATGGTGAAAAAGTAAATGTCCTCAGATAGAAATTGGAAAGAAACTTTCTGAGAAATTGCTTTGTGTTCTGTTAATTCATCCCACAGAGTTACAGCTTTCCCCTCAAGAAGTCGTTCACTAAGAGTGTTCTTGTGGAATATGCAACGTGATATTTGAAAGCCAGTAGAGGTCTATCATGAAAAAAGAAATATGTCTCAGGTAAAAACTGGAAAGAAGCTTTGTGAGAAACTTCTTTGTGTTCTGTTAATTCATCACAAACAGTTACAGCTTTCCCCTGAAGAAGCCTTTCGCAAAGATTGTTCTTGTGGAATTTGCAAAGTGATATTTGGAAGCCCTTAGAGGGCTAAAGTGAAAAAGGAAATATCGTCTGTTGAAAACTGGAAAGAAGCCTTCTGGGAAACTGCTTTGTGTTCTGTTAATGCATCTCACAGCGTTACAGCTTTCCCTTCAAGAAGCCTTTCACTACGAGTGTTCTTGTGGGATTTGCAAAGTTATATTTGGAAGTCCTTAGAGGGCTAAGGTGAAAAAGGAAATATCTTCAGTTAAAAACTGGAAAGAAGCTTTCTGAGAAACTGATTTGTGTTCTGTTAATTCATCTAAAAGAGTTTCAGCTTTCCCCTCAAGAAGCCTTTCGCTAAGACTCTTCTTGTGGAATTTGCAAAGTGATATTGGGAAGCCCATTGTGGGCTATGGTGAAAAAGGAAACATTCTAACATAAAAACTAGAAAGAAGCTTTTGAGAAACAGCTTTGTGTTCTGTTAATTCATCTTACAGAATTACAGCATTCCCCTCAAAAAGCCTTTTGCTAAGACTGTTCTTGTGGAATTTGCAAGGTGATATTTGGAAGCCCATAGAGGTCTACGATGAAAAAGGAAATATCTTCAATTAAAAACTGCAAAGAACTTTCTGAGAAACTGGTTTGTGTTCTGATAATTCCTCTCAAAGTGTTAGAGCTTTACCCTCAGGAAGACTTTTGCTAACATTGTTTTGTGTAATTTTCAAAGTGATATTTTAAGACCAAATAGGGCTATTTTGAAAAAGGCAATATCCTAAGATAAAAAGTGGAAAGAAGCTTTCTGAGAAACTCCTTTGTGTTCTGTTGATTCATCTCAAAGAGTTACAGCTTTCCCCTCAGTAAGTCTTTCGCTAAGACGGTTCTTGTGGAATTTGCAACGTGATATTTGTAAGCCCATAGTGGGCTAATGTGAAAAAGGAGATATCCTACGATAAAAACTGAAAAGACGTTTGCTGAGAAACTGCTTTGTGTTCTGTTAATTCATCTCAGGCAGTTACAGCTTTCCCCTCAAGAAGCCTTTCACTAAGACTGTTCTTTTGGAATTTGCAAAGTGATATTTGGAAGACCATAGAGGGCTACGGTGAAAAAGGAAATATCTTCAGTTAAAAACTGGAAAGAAGCTTTCTGAGAAACTGCTTTGTGTTATTTTAATTCATCTCACAGAGTTACAGCTTTCCCCTCAAGTATCCTTTCACGAAGACTGCTCTTGTGGAATTAGCAAAGTGATATTTGGAAGCCCATAGAGGGCTATGGTGAAAAAAGAAATATCTTCAGTTACAAACTGGGAGGAAGCTTTCTGAGAAACTGCTCTGTGTTTTGTTAATTCATGTCAAAGACTTACAGCTTTACCCTCAAGAAGACTTTTGTTAAGACTGTTCTTGTTTAATTTTCAACGTGATATTTTTAAGCCTATATAGGGCTACGGTGAAAAACGAAATATCCTAACATAAAAACTGGAAAGAATCTTTCTGAAAAACTGCTTTGTGTTCTCTTAATTCATCTAACAGTGTTACAGCTTTCCCCTCAAGAAGCCTTTCACTAAGTCTATTCTTGTGGAATTTGCAAAGTGATATTTCGAAGCCCGTAGAGTGCTACGATGCAAATGGCAATATCCTAAGATAAAAACCGAAAAGAAGCTGTCTGAGAAACTGCTTTGTGTTCTGTTAGTTCATCTCACAGAGTTACAGCTTTCCCCTCAAGAGGCCGTTGAGGAAGACTGTGCTTGTGAAATCTGCAATGTTATATTTGGGAGACCATAGAGGGCTATTGTGAAAAAAGATATATCTACAGTTAAAAACTGAAAAGAAGGTTTCTGAGAAACTACTTTTTGATATATGACTTCCACTCACTGAGTTACAGCTGTATTTCGTACAGCTGTTTGCTAGCCTAATTTCTGTGGAATCTGAGAACTGTTATTTCGGATCAATTTGAAGACTATAGGGCCAAAGGAAATATCTGCTGCTAAAAGTGAGAAAGAAGCTTTCTGAGAAACTTCTTTGTGATCTGTGAGTTCACCTCACAGAGTTACAGCTTTCCCCACAAGAAGCCTTTCGCTAAGACAATTCTTGTGGGATTTGAGAAGTGATATTTGGAAGCCCATCGAGGGCTATGGTGAAAATGGAAGTATCCTAAGATAAAAACTGAAAAGAAGCTTTCTGAGAAACTGCTTTGTGTTCTGTTATTTCATCTCACAGACTTACAGCTTTCCCCTCAAGAAGCCGTTCACTAAGACTGTTCTTGTGGGATTTCCAAAGTGATATTTGGAAGCCCTTAGAGGGCTATTGTGAAAAGGAAATATCTCCAATTAAAAACTGGAAATAAGCTTCCTGAGAAACTGTCGTGTGTTATGTGAATACATTTCACCAAGTTACAGCTTTCCTCTCAAGAAGCCTTTCGCTAAGTCTGTTCTTGTGGAATTTGCAAAGTGATATTTGGATGCCCTTAGAGGGCTATGGTGAAAAAGGAAATCTCTTCCGTTAAAAACTGGAAAGAAGCATTCTGAGAAACGGCTTTGTGTTCTGTTAATTCATCTCATAGAGTAACAGCTTTCCCCTGAAGAAACCTTTCACTAAGACTGTTCTTGTTGAATTTGGAAAGTGATATTTGGAAGCCCTTAGAGGGCTATGGTGAAAAAGGTAATATCTTAAGTTAAAAACTGGAAAGAAGCTTTCTGAGAAACTGTTTTGTGTACTGTTAATTCATCTCACAGAGTTATAGCTTTCCCCTCAAGAAGCCTTTCGCTAAGACTGTTCTTGTTGTGAAACTTGCAAAGTGATATTTGGAAGACCAGAGAGGGCTACGGTGAAAAAGGAAAAATCTTCAGTTAAAAACTGGAAAGAAACTTTCTGAGAAACTTCTTTTTGTTCTTCTAGTTCCTCTCACAGAGTTACAGCTTTCCCCTCAAGAGGCCGTTCACTAAGACTGTTCTTTTGGAATTTGCAAAGTGATATTTGGAAGCCCTTGGAGGGTTATGGTGAAAAATAAAATATCTTCAGCTAAAAACTGGAAAGAATCTATCTGAGAAACTGCTTTGTGTTCTGTTAATTCATCACACAGAGTTTCAGCTTTCCCCTCATGAAGCCTTTCGGAAAGATTTTTCTTGTGGAATTTGCAAAGTGATATTTGGAAGACCCTAGAGGGGTATGGTGAAAAAGAAAATGTCCTCAGATAATAATCGGAAAGAAGCTTTCTGTGAAACTGCTTTGTGTTCTGTTAATTCATCTCACAGTGTTACAGATTTCCCCTCAAGAAGCCGTTGACTAAGACTGTTCTTGTGTAATATTCAATGTGATATCTGGAAGACCATAGAGGGCGATGGTGAAAAAGAAAATATCTTCATTAAAATCTGGAAAGAAGTTTTCTGAAAAACTGCTTTATATTCTGGTAATTTATCTCACAGAGTAACAGATTTCCCCTCAAGAAGCCTTTCGCTAAGACTGTTCTTGCGGAATTTGCAAAGTGATATTTGGAAGCCCATAGAGGGCTATGGTTAGAAAGGAAATATCCTAAGATAAAAACTGAAAAGAAGCTTTCTTAGAAACTGCTTTGTGTTCTGTTAATTCATCTCACAGAGTTACAGCTTTCCCCTCAAAAGGTCGTACAATAAGACTGTTCTTGTGGAATTTCCAAAGTGATATTTGTTACCCCCGAGACGCCTATTGTGAAAAAGTAAATATATTCAGTTAAAAACCTGAAAGAAGCTTTCTGAGAAACTGCTTTGTGTTCTGTTATTTCATCTCAAAGAGCTACAGCTTTCCCCTCAGGAAGTCTTTCGCTAAGACTGTTCTTGTGGAATTTGCAAAGTGATATTTGGAAGCCCATAGAGGGCTACGGAGGAAGAGGAAATGTCCTTAGATAAAAACTGGAAAGAAGCTTTCTGAGAAACTGCTTTGTGTTCTGTTAATTCATCTCACAGAGTTACAGCTTTCCCCTCGAGAAGCCTTTCGCTAAGACTGTTCTTGTGTAATTCGCAAAGTGATATTTGGAAGCCCATTTAAATTTATGGTGAAAAAAGGAATATCTTCAGTTAGAAACTGTAAAGAAGCTTTCTGAGAAACTGGTTTGTTTTCTGTTAATTCATCTCACAGAGTTACAGCTTTCCCCTCAAGAAGTCTTTCGCTAAGACTGTTCTTGTGGAATTTGCAAAGTGATATTTGGAAGCCCATTGAGGTCTATGGTGAAAAAGGAAATGTCCTCAGATAAAAACTAGAAAGAAGCTTCTTGAGAAACTGCTTTGTGTTCCGTTAATTCATCTCACAGAGTTAGAGATTTGCCCTCCAGAAACAGTTCACTAAGACCGTTCTTGGGGAATTTTCAAAGTGATATTTGGAAACCCATAGGGGGCTATGGTGAAAAAGGAATTATCTTCAGTTATAAACTGGAAAGAAGTTTTCTGAGAAACTGCTTTGTGTTCTGTTAATTCATCTGACAATGTTACAGCTTTCCCCTCAAGAAGCATTCCGCTAAGACTGTTCTTGTGGAATTTGCAAAGTGATATATTGAAGCCCATAGAGGGCTGTGGTGAAAAAGAAATTTCCTAGCATAAGAACTGAAAAGAAGCCTTCTGAGAAACGACTTTGTGTTCTGTTAATTCATCTTATAGAATTACAGCTTTCCCCTCAAGAAGTCGTTCACTAAGACTGTTCTTGTGGAATTTTCAAAGTAATATTTGGAAGCCCATGGAGGACTATGGTGTAAAGGAAATATCTTCAGATAAAAACTGGAATGAATCTTTCGGAGAAATTGCCTTGTATTCTGTTAATTCATCTCACAGAATTTCGGCTTTCCCCTCAAGAAAACTTTCGCTAAAGCTGTTTTTGTGGAATTTGGAAAAAGATATTTGGAAAACCATAGAGATCTATGGTTAAAAAGAAAATATCCTAAGATAAAAACTGAAAAGAAAATTTCTGAGAAACTGCTTTGTGTTCTCTGAATTCATCTCACAGACTTACAGCTTTCCCCTCAAGAAACCGTTCACTAAGACTGTTCTTGTGGATTTTGCAAAGTGATATTTGGAAGCCCATAGAGTGCTATGGGGAAAAAGGAAATATCTTCAGTTAAAAAGTGGAAAGAATGTTTCTGAGAAACTGCTTTGTGTTCTGTTAATCCATCTCAAAGAGTTACAGCATTCCCCTCAAGAAGTCGTTCACTAAGACTGTTCTTGTGAAATTTGCAAAGTGATATTTGGAAGTGCTTAGAGAACTATGGTGAAAAAGTAAATATCGCAAGATAAAAACTGAAAAGAAGCTTTCTGAGAGACTGCTTTGTGTTTTTTTAATTCATCTCAGAGAGTTACAGCTTTCGGAACAAAAAGCCGTTCACTAAGACTGATCGTGTGTTATTTTCAAATTGATATTTGGAAGCCCATAGAGGGCTATGGTGAAAAGGGAAATATCTTCAGTTAAAAACTGGAAAGAAGCTTTCTGAGAAACGGTTTTGTGTTCTCTTAGTTCATCTCACAGAGTTACAGCTTTCCCCTCAAGAAGCCTTTCACCAAGACTGTTCTTGTGGAAATTGCAAAGTGGTCTTTGGAAGTCCATAGATCACTATGGTGAAAAAGGATATAGCTTCAGTTAAAAAGTGAAAAGAAGCTTTCTGAGGAACTGATTTGTGATATGTCATTTTCTGTCACTGAGATACAGCTGTATTTCGTAGAACTGTTGGCTAGCCTTATTTCTGTGGAATCTGAGAAATGTTACTTCGGATCTCTTTGAAGACTATAGGTCCAAAGGAAATATCCGCCGCTAAAAGTGTGAAAGAAGCTTTCTGAGAAACTTCTTTGTGATCTGTGAATTGATCTCACAGAGCTACAGTTTCCCCTCAAGAAGCCTTTCGCTAAGACTGTTCTCGTGGAATTTGCAAAGTGATATTAGGAAAACAATAGAGGGCTATGGTGAAAAAGGAAATATCCTAAGATAAAAACTGAAAAGAAGGTTTTTGAGAAACTGCTTTGCGTTCCGTTAATTCATCTCACAGAGTTATAGCTTTCCCCTCAAGAAGCCGTTCATTAAGACTGTTGTTGTGAAATTTGCAAAATGATATTTGGAAGCTCATAGAGGGCTATGGTGAAAATGGAAATATCTTCAGTTATAAACTGGAAAGAAGCTTTCTGAGAAACCTGTTCTGTTAATTCATCTCACAGAGTTACAGCTTTCCCCTCAAGAAGCCTTTCGCTAAGACTGTTCTTGGGGAATTTGCAAAGTGATATTTGGAAGCCCATAGAGGGCTACGGTGAAAAAGGAAATATGTTCAGTTAAAAGCTGGAAAGAAGATTTCTGAGAAACTGCTTTGTGTTTTGTAAATTCATCTCACAGCGTTACAGCTTTTCCCTAAAGAAGCCATTCGCTAAGACTGTTCTTGTTGAATTTGCTAAGTGATATTTGGAAGCCCATAGTGGGCTACGGTGAAAAAGGAATATCTTCAGTTAAAAACTAGAAAGAAGCTTTCTGAGAAACTGCTTTGTGTTCTGTCAATTTATCTCACAGAGGTACAGCTTTCCCCTCCAGATGCCTTCCGCTAAGACAGTTCTTGTAGAATTTGCAAAGTGATATTTGGAAGCCCATAGTGGGCTATGGGGAAAAAGGATATATCTTCTGTTAAACACTGAATAAAAGGTTTCAGACGAAGTGCTTTGTGATATGTGACTTCCACTCACTGAGCTACAGCTGTATTTCGTAGAGCTGTTTGCTAGCCTTATTTCTGTGTAATGTGAGAACTGTTATTTCATATCCCTTTGAAGACTATAAGATTAAAGAAAATATCCACCGCTAAATGTGAGAAAGAAGCTTTCTGAGAAACTTATTTGTGATCTGTGTATTCATCTCTCCGAGTTTCAGCTTTCCCCTCAAGAAGGCTTTCGGTAAGACTGTTTTTGGGGACTTTACAAAGTGATATTTCGAAGCCCATAGAGGGCTACGGTGAAATGGAAATATCTTCAGATAAAAACAGGAAAGAAGCTTTTTGAGAAACTTCTTTTCGTTCTGTTAATTCATCACACAGAGTTACAGCTTGCCCCTCAAGAAGCCGTTCACTAAGACTGTTCTTGCGGAATTTGCAACATGATATTTCGCAGCCCAAAGAGGGCTAAGGGTGAAAAAGAAAATATCTTCAGTTAAAAAATGGAAACAAGCTTTCTGAAAAACGGCTTTGTGTTCTGTTAATTCATCTCACAGATTTACTCCTTTCCCCGCAAGAAGTGGTTCACTAAGACTGTTCTTCTGGAATTTGCAAAGTGATATTTGGAAATACACAGAGGGCTAGAGTGAAAAAGGAGATACCTTCAGTTAAAAAATGGAAAGAAGCTTTCAGAGAAACTGCTTTTTGTTCTGATAATTCATCTCACAGTGATACAGCTCTACACTCAAGAAGCCCTTCAATAAGACTGTTCTTGTGGAATTTCCAAAGAGATATTTGGATGCCCATAGAGCGTTATGGAGTAAAAGGAAATATCTTCAGTTAAAAACTTTAGAAAAGCTTTCTGAGAAACTGTTTTGTGTTCTGTTAATTCATACACAGAGTTACAGCTTTCCTATCAAGAATCCTTTCGCTAAGACTGTTCTTGTGGAGTTTAGAAAGTGATATTTGTAAGCCCATAGGGGGGTACGGTTAAAAAGGAAATTAACTCACATAAAAACTGGAAAGAAGCTTTCTGAGAAACTGCTTTGTGTTCTGTGATTTTATCTCACAGAGTTAGAGCTTTCCCCTCAAGAAGCATTTCGCTACGACTGTTCTTGTGGAATTTGCAATGTGATATTTGGAAGCCCATGTAGGGATATGGTGAAAAAGGAAATATCTTCAATTAAAAACTGGAAAGAAGCTTTCTGAGAAACTGCTTTGTGTTCTGTTAATTCATCTCGCAGAGTTACAGCTTTCCCCTCCAGAAGTCTTTCGCTAAGACGGTTCTTGTGGAATTTGTAAAGTGATATTTGGAAGCTGTGAGAGGGCTGTGGTGTAAAAGGAAATGTCCTCGGATAAAAACTGGAAAGAAGCTTTCGAAGAAACTGTTTTGTGTTCTGTTAATTCATCTGACAGAGCTTCAGCATTCCCCTCAAGAAGCCGTTCGCTAAGACTGTTCTTGTGGAATTTGCAAAGGGATATTTGAAAGCCCGTAGAGGGCTTTGGTGAAAAAGGAAATATGTTCAGTTAAAAACTGGAAAGAAGCTTTCTGAGAAACTGCTTTGTATTCTGTTAATTCACAACACAGAGTTTCAGATTTCCCCTCTAGAAGCCTTTCGCTAAGACTGTTCTTGTGGAATTTTCAAAGTGATATTTGGAAGCCCATAGAGGGCTATGGTGGAAAAGGAAATATCCTAAGATAAAAACAGAAAACAAGCCTTCTAAGAAACTGCATTGTGTTCTGTTAATTCATCTGACAGAGATACAGCTTTCTCCTCAAGAAGCTTTTCGCTAAGACTGTTCTTCTGGAATTTGAAAAGTGATATTTGGAAGCCCATAGAGGGCTATGGTGAAAGAGGAAATAACTTCCGTTAAAAACAGGAAAGAAGCTTTCTGAGAAACTGCTTTGTGTTCTGTTAATTCATCTCACAGAGTTACATCTTTCCCCTCAAGAAGCCTTTCGCTAAGACTGTTCTTGTCGAATTTGCAAAGTGATATTTGGAAGCCCATAGAGGGCTATGGTGAAAAAGGAAATATCTTCCGTTAAAAAGTGGAAAGAAGCTTTCTGAGAAACTGCTTTGTGTTCCGTTAATTCATCTCACAGTGTTACAAATTTCTCCTCAAGAAACCTTTAGCTAAGGCTGATCTTGTGGAATTTGAAAAGTGATATTTGGAAGCCCATAGGGGGCTATGGTGAAAAAGGAAGTATCTTCCGTTAAAATCTGGAAAGAAGATTTCTGAGAAATTACTTTGTGTTCTGTTAATTCATCTCAGAGACTTACAGCTTTCCCCTCATGAAGCCTTTCCCTAAGACTGTTCTTGTGGAATCTGCAAAGTGATATTTGGAAGCCCACAGAGGGCTATGGTGAAAAAGGAGATATCCTAAGATAAAAACTGAAAAGAAGGTTTCTGAGAAACTGCTTTGTGTTCTGTCAATTTATCTCACAGTGTTACAGATTTCCCCTCAATAAGACTATCGTTATGGCGGTTCTTGTGGAATTTGAAAAGTGACATTTGGAAGCCCATGGAGGGCTATCGTGATAAAGGAAATATCTTCAGTTAAAAACTGGAAAGAAGCTTTCTGAGAAACTGCTTTGTGTTCTCTTAATTCATCTCACAGAGTTACAGCTTTCCCCTCAGGAAGCCTTTCGCTAAGACTGTTCTTGTGGAATTTGCAAAGGGATATTTGGAAGACCTTAGAAGGCTATGGTGAAAAGGGACATATCCTAAGATAAAAACTGAAATGAAGATTTCTGAGAAAGTGCTTTGTGTCTGTTAATTCATATCAGAGAGGTACAGCTTTCCCCTCAAGAAGTCGTTCTCTAAGACTGATCTTGTGAAAATTGCAAAGTGATGTTTGGAAGCTCATAGGGGCTATGGTGAAAAAGGAAATATACTAAGATAAAAACCGAAAAGAAACTTTCTGAGAAACTGCTTAGTGCTCTGTTAGTTCATCTCACAGATTTACAGCTTTCCCCTCAGGAAGCCGTTCACTAAGACTGTTCTTGTGAAATATGGAAAGTAATATTTGGAAGCCCATAGAGGGCTATGGTGAAAAAGAAAATATCTTCCATTAAAAACTGTAAAGAATCTTTCTAAGAAAATGCCTTGTGTTCTGTTAATTCATGTCACAGAGTTACAGCTTTCCACTCAAGAAGCCTTTCCATAAGACTGTTCTTGTGGAATTTGCAAAGAGATATTTGGAAGCCCATAGAGAGCTATGGTGAAAAAGGAAATATCTTCCTTAAAAAGCTGGAAAGAAGCTTTCTGAGACACAGCTTTGTGTTCCATTAATTAATCTCACAGAGTTACAGCATTCCCCTCAAGAAGCCTTTCGCTAAGACTTTTCTTGTGGAATTTGCAAAGTGATATTTGGAAGCATATATAGGGCCACGGTGAAAAAGGAAATATCTTCAGTTAAAAACTGGAAAGAAGCTTTCTGAGAGACTGCTTTGTATTCTCTTAATTCATCTCATACAATTACAGCTTACCCTTCAAGAAGCCTTTCGCTAAGACTGCTCTTGTGGAATTTGCAGAGTAATATTTGGAAGCCCATAGAGGGTTATGGGGAAAAAGGAAATATCTTCCCTTAAAAACTGGAAAGAAGCTTTCTGAGAAACTCCTTTGTGTTCTGTTAATTCAGCTCACAGAGTTACATCTTTCCCCTCAAGAAGCCTTTCGCTAAGACTGTTCTTGTGGAATTTGCAAAGTGATATTTCGAAAACCGAAGAGGGCTATGGTGAAAATGGAAATATCCTAAGATAAAAATCGAAAAGAAGCTTTCTGAGAAACTGCTTTGTGTTCTGTTAATTCATATCACAGTGTTACAAATTTCTCCTCCAGAAACCTTTAGTTAAGTCTGATCTTGTGGAATTTGAAAAGTGATATTTGGAAGCCACAGGGGGCTATGGTGAAAAAGTAAGTATCTTCCGTTAAAATACGGAAAGAAGATTTCTGAGAAACTACTTTGTGTTCTGTTAATTCATCTCAGAGAATTGCAGCTTTCCCCTCATGAAGTCTTTCCCTAAGGCTGCTCTTGTGGAATTTTCAAAGTGATATTTGGAAGCCCACAGAGGGGTACGGTGAAAAAGGAGATATCCTAAGATAAAATCTGAAAAGAAGCTTTCTGAGAAACTGCTTTGTGTTCTGTCAATTTATCTCACAGAGTTACAGCTTTCCCCTCAAGAAGACTTTCGCGATGGCGCTTCTTGTGGAATTTGCAAAGTGACATTTGGAAGCCCATGGAGGGCTATCGTGAAAAAGGAAATATCCTAAGATAAAAACTGAAAAGAAGCTTTCTGAGAAACGGCTTTGTGTTCTGTTAATTCATCTCAGAGAGGTACAGCGTTCCCCTCAAGAAGTCTTTCTCTAAGACTGTTCTTGTGGAAATTGCAAAGTGATGTTTGGAGGCTCATAGGGGCTATGGTGAAAGAGGAAATATACTAAGATAAAAACCGAAAAGAAACATTCTGAGAAACTGCTTAGTGTTCTGTAAGTTCGGTTCACAGAGTTACAGCTTTCCCCTCAGGAAGCTGTACACTATGTCTATTCTTGTGAAATTTGGAAAATAATATTTGGATGCCCATAGTTGGATATGGAGAAAAAGAAAATATCTTCCATTAAAAACTGTAAAGAATCGTTCTGAGAAACTGCCTTGTGTTCTGTTAATTCATGACACAGAGTTACAGCGTTCCACTCAATTAGCCTTTCCCTAAGACTCTTCTTGTGGAATTTGCAAAGTGATATTTGGAAGCCCATAGAGGGCTATGGTGAAAAAGGAAATATCTTCCTTAAAAACCTGGAAAGAAGCTTTGGGAGAGACAGCTTTGTGTTCCATTAATTAATCCCACAGTGTTACAGCTTTCCCCTCAAAAGCCTTTCGCTAAGACTGTTCTTGTGGATTTTGCAAAGTGATATTTGGAAGCCCATAAAGGGCCATGGTGAAAAAGGAAATATCTTCAGTTAAAAACTGGAAAGAACCTTTCTGAGAGACTGCTTTGTATTCTCTTAATTCATCTCACACAGTTACAGCTTTCCCCTCAAGAAGCCTTTCGCTAAGACTGCTCTTTTGGAATTTGCAGAGTGATATTTGGAAGCCCATAGAAGGCTATGGTGAAAAAGGAAATATCTTCCGTGAAAAACTGGCAAGAAGCTTTCTGAGAAATTGCTTTGTGTTCTGTTAATTCATCTCACAGTGTTACAAATTTCTCCTCAAGAAACCTTTAGCTAAGGCTGATCTTGTGGAATATTAAAAGTGATATTTGGAAGCCCATAGGAGGCTATGGTGAAAAAGGAAGTATCTTCCGTTAAAATCTGGAAAGAAGATTTCTGAGAGACTGCTTTGGGTTCTGTTAATTCATCTCACAGAGGTACAGCTTTCCTCTCAAGAAGTCTTTCCCTAAGACTGTTATTGTGGAATTTGAAAAGTGATATTTGGAATCCCATAGAGGGCTATGGTGAAACAAGAAATATCCCCCGTAAATACTGGGAAGAATCTTTCTGAGAAACTATTTTGTGTTCTGTTAATTCATCTCACAGAAGTACAGCTTTCCTCTCAAGAAGTCTTTCACGAAGTCTGTTCTTGTTAAATTTGCAAAGTGATATTTGGAAGCCCATAGAGGGCTATAGTGAAATAGGAAATATCTTCAGTTAAAAACTGAAAAGAAGCTTTCTGAGAAACTGCTTTTTGTTCTGTTAATTCATCTCAGAGAGTTACAGCTTTCTCCTCAAGAAGCCTTTCGCTAGGACTGGTCTTGTGGAACTTGCAATGCGATATTTGGAAGCCCATAAAGTACTATGGTGAAAAAGGAAATATCTTCAGTTAAAAACTGGAAAGAAGATTTCTGAGAAACTTTTTTGTGTTCTGTTCTTTCATCTCACAGAGTTTCAGGTGTCTCCGCAAGTAGCCTTTCGCTAAGTCTGTTCTTGTGGAATTTGCAAGGTGATATTTGAAAGCCTAAACAGGTCTATGGTGAAAAAGGAAATATCTTCAGTTAAAAACTGGAAAGAAGTTTTCTGAGAAAATGCTTTCTGTTCTGTTAATTCATCTCACAGAGTTACAGCTTTCCCCTCAAGAAGCCTTTCGCTATTACTGCTCTTGTGGAATTTACAAAGTGATATTTGGAAGCACTTAGAGTGCTAGGGTGAATAAGTAAATATCCTAAGATAAAACTGAAAAGAAGCTTTCTGAGGAACTGCTTTCTGTTCTGTTAATTCATCTCAGAGATTTACAGCTTTCCGTTCAAGAAGCCTTTCGCAAAGACTGTTCTTTTGGAATTGGCAAAGTGCTATTTGGAAGGCCATTGAGATCTATGGTGCATATGGAAATATCCTAAGATTAAATCCGAAAAGAAAGAGACGAAAACCATGGCACGAGAAATACGTGACAAATGCACAAGCTTCAGTAACCGTCTCGATCAACTGGAAGAAAGAATGTCAGCGATGGAAAATCAAATGAATGAAATGAAGCGAGAAGAGAAACCAAAAGAAAAAAGAAGAAAAAGAAATGAACAAAGCCTGTAAGAAGTATGGGATTATGTAAAAAGACCAAATCTACGTCTGATTGGGGTGCCTGAAAGTGAGGGGGAAAATGGAACCAAGTTGGAAAACACTCTTCAGGATATCATCCAGCAGAACTTCCCCAACCTAGTAGGGCAGGCCAACATTCAAATCCAGGAAATACAGAGAACGCCACAAAGATACTCCTCGAGAAGAGCAACTCCAAGACACATAATTGCCAGATTCACCAAAGTTGAAATGAAGGAAAAAATCTTAAGGGCAGTCAGAGAGAAAGGTCGGGTTACCCACAAAGGGAAGCCCATCAGACTAACAGCAGATCTCTCGGCAGAAACTCTTCAAGCCAGAAGAGAGTGGGGGCCAATATTCAACATTCTTAAAGAAAAGAATTTTAAACCCAGAATTTTATATCCAGCCAAACTAAGTTTCATAAGTGAAGGAGAAATAAAATCCTTTACAGATAAGCAAATGCTTAGAGATTTTGTCACCACTAGGCCTGCCTTAGAGGAGACCCTGAAGGAAGCACTAAACATGGAAAGGAACAACCGGTACCAGCCATTGCAAAAACATGCCAAAATGTAAAGACCATCAAGGCTAGGAAGAAACTGCATCAACTAACGAGCAAAATAACCAGTTAATATCATAATGGCAGGATCAAGTTCACACATAACAATCTTAACCTTAAATGTAAATGGACTAAATGCTCCAATTAAAAGACACAGACTGGCAAACTGGATAAAGAGTCAAGATCCATCAGTCTGCTGTATTCAGGAGACCCATCTCACACGCAGAGACATACATAGGCTCAAAATAAAGGGATGGAGGAAGATTTACCAAGCAAATGGAGAACAAAAAAAAGCGGGGGTTGCAATACTAGTCTCTGATAAAACAGACTTTAAACCATCAAAGATCAAAAGAGACAAAGAAGGCCATTACATAATGGTAAAGGGATCAATTCAACAGGAAGAGCTAACTATCCTAAATATATATGCACCCAATACAGGAGCACCCAGATTCATAAAGCAAGTCCTTAGAGACTTACAAAGAGACTTAGACTCCCATACAATAATAATGGGAGACTTCAACACTCCACTGTCAACATTAGACAGATCAACGAGACAGAAAGTTAACAAGGATATCCAGGAATTGAACTCATCTCTGCAGCAAGCAGACCTAATAGACATCTATAGAACTCTCCACCCCAAATCAACAGAATATACATTCTTCTCAGCACCACATCGTACTTACTCAAAAATTGACCACGTAATTGGAAGTAAAGCACTCCTCAGCAAATGTACAAGAACAGAAATTATAACAAACTGTCTCTCAGACCACAGTGCAATCAAATTAGAACTCAGGACTAAGAAACTCAATCAAAACCGCTCAACTACATGGAAACTGAACAACCTGCTCCTGAATGACTACTGGGTACATAACGAAATGAAGGCAGAAATAAAGATGTTCTTTGAAACCAATGAAAACAAAGATACAACATACCAGAAACTCTGGGACACATTTAAAGCAGTGTGTAGAGGGAAATTTATAGCACTAAATGCCCACAAGAGAAAGCAGGAAAGATCTAAAATTGACACTCTAACATCGCAATTAAAAGAACTAGAGAAGCAAGAGCAAACACATTCGAAAGCTAGCAGAAGGCAAGAAATAACTAAGATCAGAGCAGAACTGAAGGAGATAGAGACACAAAAAACCCTCCAAAAAATCAATGAATGCAGGAGTTGGTTTTTTGAAAAGATCAACAAAATTGCCAGACCACTAGCAAGACTAATAAAGAAGAAAAGAGAGAAGAATCAAATCGACGCAATTAAAAATGATAAAGGGGATATCACCACCGACTCCACAGAAATACAAACTACCATCAGAGAATACTATAAACACCTCTACACAAATAAACTGGAAAATCTAGAAGAAATGGATAATTTCCTGGACACTTAACCAAAAAAAGTCCAGGACCAGATGGATTCACAGCTGAATTCTACCAGACGTACAAGGAGGAGCTGGTACCATTCCTTCTGAAACTATTCCAATCAATAGAAAAAGAGGGAATCCTCCCTAACTCATTTTATGAGGCCAACATCATCCTGATACCAAAGCCTGGCAGAGACACAACAAAAAAAGAGAATTTTAGACCAATATCCCTGATGAACATCGATGCAATAATCCTCAATAAAATACTGGCAAACCGGATTCAGCAGCACATCAAAAAGCTTATCTACCATGATCAAGTGGGCTTCATCCCTGGGATGGAAGGCTGGTTCAACATTCGCAAATCAATAAACATAATCCAGCATATAAACAGAACCAAAGACCAGAACCACATCATTATCTCAATAGATGCAGAAAAGGCTTTTGACAAAATTCAACAGCCCTTCATGCTAAAAACGCTCAATAAATTCGGTATTGATGGAACGTACCTCAAAATCATAAGAGCTATTTATGACAAACCCACAGCCAATATCATACTGAATGGGAAAAACTGGAAAAATTCCCTTTGAAAACTGGCACAAGACAGGGATGCCCTCTCTCACCACTCCTATTCAACATAGTGTTGGAAGTTCTGGCTAGGGCAATCAGGCAAGAGAAAGAAATCAAGGGGATTCAGTTAGGAAAAGAAGAAGTCAAATTGTCCCTGTTTGCAGATGACATGATTGTATATTTAGAAAACCCCATTGTCTCAGCCCAAAATCTCCTTAAGCTGATCAGCAACTTCAGCAAAGTCTCAGGATACAAAATTAATGTGCAAAAATCACAAGCATTCTTATACACCAGTGACAGTCAAACAGAGAGCCAAATCAGGAATGAACTTCCATTCACAATTGCTTCAAAGAGAATAAAATACCTAGGAATCCAACTTACAAGGGATGTAAAGGACCTCTTCAAGGAGAACTACAAACCACTGCTCAGTGAAATCAAAGAGGACACAAACAAATGGAAGAACATACCATGCTCATGGATAGGAAGAATCAATATCGTGAAAATGGCCATACTGCCCAAGGTCATTTATAGATTCAATGCCATCCCCATCAAGCTACCAATGAGCTTCTTCACAGAATTGGAAAAAACTGCTTTAAAGTTCATATGGAACCAAAAAAGAGCCCGCATCTCCAAGACAATCCTAAGTCAAAAGAACAAAGCTGGAGGCATCACGCTACCTGACTTCAAACTATACTACAAGGCTACAGTCACCAAAACAGCATGGTACTGGTACCAAAACAGAGACATAGACCAATGGAACAGAACAGAGTCCTCAGAAATAATACCACACATCTACAGCCATCTGATCTTTGACAAACCTGAGAGAAACAAGAAATGGGGAAAGGATTCCCTATTTAATAAATGGTGCTGGGAAAACTGGCTAGCCATAAGTAGAAAGCTGAAACTGGATCCTTTCCTTACTCCTTATACGAAAATTAATTCAAGATGGATTAGAGATTTAAATGTTAGACCTATTACCATAAAAATCCTAGAGGAAAACCTAGGTAGTACCATTCAGGACATAGGCATGTGCAAAGACTTCATGTCTAAAACACCAAAAGCAACGGCAACAAAAGCCAAAATTGACAAATGGGATCTCATCAAACTAAAGAGCTTCTGCACAGCAAAAGAAACTACCATCAGAGTGAGCAGGCAACCTACAGAATGGGAGAAAATTTTTGCAATCTACTCATCTGACAAAGGGCTAATATCCAGAACCTACAAAGAACTCAAACAAATTTACAAGAAAAAAACAAACAACCCCATCCAAAAGTGGGCAAAGGATATGAACAGACATTTCTCAAAAGAAGACATTCATACAGCCAACAGACACATGAAAAAATGCTCATCATCACTGGCCATCAGAGAAATGCAAATCAAAACCACAATGAGATACCATCTCACACCAGTTAGAATGGCGATCATTCAAAAGTCAGGAAACAACAGGTGCTGGAGAGGATGTGGAGAAATAGGAACACTTTTACACTGTTGGTGGGATTGTAAACTAGTTCAACCATCATGGAAAACTGTATGGCGATTCCTCAAGGATCTAGAACTAGATGTACCATATGACCCAGCCATCCCATTACTGGGTATATACCCAAAGGATTATAAATTATGCTGCTATAAGGACACATGCACACGCATGTTTATTCCAGCACTATTCACAATAGCAAAGACTTGGAATCAACCCAAATGTCCATCAGTGACAGACTGGATTAAGAAAATGTGGCACATATACACCATGGAATACTATGCAGCCATAAAAAAGGATGAGTTTGTGTCCTTTGTAGGGACATGGATGCAGCTGGAAACCATCATTCTTAGCAAACTATCACAAGAACAGAAAACCAAACACCGCATGTTCTCACTCGTAGGTGGGAACTGAACAATGAGATCACTTGGACTCGGGAAGGGGAACATCACACACCGGGGCCTATCATGGGGAGGGGGGAGGGGGGAGGGATTGCATTGGGAGTTATACCTGATGTAAATGACGAGTTGATGGGTGCAGCACACCAACATGGCACAAGTATACATATGTAGCAAACCTGCACGTTGTGCACATGTACCCTACAACTTGAAGTTTAATAATAATAAATAAATGTAAAAAAAAAAAAAAAAAAAAAAAAACCGAAAAGAAGCTTTCTGAGAAACTGCTTTGTGTTCTGTTAATTCATCTCAGAGAGTTACAGTTTTCTCCTCAAGAATCTCTTCGCTAAGACTGTTCTTGTGAAATTCGCAAACTGATATATGGAAGCCCATAGAAGGCTATGGTAATAAAGGAAATAAATTCCGTTAAAAACTGGAAAGAAGCTTTCTGAGAAACTGCTTTGTGATCTGTTAATTCATCTCACAGAGTTACAGCTTTCTCTTCAAGAAGCCTTTCACTAAGGCTGTTCTTGTGGTGTTTGGAAAGTGATATTGGAAGCCCATAGAGGGCTATGGTCAAAAAGGAAATATCTTCAGTTAAAAACTGGAAAGAAGCTTTTTCAGAAACTGCTTTGTGTTCTGTTAATTCATCTCACAGAGTTACTGCTTTCCCTTCAAGAAGCCTTTTGCAAAGATTGTTCTTGTGGAATTTGCAAAGAGATATTTGGAAGCCCCTAGAGTGCTTGGGTGAAATAGAAATATTTTCCGTTAAAAGCCGGAAAGAAGATTTCTGAGAAACTACTTTGTGTTCGGTTAATTCATCTCACAGATTTCAAGTTTTCCCTTCCAGAAATCTTTCGATAAGACTGTTTTTGTGGAATTTGCAAAGTGATATTTGTAAGTCCATAGAGGGCTATGTTGTAAAAGGAAATATCTTTCGTAAAAAACTGGAAAGAAATTTTGTGAGAAAGTCCTTAGTGTTCGGTTATTTCATCTCACAGAGTTACAGCTTTCCATTCAAGAAGCCTTAAGCTAATGCTGTTCTTGTGGAGTTTGGAAAGTGATATTTGGAAGCCCATAGAGGGCTATGACGAAAAAGGAAATATCTTCAGTTAAAAACCGGAAAGAAGCTTTCTGAGAAATTGCTTCGTGTTCTGTTAATTCGTCTCACAGAGTTACTGCTTTGCCCTCAAGGAGTCCTTTGCTGAGATTGTTCTTGTGGAATTTGCAAAGTGATATTTGGAAGCCCTTAGAGGACTACGGGAAAAAGGAAGTATCCTAAGATAAAAACTGAAAAGAAGCATTCTGAGAAACTGCTTTGTGTTCTGTTAATTCATCTCACAGAGATTCAGCTTTCCCTTAAAGAAGTCTTTCGCTAAGTCTGTTCTTGTGGAATTTGCAAAGTGATATTTGGAAGCCCATAGAGGGCTATGGGGAAAAAGGAAATATCTTCCGAAAAAACTGGAAAGAAGCTTTCTGAGAAAATGCTTTGTGTTCTGTTAATTCATCTCACAGAGTTACATCTTTCCCCTCAAGAAGCCTTTCGCTAAGGCTGTTCTTGTGAAATATGCAAAATTATATTTGGAATCCCATAGAGGGTTATGGTGAAAAAGGAAAGATCTTCCGTTGAAAACTGTAAAGAAGATTTCTGAGAACCTGCTTTGTCTTCTGTTAATTCATCTCACAGAGTTACAGCTTTACCTTCAAGAAGCCTTTCGCTAAGGCTGTTCTTGCGGAATTGGCAAAGTGATATTTTGAAGCCCATAGAGGGCTGTGGTGAAAAAGGAAATATGTTCCGTTAAAAACTGGAAAGAAGCTTTCTGAGAAACTGCTTTGTGTTCTGTTAATTCATCTCACACAATAACTGTGTTCGCCTCAAGAAGCCTTTCGCTAAGACTATTCTTGTGGAATTTCCAAAGTGATATTTGGAAGCCCATAGAGGGCTATGATGAAAAAGGAAATATCTTCCGTTAAAAACTGTAAAGAAGCTTTCAGAGAATCTGCTTTCTGTTCTGTTAATTCATCTCACAGATTTACAGCTTTCCCTTCAAGAAGACTTTCGCTAAGTCTGTTCTTGTGGAATTCGCAAAGTGATATTTGGAAGCCCATAGAAGGCTATGGTGAAAAAGGAAATATCTTCCGTAAAAAACTGGAAAGAATCTTTTTGAGAAACTGCTTCGTGTTCTGTAAATTCATCTCACAGAGTTACTGCTTTCCTCTCAAGAAGCCTTTCACAAAGACTGTTCTTACGGAATTTGCAAAGTGATATTTGGAAGCCCCTAGAGAGCTATGGTGAAAAAGGAAATATGTTCCGTTAAAAATTTGAATGAAGGTTTCTGAGAAACTGTTCTGTGCTCTGTTAATTCATCTCACAGAGTCACTCTGTTCCCCTCAAGAACACTTTCGCTAAGACTATTCTTGAGGAATTTTCAAGGTGATATTAGGAAGACCCTAAAGAGCTATGGTGAAAAAGGAAATATCTTCCGTTAAAAATTGGAAAGAAGCTCTCTGAGAAACTGCCTTGTGTTCTGCGAATTCATCTCACAGAGTTACAGCTTTCCACTCAACAAGCTTATCGCTAAGGCTGTTCTTGTGGAATTTGCAAAGTGATATTTGGAAGCCCTTAGAGGGCTACGGTTAAAAAGGAAATATCTTCCGTTAAAAACTGGAAAGAAGCTGTCTGAGAAACTTTTTGTGTTATGTTTATTCATCTCACAGAGTTACAGCTGTCCCCTCAAGAAACCTTTCGCTAAGACTGTTCTTGTGGAATTTGAAAAGTGATATTTGGAAGCCCATAGAGGTCTATGGTGAAAAAGGAAATATCTTCCGTTAAAAACTGAAAAGAAGCTTTCTGAGCAACTGCTTTGTGTTCTGTCAATTCATCTCACAGAGTTACAGCTTTCACCTCAAGAAACCTTTCGTTAAGACTGTTCTATTGGAATATGGAAAGTGATATTTGGAAGGCCATAGAGGGCTTTGGTGAAAAAGGAAGTATCTTCCGTTAAAAACTGGAAAGAAGCTTTCTCAGAAACTGCTTTGTGTTCTGTTAATTCATCTCACAGAGATACTGCTTTCCCTTCAAGAAGCCTTTTGCAAAGATTGTTCTTGTGGAATTTGCAAAGTGATATTTGGAAGCCCCTAGAGTGCTAGGGTGAAATAGAAATATCTTCCGTTAAAAACCGGAAAATTGATTTCTGAGAAACTGCTTTGTGTTCTGTTAATTCATCTCACAGATTTCAAGTTTTCTCTTCAAGAAGTCTTTCGATCAGACTGTTTTGTGGAATTTGCAAAGTGATATTTGGAAGTCCATAAAGGACTATGGTGTAAAAGGAAATATCTTTCGTAAAAAACTGGAAAGAAGCTTTGTGAGAAACTCCTTAGTGTTCGGTTAATTCATCTCACAGGGTTACATCTTTCCATTCAAGAAGCCTTTCGCTAAGGCTGTTCTTGTGGAGTTTGGAAAGTGATATTTGGAAGCCCATAGAGGGCTATGGTGAAAAAGGAAATATCTTCCGTTAAAAACTGGAAAGAAGCTTTCTGAGCAAATGCTTCGTGATCTGTCAATTCATCTCACATTGTTACAGCTTTCACCTCAAGAAACCTTTCGTTAAGACTGTTCTATTGGAATACGGAAAGTTATATTTGGAAGGCCATAGAGGGCTATGGTGAAAAAGGAAATATCTTCCGTTAAAAACTGGAAAGAAGCTTTCTGAGAAACATCTTTGTGTTCTGTTAATTCATCTCACAGAGTTACAGCTTTCCCTTCAAGAAGCCTTTCGTTGAGACTGTTCTTCTGGAATTTGCAAAGTGAAATTTCGAAGCCCAAAGAGGTCTAGGGTGAAAAAGGAAATATCTTCAGTTAAAAACTGGAAAGAAGCTGTCTGAGAAACTGCTTTGTCTTCTCTTAATTCATCTCACGGAATTACAGCTTTCCCTTCAAGAATCCTTTCGCTAAGCCTGTCTTGTGGAATCTGGAAAGTGATATTTGTAAGCCCATAGAGCGCTTTGCTGAAAAAGGAAGTATCTTCCGTGAAAAACTGGAATGAAGCTTTCTGAGAAACTGTTTTGAGCTCTCTTAGTTCATCTCAGAGTTACTGCTTTCCCCTCAAGAAGTTTTCTCTAAGACTGTTATTGTGGAATTTCCAAAGTGATATTTGGAAGCCTATAGAGGGATATGGTGAAAAAGGAAATATCTTCCATTAAAAACTGGAAAGAACTTTCAGATAAACTGCTTTGTGTTCTGTTAATTCATCTCACAGAGTTACAGCTTTCCCTTCAAGAAGCCTTTCGCTAAGGCTGTTCTTGTGGAATTGGCGAAGTGATATTTGTACGCCCATAGAGCACTATGGTGAAAAAGGAAATATCTTCAGTTAAAAACTGGAGAGAAGCTTTCTGAGAAACTGCTTTGTGTTCTGTTAATTCATACACAGAGTTACAGCTTTTCTATCAAGAACCTTTCGCTAAGACTGTTCTTGTGGAGTTTACAAAGTGATATTTGGAAGCCCATAGAGGGGTACGGTTAAAAAGGAAATTTCCTCACATAAAAACTGGAAAGAAGCTTTCTGAGAAACTGCTTTGTGTTCTGTTAATTCATACACAGAGTTACAGCTTTCCCCTCAAGAATCATTTCGCTAAGACTGTTCTTGTGGAGTTTACAAAGTGATATTTGGAAGCCCATAGAGGGGTACGGTTAAAAAGGAAATTTCCTCACATAAAAACTGGAAGGAAGCTTTCTGAGAAACTGCTTTGTGTTCTGTTAATTCATCTCACAGAGTTACAGCTTTCCCCTCAAGAATCATTTCGCTAAGACTGTTCTTGGGGAATTTGCAATGTGATATTTGGAAGCCCATGGAGGGTTATGGTGTAAAAGGAAATATCTTCAATTAAAAACTGGAAAGAAGCTTTCTGAGAAACTGCTTTGTGTTCTGTTAATTCATCTCGCAGAGTTACAGCTTTCCCCTGCAGAAGTCTTTCGCTAAGATGGTTCTTGTGGAATTTGCAAAGTGATATTTGGAAGCCGTGAGAGGGCTATGGTGAAAAAGGAAATACCTTCAGTTAAAAACTGGAAAGAAGCTTTCTGAGAAACTGCTTTGTGTTCTGTTAATTCACCTCACAGAGTTTCAGCTTTCCCCTCTAGAAACCTTTCGCTAAGACTGTTCTTGTGGAATTTGCAAAGTGATATTTGTAAGCCCATAGAAGTCGATGGTGAAAAAGTAAATATCCTAAGATAAAAACTGAAAATAACCTTTCTGACAAACTGCTTTGTGTTTTGTTAATTCATCTCACAGAGTTACAGGTTTCCCCTCAAGAAGCCTTTCGCTAAGACAGTTCTTGTGGAATATGCAAAGTGATATTTGGAAGCTCATAGTGACCTATAGTTAAAAAGGATATATGTTCAGTTAAAAACTGAAAAGAAGCTTTCTGAGAAACTGCTTTATGATATATGACTTCCACTCACTGAGTTAAAGCTGTGTTTCGTAGAGCTGTTTGGCAGCCTTATTTCTGTGGAATCTGAGAACTGTTTTTTCGGATCCCTTTGAAGACTGTAGGGCCAAAGGAAATATCCACCGCTAAAAGTTAGAAAGAAGCTTTCTGAGAAACTTCTTTGTGATCTGCGAATTCATTTCACAGAGTTACATCTTTCACCTCAAGAAGCCTTTCGCTAAGATTATTCTTGCGCAATTTGAAAATTGATATTTGGAAGCCAATAGACGGCTATGGTGAAAATGAAATATCCTCAGATAAAAACTGGAAAGAAGCTTTCTGAGAAACTGCTTTGTGTTCTTTTAATTCATCTCACAGACTTACAGCTTTCCCCTCAAGAAGTCTTTCGCTACGACTGTTCTTGTGGAATTTGAAATGTGATATTTGGAAGCCCATAGAGCGCTATGGTTAAAATGAAATATCTTCAGATAAAAAGTGTAAAGAACATTCCTGAGAAACTGCTTTGTATTCTGTTAATTCACCTAACGGAGTTACAGCTTTCCCCTCTAGAAGCCTTTCGCTAAGACTGTTCTTGTTGTATTTTCAAAGTGATATTTTGAAGCCCATAGAGGGCTACGGTGAAAAAGCATATAGCTTCAGTTAAAAAATGAAAGAGGCTCTCTGAGAAACGGTTTAGTATTATGTGACTTCCACTCACTGAGTTACAGCTGTATTTCCTAGAGCTGTTTGATAGCCTTATATTTATGGAATCGGAGAACTGTTATTTTGGATCCCTTTGAAGACTATAGGGCCAAAGGAAATATCTGCCGCTAAAAGTGAGAAAGAAGCTTTCTGAGAAACTTCTCTGAGATCTGTGAATTCATCTCACAGAGTTACAGCATTCGACTCCAGAAGCCTTTCACTAGGACTGTTCTTTTTGAATTTGCAAAGTGATATTTGGAAGCCCATAGACGGCTGTGGTGAAAAGGGAAATATCTTCAGTTAAAAAATGGAAAGAAGCTTTCTAAGAAACTGCTTTGTGTTCTGTTAATTCATCTCAAAGAGTTACAGCTTTACCCTCAAAAAGACTTTTGCTAAGACTCTTCTTGTGTAATACTCATAGTGATATTTGAAAGCCCTTAGAGGGCTATGGTGTAAAAGGAAGTATCCTAAGATAAAAGCTGAAAAGAAGCTTTCTGAGAAATTGCTTTGTGTTCTGTTAATTCACCTCACAGAGTTACAGCTTTCCCCTTAAGAAGCCTTTCAATAAGACTGTTCTTGTGGAATATGCAGAGTGGTATTTGTGAGCCCATAGAGGGTTATGGTGAAAAAACAAATATCCTAAGATAAAAACTGAAAAGAACTTTTCTGAGAAACTGCTTTGTGATATGTGACTTCCACTCACTGAGTGAGAGCTATATGTCGTAGAGCTGTTTGCTAACCTTATTTCTGTGGAATCTGAGAAGGGATAATTCGGTTCCCTTTGAAGACTATAGGGCCAAAGGAAATATCCGCCATAAAAGTGAGAAAGAAGCTTTCTGAGAAACAGCTTTCTGATCTGTGAATTCATCCCACAGGGTTACAGCTTTCTTCTGAGGAAGCCTTTCGCTATGACTGTTCTTGTGGAATTTGCAAAGTGACATTTCGAAGGCCATAGAGAGCTATGGTGAAAAGGAAATATTTTCTGTTTAAAACGGGAATGAACCTTTCTGAGACACTGCGTTCTGCTCTGTTAATTCATTTCACAAAGTTACAGCTTTCCCCTAACGAAGCCTTTCCCTAAGACTGTTCTTGTCGAATTTGGGAAGTGATATTTAGAAGCCTACAGAGGTCTACGGTGAAAAAGGAAATAGCCTAAGATAAAAACTAAAAATAAGCTTTCTGAAAAACTGCTTTGTGTTCTCTTAATTCATCTCACAGAGTTACAGCTTTCCTCTCAAGAAGCCTTTCACTAAGACTGTTCTCGTGCAATTTAGAACGTGATATTTAGAAGCCCATAGAGGGCTATGGTGAAAAAGGAAATATCCTCCGTTAAAAACTGGAAAGAAGCTTTCTGAGAAACTGCTTTGTGTTCTGTTAATTCATCTCACAGAGTAACAGCTTTCTCCTCAAGAAGCCTTTCGCTAAGACTGTTCTTGTGGAATTTGCAAAGTGATATTTGCAAGCCCGTAGAGGGCTATGGTGAAAAAGGAAATACCCTCAGTTAAAAACTGGAAAGAAGCTTTCTGAGAAACTTCATTGTGTTTTGTTAATTCATATCACAGAGTTACAGCTTTCCCCTCGAGAAGTCTTTTGATAAGACTGTTCTTGTGAAATTTTCAAAGTGATATTTGGAAGCCCAGGGAGGGCTATGGTGAAAAAGGAAATACCTTCCGTTAAAAACTGGAAAGAAGTTTTCTGAGAAACTGCTTTGTGTTCTGTTAATTCATCTCACAGAGTTACAGCTTTTCCCTCTACAAGCGTATCGCTAAGACTGTTCTTGTGGAATTTTCAAGGTGATATTTGGAAGCCCGTAGAAGGCTATTGTGAAAAAGGAAATATCTTCCGTTAAAAACTGGAAAGAAGATTTCTGAGAAACTGCTTTGTGTTCTGTTAATTCATCTCACAGAGTTACAGCTTTCCCTCAAGAAGCCTTTCGCTAAGACTGTTCTTGTGGAATTTTCAAAATGATATTTGGAAGCCCATAGAGGACTATGGTGAAAAAGGAAATATCTTCCCTTAAAAACCGAAAACAATCTTTCTCAGAAACTACTTTGTGTTCTGTTAGTTAATCTCACAGAGTTTCAGCTTTCCCTCAAGAAGCCGTTCACTAAGACTATTCTTGTGAAATATGCATATTAATATTTTGAACCCCTTAGAGGGCTATGGTGAAAAAGGAAATATTTTCCGTTAAAATCTTGAAAGAAGATTTCTGAGAAACTGCTGTATGTTCTGTTAACATATCTCACAGAGATACAGCTTTCCCCTTCAGAAGACTTTCGATAACACTGTTCTTGTGGAATTTGCAAAGTGATATTTGGGAGCCCATAGAGGGCTAAGGTGAAAATGGAAATATCCTAAGATAAAAACCGAAGAGAAGCTTTCTGAGAAACTGCTTTGTGTCCTGTTAATTCATCTCACAGAGTTACAGCTTTCCCCTCAAGAAGCCGTTCACTACGACTCTTCTTGTGAAATTTGCAAAGTTATATTTGGAAGCCCTTAGAGGGCTATGGTGAAAAACGAAATATCTTCAGTTAAAAACTTAAAAGAAACTTTCTGAGAAACTGCTTTGTGTTCTTTTAATTCATCTCAGAGAGTTACACCTTTCCCCTCAAGAAGCCTTCCGCTAAGACTGTTCTTCTGGGATTTGCAAAGTGATATTTGGAAGACCATAGAGGGCTATGGTGGAAAAGGAAATATCTTCCGTTAAAAACTGGACAGAAGATTTCCGAGAAACTGCATTGTGTTCTGCTAATTTATCTCACACAGTCACAGCTTTCCCCTCAAGAAGCCTTTCGCAAATACTGTTCTTGTGGAATTTGCAACGTGATATTTGGAGGCCCATAGAGGGCTACGGTGAAAAAGGAAATATCTTCACTTAAAAACGGGAAAGAACCTTTCTGAGAAACTGCGTTGTGTTCACTTAATTTATCTCACAGAGTTACAGCTTTCTCCACAAAAACCTTTCGATAAGACTGTTCTTCTGGAATTTGAAAAGTGATATTTGGAAGCTCATAGAGGGCTATGGTGAAAAAGGAAATGTCTTCCGTTAAAAACTGGAAAGGAGCCTTCTGACAAACTGCTTTGTGTTCTATTAATTCATCTCACAGGGTTACAGCTTTCCCCTCAAGAAGCCTTTTGCTAAGACTGTTCTATTGGAATTGGCAAAGTGAGATTTCGAAGCCATAGAGGGCTATGGTGAAAAAGGAAATATCTTCAGTTAAAAACTGGAAAGAAGCTTTCTGAGAAACTGCGTTGTATTCTGCTAATTCATCTAACAGAGTTACAGCTTTTCCCTCAAGAAGACTTTCCATAAGACTGTTCTTGCGGAATTTGCAGTGATATTTGGAAGCCCATAGAAGGCTATGGTGAAAAAGGAAATATGTTCCCTTAAAAATTGGAAAGAAGCTTTCTGAGAAACTGCGTTTTGTTCTGTTAACTCATCTCACAGAGTTACATCCTTCGCCTCAAGAATCCGTTCGATAGGACTGTTCTTGTGGAATTTGCAAAGTGATATTTGGAAGCCCATAGTGGTCTATGGTGAAAAAGAAAGTATCTTCCGATAAAAATTGGAAAGAAGCTTTCTGAGAAACTGCTTTGTGTTCTGTTAATTGATCTCACAGACTTTCAGCTTTCTCCTCAAGAAGCATTTCACTAAGACTCTTCTTGGGGAATTTGGAAAGGGATATTTGGAAGCCCATAGAAGGCTATGGTAAAAAAAGGAAATATCTTCAGTGAAAAACTGAAAAGAAACACTCTGAGAAACTGCGTGTTGTTCTGGTAATTCATCTCACAGAGTTACATCTTTCCTCTCGAGAAGCCTTTCGATAAGACTGTTCTTGTGGAATTTGCAAAGTGATATTTGGAAGCCCAAAGAGGGCTATTTTGAAAAAGGAAATACCTTCCATGAAAAATTGGAAATAAGCTTTCTGAGAAACTGCTTTGTGTTCTGTTAAGTCATCTCCCAGAGTTACAGCATTCCCCTCAAGAAGACTTTCGCTAAGACTGTTCTCGTGGAATTTGCAAAGTGGTACTTGGAAGCCCATAGAGGGCTATGGTGAAAAAGGAAATATCCTCTGTTAAAAAGTGGAAAGAAGCTTTCTCAGAATCTGTTTTGTGTTCTGTTATTTCATCTCCCAGAGTTAGAGCTTTCCCCTCAAAAAGTCTTTCGCTAAGACTGTTCTTGTGGAATTTGCAAAGTGGTATTTCGAGCCCATACAGGGCTATGGTGAAAAAGAAAATATCTTCAGTTAAAAAGTGGAAAGAAGCTTTCTGAGAAACTGCTTTGTGTTCTGCTAATTCATCTCACATAGTTACAGCGTACCCCTCAAGAATTCTTTCGCTAAGACTGTTCTTGTGCAATTTGCAAATTGATATTTGGGAGCCGATAGAGGACTACGGTGAAAAAGGAAATATCTTAAGTTAAAAACTGGAAAGAAGCATTCTGAGAAACTGCTTTGTGTTCTGTTAATTTATCTCAAAGAGATACAGCTTTCCCTTCAAGAAGCCTTTCGCAAAGACTGTTCTTGTGGTATTTTCAAGGTGATATTTGGAAGCCAGAAGAGGGCTCTGGTGAAATAGGAAATATCTTCAGTTAAAAAGTAGAAATAAGCTTTCTACGAAACTGTTTGTGTTCTGTGAATTCATCTCACAAAGTTACAGATTTCCCCTCAAAAACCTTTCACTAAGCCTGCTCTTGGGCAATTTGCAAAGTGAAATTTGGAAGCCCTTAGAGGGCTATGGTGAAAAAGGAAATATCTTCCGTTAAAAACCGAAAGGAAGCTCTCTGAGAAACTGCTTTGTGTTCTGGTAGTTCATCTCACAGAGTTACAGCTTTCGCCTGAAGAAGCCTTTCGGTAAGACTGTTCTTGTGGAATTTGCAAAGTGTTATTTGGAAGCCCATAGAGGGCTATGGTGAAAAAGGAAATATCTTCAGTTAAAAACTGAAAGAAACTTTCTGAAAAACTGCTTTGTGTTCTGGTAGTTCATCTGACAGGGTTACAGCTTTCCCCTCAAGAAGCCGTTCACTACGACCCTTCTTGTGAAATTGCAAAGTGATATTTGGAAGCCCTTAGAGGGCTATGGTGAAAAACGAAATATCTTCAGTTAAAAACTTAAAAGAAACTTTCTGAGAAACTGCTTTGTGTTCTGTTAATTCGTCTCAGAGAGTTAAAGCTTTCCCCTCAAGAAGACTTTCGCTAAGACCGTTCTTGTGGTATTTGCAAAGTGATATTTGGAAGTCCCTAGAGGGCTATGGTGAAAAAGGAAATATCTTCCGTTAAAAACTGGAAAGAAGCTTTCTGAGAAACTGCTTTGTGTTCTGTGAATTTATCTCACAGAGTTACAACTTTCCCCTTAAGGAGCCTTTCGCTAAGACTGTTCTTGTGGAATTTGCAAAGTGATATTTGGAAGCCCATAGAGGGATATGGTGAAAAAGGAATATCTTCAGTTAAAAACTGGAAAGAAGCTGTCTGAGAAACTGCCTTGTGTTCTGTTATTCATCTCACAGAGTTACAGTTTTCTCCTCAAGAATCCTTTCGTTAAGACTGTTCTTATGGTATTTGCAAAGTGATATTTGTAAGCCCATAGAGGGCTATGGTGAAAAAGGAAATATCTTCCCTTAAAAACTGTAAAGAAGCTTTCTTTGAAACTACTTTGTATTCTGTTAATTCATCTCACAGAGTTACAGATTTCCCCTCAAGCAGCGTTTCGCTAAGACTGCTCTTGGGGAATTTGCAAAGTGATATTTGGAAGCCCATAGAGGGCTATGGTGAAAAAGGAAATATCTTCCGTTAAAAACTGAAAAGAAACATTCTGAGAAACTGCTTTGTGTTCTGTTAATTCATCTCACAGAGTTACATCTTTCCCTTTAAGAAGCCTTTATCTAAGACTGTTCTTGTGGAATTTACAAAGTGATATTTGGAAGCCCATAGAGGGCTAGGGTGAAAAAGGAAATATCTTCCGGAAAAACTGGAAAGAAACTTTCTGAGAAACTGCTTTGTATTCTGTTAATGCATCTCACAGAGTTACAGGTTTCCCTTCAAGAAGCCTTTCGCTAAGGCTGTTCTTATGGAATTTGGTAAATGATATTTGGAAGCCCTTAGAGCGCTTTGGTGAAAAAATAAATATCTGCAGTTAAATACTGGAAAGAATCTTTCTGAGAAACTACTTTGTGTTCTGTTAATTCATCTCACAGAGTTACTGCTTTCCCCTTAAGAAGCTTTTCGCTAAGACTGTTCTTGTGGAATATGCAAAGTGATATTTGGAAGTCCCTAGATGGCTATGGAGAAAAACGAAATATCTTCCGTTAAAAACTGGAAAGAAGCTTTCTGAGAAACTGCTTTGTGTTCTGTGAATTCTTCTCACAGAGTTACAGCTTTCTCCTGGAAAATCCTTTTACTAAGACTGTTCCTGGGGAGTTTTCCAAGTGATACTTGGAAACCCTTAGATGGCTATATTGAAAAAGGAAATATCTTCAGTGAAAAACTGGAAAGAAGTTTTCTCAGAAACTGCTTTGTCTCCTCTTAAATCATCTCACAGTATTACAGCTGTCTCTTCAAGAAGCGTTTCGCAAAGGCTGTCTTGTGGAATCTGGAAAGTGATATTTGTAAGCCCTTAGAGAGCTATGCTGAAAAAGGAAGAATCTTCAGAGATAAACTGGAATGAAGCTTTCTGAGAAACTGTTTTCTGTTCTCTTAATTCATCTCAGAGTTACTGTTTTCCCCTCAAGAAGTCTTTCGCTAAGACTGTTCTTGTGGATTTTGCAAAGTGATATTTGGAAGCCCAAAGCAGGCTATAGTGAAAAAGGAAATATCCTAAGATAAAAACTGAAAGGAAGCATTCTGAGAAACGGCTTTGTGATTTGTTAATTCATGTCACAGGGTTACAGCTTTCCATTCAAGAAGCCTTTCGCAAAGGCTCTTCTTGTGGAATTTGCAAAGTGATATTTGGAAGCCCATAGACGGCTATGGTGAAAAAGGAAATATCTTCCGTTAAAAACTGGAAAGAAGCTTTCTGAGCAACTACTTTGTGTTCTGTTAATTCATCTCACAGAGTTACAGCTTTCCCCTCAAGAAGTCTTTTGTTAAGACTGTTCTTGTGGAATATGGAAAGTGATATTTGGAAGGCCATAGAGGGCTATGGTGAAAAAGGAAATATCTTCCGTTAAAAACTGGAAAGAAGCTTCCTGAGAAACTGCTTTGTGTTCTGTTAATTCATCTCACAGAGTTACAGCTTTCCCCTCAAGAAACCTTTCGCTAAGACTGTTCTTGTGGAATTTCCAAAGTGATATTTGGAAGTCCATAGAGGGCTAAGGTGAAAAAGGAAACATCTTCTGTTATAAACTGGAAAGAAGATTTCTGAGAAACTGCTTTATGTTCTGTTAATTCATCTCTCAGAGTTACAGTTTTCCCCTCAAGAAGCCTTTGGCTAAGACTGTTCTTGTGGAATTTGCAAAGTGATATTTGGAAGCCCATAGAGGGCTACGGTGAAAAACGAAATATCTTCAGTTAAAAACTGGAAAGAAGCTTTCTGAGAAACTGCTTTGTGTTCTGTTAATTCATCTCACAGAATTACAGCTTTCCCCCCAGAAGCCTTTCGCTAAGACTGTTCTTGTGGAATTTGCAAAGTGATATTTGGAAGCCCCTAGAGGACTATGGTGAAAAAGGAAATAGCCTAAGATAAAAACTGAAAAGAAGCTTTCTGAAAAACTGCTTTGTGTTCTGTCAATTCGACTCACAGAGTTACATCTTTCCCCTCAAGAAGCCGTTAACTAAGATTGTTCTTGTGGAATTTGTAAAGTGATATTTGGAAGCCCATACAAGGCTATGGTTAAAAAGGAAATATCTTCCGTTAAAAACTGGAAAGAAGCTTTCTGAAAAACTGCTTTGTGTTCTGTCAATTCGACTCACAGAGTTACAGCTTTCCCCTCAAGAAGCCTTTCGCTAAGGCTGTTGTTGTGGAATTTGCAAAGTGATATTTGGGAGCCCATACAAGGCTATGGTTAAAAAGGAAATATCTTCCGTTAAAAACTGGAAAGAAGCTTTCTGAAAAACTGCTTTGTGTTCTGTTAATTCATCTCACAGAGTTGCAGTTTTCCCCTCTAGAAGTCTTTCACTAAGACTGTTCTTGTTGGATGTGCAAAGTGATATTTGGAAGCCCATTGAGGGCTATGGTGAAAAAGGAAATCTCTTCAATTAAAAACTGGAAAGAAGTTTTTTGAGAAACTGCTTTGTGTTTTGTTAATTTATCACACAGAGTTACAGCTTTCCCCTCAAGAAGCCTTTCGCTAAGACTGTTCTTGTGGTATTTGCAAAGTGATATATGGAAGCCCATAGAGGGCTATGGTGAAAAAGGAAATCTCTTCAATTAAAAACTGGAAAGAAGTTTTCTGAGAGACTCCTTTGTATTTTGTTAATTCATTTCACAGAGTTACAGCTTTCGCCTCAAGAAGACTTTCGATAAGCCTGTTCTTGTGGAATTTGCAAAGTGATATTTGGAAGCCCATAGTGGGCTATGGTGAAAAAGGAAATATCTTCAGTTAAAAACTGGAAAGAAGATTTCTGAGAAACTGCTTTGTGTGTGTTAATTCATCTCAGAGAGTTACAACTTTCCCTCAAGAAGCCTTTCGCTAAGTCTATTCTTGTGGAATTTGCAAAGTGATATTTGGAAGACCCTAGAGGGCTATGGTGAAAAAGGAAATATCTTCCGTTAAAAACCGAAAAGAAGATTTCTGAGAAACTGCATTGTGTTCTGTTGGTTCATCTCACAGAGTTTCAGCTTTCCGCTCAAAAGGCAGTTCACTAAGACTGTTCCTGTGAAATTTGCATATTGATATTTAGAAACCCATAGAGGGTTGTGGTGAAAAAGGAAACATCTTCCGTAAAAAACTGGAAAGAAGCTTTAGGGGAAACTGCCGTGTGTTCTGTTAATACATCTCACCGAGTTACAGCTTTCCCCTCCAGAAGACTTTCGCTAAGCCTTTTCTTCTGGAATTTGCAAAATGTTATTCGTAAGCCCATAGAAGGCTATGGTGAAAAAGAAAATATCCTAAGATAAAAACTGAAAAAGAAGCTTTCTGAGAAACTGCTTTGTGTTCTGTTAGTTCCTTTCACAGGGTTACAGCTTTCCCCTCAAGAAGTCGTTCACTAAGACTGTTCTTGTAAAATTTCAAAACTGATAATTGGAAGCCCATAGAGGGCTACGGTGAAAAAGGAAATATCCTAAGTTAAAAACTGGAAAGAAGTTTTCTGAGATACTGCCGTGTGTTCTGTTAATACATGTCACCGAGTTACAGCTTTTCCCACAAGAAGATTTTTGCTAAGTCTGTTCTTGTGGGATTTGCAAAGTGATATTTGGAAGCCCATAGAGGGCTATGGTGAAAAAGGAAATATCTTCAGGTAAAAACTGGAAAGAAGCTTTCTGAGAAACTGCTTTGTGTTCTGATAATTCATCTCACAGAGTTACAGCTTTCCTATAAGAAGCCTTTCGCTAAGACTCTTCTTGTGGAATTTGCAAAGTGATATTTGGAAGCCCATAGAAGGCCACGCTGAAAAAAGAAATAACTTTCGTTAAAAACTGAAAAGAAGCTTTCTGAGAAACTGCTTTGTGTACTGTTAATTCATCTAACAGAGTTACAGCTTTCCCCACAAAAACCTTTCGATAAGACTGTTCTTCTGGAATTTGAAAAGTGATATTTGGAAGCCCATAGAGGGCTATGGTGAAAAAGGAAATGTCTTCCGTTAAAAACTGGAAAGGAGCCTTCCGACAAACTGCTTTGTGTTCTGTTAATTCATCTCACAGGGTTACAGCTTTCCCCTCAGGTAGCCTTTTGCTAAGACAGTTCTATTGGAATTGGCAAAGTGAGATTTCGAAGCCCATAAAAAGCTATCTTGAAAAAGGAAATAGTCTAAGATAAAAACTGAAAAGAAGCTTTCTGAGAAACTGCTTTGTGTTCTGTTAATTCATCTCACAGAGTTACAGCTTTTCCCTCTAGAAGCGTATCGCTAAGACTGTTCTTGTGGAATTTGCAAGGTGATATTTGGAAGCCCATAGAAGGCTATTGTGAAAAAGGAAATATCTTCCGTTAAAAACTGGAAAGAAGATTTCTGAGAAACTGCTTTGTGTTCTGTTAATTCATCTCACGGAGTTACAGCTTTCCCTCAAGAAGCCTTTCGCTAAGACTGTTCTTGTGGAATTTGCAAAATGATATTTGGAAGCCCATAGAGGGCTATGGTGAAAAAGGAAATATCTTCCCTTAAAAACCGAAAACAATCTTTCTCAGAAACTGCTTTGTGTTCTGTTAGTTAATATCACAGAGTTTCAGCTTTCCTCAAGAAGCCGTTCACTAAGACTATTCTTGTGAAATATGCATATTAATATTTTGAACCCCTTAGAGGGCTATGGTGAAAAAGGAAATATCTTCCGTTAAAATCTTGAAAGAAGCTTTCTGAGAAACTGCCGTATGTTCTGTTAACATATCTCACAGAGATACAGCTTTCCCCTACAGAAGACTTTCGATAACACTGTTCTTGTGGAATTTGCAGTGATATTTGGAAGCCCATAGAGGGCTATGGTGAAAATGGAAATATCCTAAGATAAAAACCGAAGAGAAGCTTTCTGAGAAACTGCTTTGTGCTCTGTTAATTCATCTCATAGAGTTACAGCTTTCTCCTCAAGAAGACGTTCACTAAGACTGTTCTTGTGGAATTTGAAAAATGAAATTAGGAATCCCTTAGAGGGCTATGGTGGAAAAGGAAATATCTTCAGTTAAAAACCGAAAGGAAGCTCTCTGAGAAATTGCTTTGTGTTCTGGTAGTTCATCTCACAGAGTTACAGCTTTCGCCTGAAGAAGCCTTTCGGTAAGACTCTTCTTGTGGAATATGCAAAGTGATATTTGGAAGCCCATAGAGGGCTGTGGTGAAAAAGGAAATATCTTCAGATAAAAACGGGAAAGAAGCTTTTTGAGAAATTGGTTTGTGTTCTGTTAATTCATCTCGAAGAGTTACAGCTTTCCCCTCAAGAAGCCTTTCGCTTAGATTGTTCTTGTGGAATTTGCACAGTGATATTTGGAAGCCCATAGAGGACTATGGTGAAAAAAGAAATAAATTCCGTAAAAAAGTGGAAAGAAGCTTTCTGAGCAACTGCTTTGTGTTCTGTTAATTCACCTCACAGAGTTACAGCTTTCCCCTCAAGAAGCCTTTTGCTAAGACGCTTATTATGGAATTTCCAAAGTGATACTTGGAATCCTCTAGAGGACTATGGTGAAAAAGGAAATATCATCCGTTAAAAACTGGAAAGAAGCTTTCTGAGAAACTTCTTTGTGTTCTGCTAATTCATCTCACAGAGTTTCAGCCTTCACCTCCAGAAGTCTTTGGCTAAGATTGTTCTTGTGGAATTTGCAAAGTGATATTTGGAAGCCCGTAGAGGGCTATGGTGAAAATAGAAATATCCTAAGATAAAAACCGAAGGGAAGCTTTCTGAGAAACTGCTTTGTGTTCTGTTAATTCATCTCACAGAGTTACAGCTTTCCCCTCAAGAAGCCGTTCACTAAGACTGTTCTTGTGGAATTTGAAAAATGAAATTTGGAATCCCATAGAGGGCTATGGTGGAAAAGGAAATATCTTCAGTTAAAAACCGTAAAGGAGCTTTCTGAGAAACTGCTTTGTGTTCTGTTAGTTCATCTCACAGAGTTATAGCTTTCCCCTGCAGAAGCCTTTCGCTAAGACTGTTCTTGTGGAATTTGCAAAGTGATATTTGGAATCTAGTAGGGGGCTATGGTGATAAAAAAAATATCTTCCGTTAAAAACTGGAAAGAAGCTTTCTGAGAAAATGTCGTGTGTTCTGTTAATACACCTCACCGAGTTACAACTTTCCCCTAAAGAAGCCTTTCGCTAAGATTGTTCTTGTGGGATTTCAAAGTGATATTTTGAAGCTTATAGAGGAGTACAGTGAAAAAAGAAATTACTTCAGTTAAAAACTGAAAAGAAGCTTTCTGAGAACCTGCTTTGTGTTCTGTTAATTCATCTAACATAGTTACAGCTTTCCCCTCCAGAAGCCTTTCCCTAAGACTGTTCTTGTGGAATTTGCAAGGTGATATATGGAAGCCCATAGAGGGCTATGGTGAAAAAGGAAACATCTTTCGTTAAAAACTGGAACAAACTTTCTGAGAAACTGCTTTGTGTTCTGTTAATTCATCTCACAGAGTTACAGCTTTCCCCTCCAGAAGCTTTCGCTAAGGCTGTTGTTGTGTAATTTGCAAAGTGATATTTGTAAGCCCATAGAGGGCTACGGTGTAAAAGGAAATATCTTCCGTTAAAAACTGAAAAGAAGCTTTCTGAGAAACTGCTTTGTGTTCTGTTAATTCATCTCAAAGAGTTACAGGTTTTCCCTCATGAAGCCTTTCGATTAGACTGTTCTTGTGGAATTTGCAAAGTGATATTTGGATGCCCATACAGGGATATGGTGAAAATGGAAATATCCTAAGATAAAATCGAAAAGAACCTTTCTGCGAAACTGCTTTGTGTTCTGTTAGTTCATTTCACAGAGTTTCAGTTTTGCCGTCAAGGTGCCTCACTAAGACTATTGTTGTGAAATTTGCAAATTGATATTAGCAAAGCCATAGAGGGCTACGGTGAAAAGGAAAATATCTTCCGTTAAAAACGGGATAGAAGCTTTCAGAGGAACTGCCGTGTGTTCTGTAAATACATCCACCGAGTTACAGCTTTCCCCTCAAGAAGCCGTTCGCTAAGGCTGTTCTAGGGGAACTTGCAAAGTGATATTTTGAAGCCCATAGAAGGCTATGGTGAAAAAGGAAATATCTTCCGTTAAAAACTGGAAAGAAGCTTTCTGAGAAACTGCCGTGTGTTCTGTTAATACAATTCACCGATTACAGCTTTCCCCTCAAGAAGCCTTTCGCTATGACTGTTCTTGTGCGATTTGCAATGTGATATTTGGAAGCCCATAGAGGGCTATGGTGAAAAAGGAAATATTTTCAGATAAAAACTGGAAAGAAGCTGTATGAGAAACTGCCTTGTGTTCTGTTAATTTACCTTACAGAGTTAGAGCTTTCCCGTGCAGAAGCCTTTCCCTAAGACTGTTCTTGTGGAATTTCCAAAGAGATATTTGGTAAAAGGCGAAAGATTTATACGATCTTAAGAGAAACCAGAGTATTGCAAAGTGATATTTGGAAGCCCATAGAGGTCTGTGTTGAAAAAAGAAACATCTTCAGTTAAAAACTCGAAAGAAGCTTTCTGAGAAACTGCCGTGTGCTGGTGTAATACATCTCACCGAGTTACAGCTGTCCCCTCAAGAAGCCTTTCACTACGACTGTTCTTGTGGAATTTGCAATGTGATATTTGTAAGCCCATACAGGGCTATGGTGAAAAAGGAAATATCCTAAGATAAAAACTGTAAAGAAGCTTTCTGAGCAACTGCTTTGTGTTCTGTTAGTCATTTCACAGGGTTAAATCTTTCCCCTCAAGAAGCCTTTCGCTAAGACGGTTCTTGTGGAATTTGCAAAGTGATATTTGGAAGCCCATAGAGGGGTATGGTGAAGAAGAAAATATCTTCAATTAAAATCTGGAAAGAAGCTTTTTGAGAGACTCCTTTGTATTTGTTAATGCATTTCACAGAGTTACAGCTTTTCACACAAGAAGATTTTCGCTAAGTCTGTTCTTGTGGGATTTGCAAAGTGATATTTGGAAGCCCAAAGAGGGCTATGGTGAAAAAGGAAATATCTTCAGGTAAAAACTGGAAAGAAGCTTTCTGAGAAACTGCTTTGTGTTCTGTTAATTCATCTCACAGAGTTACAGCTTTCCTTCAAGAAGCCTTTCGCTAAGACTCTTCTTGTGGAATTTGCAAAGTGATATTTAGAAGCCCACAGAGGGCTATGGTGAAAAAGGAAATAGCCTAAGATAAAAACTGAAAGCAAGCTTTCTGAGATGCTGCTTTGTGTTCTGTTAATTCATCTCACAGTGTTCCAGCTTTCCCCTCAAGAAGCCTTTCTCTAAGACTGTTCTTCTCGAATTTGCAAAGAGATATTTGGAAGCCCTTATAGGGCTATGGTGAAAAAGGATATACCTTCAGTTAAAAACTGGAAATAAGCTTCCTGAGAAACTGCTTTGTGTTCTGTTAATTCATCTCACAGAGTTATAGCTTTCCCCTCCAGAAGCCTTTGGCTAAGATTGTTCTTGTGGAATTTGCAAAGTGATATTTCGAAGCCCTTAGAGGGCTATAGTGAAAAAGGAAATACCCTAAGATAAAAACTGAAAAGAAGCTTTCTGAGCAACTGCTTTGTTTTCTGTTAAATCAACACACAGTGTTACAGCTTTCCCCTCAAGAAGCCTGTCGCTAAGGCTGTTTTTGTGGAATTTGCAAAGTGTTATTTGGAAGCCCATAGAGGGCTATGGTGAAAAAGGAAATATCTTCAGTTAAAAACTGAAAGAAACTTTCTGAAAAACTGCTTTGTGTTCTGGTAGTTCATCTGACAGGGTTACAGCTTTCCCCTCAAGAAGCCGTTCACTACGACCCTTCTTGTGAAATTGCAAAGTGATATTTGGAAGCCCTTAGAGGGCTATGGTGAAAAACGAAATATCTTCAGTTAAAAACTTAAAAGAAACTTTCTGAGAAACTGCTTTGTGTTCTGTTAATTCGTCTCAGAGAGTTAAAGCTTTCCCCTCAAGAAGACTTTCGCTAAGACCGTTCTTGTGGTATTTGCAAAGTGATATTTGGAAGTCCCTAGAGGGCTATGGTGAAAAAGGAAATATCTTCCGTTAAAAACTGGAAAGAAGCTTTCTGAGAAACTGCTTTGTGTTCTGTGAATTTATCTCACAGAGTTACAACTTTCCCCTTAAGGAGCCTTTCGCTAAGACTGTTCTTGTGGAATTTGCAAAGTGATATTTGGAAGCCCATAGAGGGATATGGTGAAAAAGGAATATCTTCAGTTAAAAACTGGAAAGAAGCTGTCTGAGAAACTGCCTTGTGTTCTGTTATTCATCTCACAGAGTTACAGTTTTCTCCTCAAGAATCCTTTCGTTAAGACTGTTCTTATGGTATTTGCAAAGTGATATTTGTAAGCCCATAGAGGGCTATGGTGAAAAAGGAAATATCTTCCCTTAAAAACTGTAAAGAAGCTTTCTTTGAAACTACTTTGTATTCTGTTAATTCATCTCACAGAGTTACAGATTTCCCCTCAAGCAGCGTTTCGCTAAGACTGCTCTTGGGGAATTTGCAAAGTGATATTTGGAAGCCCATAGAGGGCTATGGTGAAAAAGGAAATATCTTCCGTTAAAAACTGAAAAGAAACATTCTGAGAAACTGCTTTGTGTTCTGTTAATTCATCTCACAGAGTTACATCTTTCCCTTTAAGAAGCCTTTATCTAAGACTGTTCTTGTGGAATTTACAAAGTGATATTTGGAAGCCCATAGAGGGCTAGGGTGAAAAAGGAAATATCTTCCGGAAAAACTGGAAAGAAACTTTCTGAGAAACTGCTTTGTATTCTGTTAATGCATCTCACAGAGTTACAGGTTTCCCTTCAAGAAGCCTTTCGCTAAGGCTGTTCTTATGGAATTTGGTAAATGATATTTGGAAGCCCTTAGAGCGCTTTGGTGAAAAAATAAATATCTGCAGTTAAATACTGGAAAGAATCTTTCTGAGAAACTACTTTGTGTTCTGTTAATTCATCTCACAGAGTTACTGCTTTCCCCTTAAGAAGCTTTTCGCTAAGACTGTTCTTGTGGAATATGCAAAGTGATATTTGGAAGTCCCTAGATGGCTATGGAGAAAAACGAAATATCTTCCGTTAAAAACTGGAAAGAAGCTTTCTGAGAAACTGCTTTGTGTTCTGTGAATTCTTCTCACAGAGTTACAGCTTTCTCCTGGAAAATCCTTTTACTAAGACTGTTCCTGGGGAGTTTTCCAAGTGATACTTGGAAACCCTTAGATGGCTATATTGAAAAAGGAAATATCTTCAGTGAAAAACTGGAAAGAAGTTTTCTCAGAAACTGCTTTGTCTCCTCTTAAATCATCTCACAGTATTACAGCTGTCTCTTCAAGAAGCGTTTCGCAAAGGCTGTCTTGTGGAATCTGGAAAGTGATATTTGTAAGCCCTTAGAGAGCTATGCTGAAAAAGGAAGAATCTTCAGAGATAAACTGGAATGAAGCTTTCTGAGAAACTGTTTTCTGTTCTCTTAATTCATCTCAGAGTTACTGTTTTCCCCTCAAGAAGTCTTTCGCTAAGACTGTTCTTGTGGATTTTGCAAAGTGATATTTGGAAGCCCAAAGCAGGCTATAGTGAAAAAGGAAATATCCTAAGATAAAAACTGAAAGGAAGCATTCTGAGAAACGGCTTTGTGATTTGTTAATTCATGTCACAGGGTTACAGCTTTCCATTCAAGAAGCCTTTCGCAAAGGCTCTTCTTGTGGAATTTGCAAAGTGATATTTGGAAGCCCATAGACGGCTATGGTGAAAAAGGAAATATCTTCCGTTAAAAACTGGAAAGAAGCTTTCTGAGCAACTACTTTGTGTTCTGTTAATTCATCTCACAGAGTTACAGCTTTCCCCTCAAGAAGTCTTTTGTTAAGACTGTTCTTGTGGAATATGGAAAGTGATATTTGGAAGGCCATAGAGGGCTATGGTGAAAAAAGAAATATCTTCCGTTAAAAACTGGAAAGAAGCTTCCTGAGAAACTGCTTTGTGTTCTGTTAATTCATCTCACAGAGTTACAGCTTTCCCCTCAAGAAACCTTTCGCTAAGACTGTTCTTGTGGAATTTCCAAAGTGATATTTGGAAGTCCATAGAGGGCTAAGGTGAAAAAGGAAACATCTTCTGTTATAAACTGGAAAGAAGATTTCTGAGAAACTGCTTTATGTTCTGTTAATTCATCTCTCAGAGTTACAGTTTTCCCCTCAAGAAGCCTTTGGCTAAGACTGTTCTTGTGGAATTTGCAAAGTGATATTTGGAAGCCCATAGAGGGCTACGGTGAAAAACGAAATATCTTCAGTTAAAAACTGGAAAGAAGCTTTCTGAGAAACTGCTTTGTGTTCTGTTAATTCATCTCACAGAATTACAGCTTTCCCCCCAGAAGCCTTTCGCTAAGACTGTTCTTGTGGAATTTGCAAAGTGATATTTGGAAGCCCCTAGAGGACTATGGTGAAAAAGGAAATAGCCTAAGATAAAAACTGAAAAGAAGCTTTCTGAAAAACTGCTTTGTGTTCTGTCAATTCGACTCACAGAGTTACATCTTTCCCCTCAAGAAGCCGTTAACTAAGATTGTTCTTGTGGAATTTGTAAAGTGATATTTGGAAGCCCATACAAGGCTATGGTTAAAAAGGAAATATCTTCCGTTAAAAACTGGAAAGAAGCTTTCTGAAAAACTGCTTTGTGTTCTGTCAATTCGACTCACAGAGTTACAGCTTTCCCCTCAAGAAGCCTTTCGCTAAGGCTGTTGTTGTGGAATTTGCAAAGTGATATTTGGGAGCCCATACAAGGCTATGGTTAAAAAGGAAATATCTTCCGTTAAAAACTGGAAAGAAGCTTTCTGAAAAACTGCTTTGTGTTCTGTTAATTCATCTCACAGAGTTGCAGTTTTCCCCTCTAGAAGTCTTTCACTAAGACTGTTCTTGTTGGATGTGCAAAGTGATATTTGGAAGCCCATTGAGGGCTATGGTGAAAAAGGAAATCTCTTCAATTAAAAACTGGAAAGAAGTTTTTTGAGAAACTGCTTTGTGTTTTGTTAATTTATCACACAGAGTTACAGCTTTCCCCTCAAGAAGCCTTTCGCTAAGACTGTTCTTGTGGTATTTGCAAAGTGATATATGGAAGCCCATAGAGGGCTATGGTGAAAAAGGAAATCTCTTCAATTAAAAACTGGAAAGAAGTTTTCTGAGAGACTCCTTTGTATTTTGTTAATTCATTTCACAGAGTTACAGCTTTCGCCTCAAGAAGACTTTCGATAAGCCTGTTCTTGTGGAATTTGCAAAGTGATATTTGGAAGCCCATAGTGGGCTATGGTGAAAAAGGAAATATCTTCAGTTAAAAACTGGAAAGAAGATTTCTGAGAAACTGCTTTGTGTGTGTTAATTCATCTCAGAGAGTTACAACTTTCCCTCAAGAAGCCTTTCGCTAAGTCTATTCTTGTGGAATTTGCAAAGTGATATTTGGAAGACCCTAGAGGGCTATGGTGAAAAAGGAAATATCTTCCGTTAAAAACCGAAAAGAAGATTTCTGAGAAACTGCATTGTGTTCTGTTGGTTCATCTCACAGAGTTTCAGCTTTCCGCTCAAAAGGCAGTTCACTAAGACTGTTCCTGTGAAATTTGCATATTGATATTTAGAAACCCATAGAGGGTTGTGGTGAAAAAGGAAACATCTTCCGTAAAAAACTGGAAAGAAGCTTTAGGGGAAACTGCCGTGTGTTCTGTTAATACATCTCACCGAGTTACAGCTTTCCCCTCCAGAAGACTTTCGCTAAGCCTTTTCTTCTGGAATTTGCAAAATGTTATTCGTAAGCCCATAGAAGGCTATGGTGAAAAAGAAAATATCCTAAGATAAAAACTGAAAAAGAAGCTTTCTGAGAAACTGCTTTGTGTTCTGTTAGTTCCTTTCACAGGGTTACAGCTTTCCCCTCAAGAAGTCGTTCACTAAGACTGTTCTTGTAAAATTTCAAAACTGATAATTGGAAGCCCATAGAGGGCTACGGTGAAAAAGGAAATATCCTAAGTTAAAAACTGGAAAGAAGTTTTCTGAGATACTGCCGTGTGTTCTGTTAATACATGTCACCGAGTTACAGCTTTTCCCACAAGAAGATTTTTGCTAAGTCTGTTCTTGTGGGATTTGCAAAGTGATATTTGGAAGCCCATAGAGGGCTATGGTGAAAAAGGAAATATCTTCAGGTAAAAACTGGAAAGAAGCTTTCTGAGAAACTGCTTTGTGTTCTGATAATTCATCTCACAGAGTTACAGCTTTCCTATAAGAAGCCTTTCGCTAAGACTCTTCTTGTGGAATTTGCAAAGTGATATTTGGAAGCCCATAGAAGGCCACGCTGAAAAAAGAAATAACTTTCGTTAAAAACTGAAAAGAAGCTTTCTGAGAAACTGCTTTGTGTACTGTTAATTCATCTAACAGAGTTACAGCTTTCCCCACAAAAACCTTTCGATAAGACTGTTCTTCTGGAATTTGAAAAGTGATATTTGGAAGCCCATAGAGGGCTATGGTGAAAAAGGAAATGTCTTCCGTTAAAAACTGGAAAGGAGCCTTCCGACAAACTGCTTTGTGTTCTGTTAATTCATCTCACAGGGTTACAGCTTTCCCCTCAGGTAGCCTTTTGCTAAGACAGTTCTATTGGAATTGGCAAAGTGAGATTTCGAAGCCCATAAAAAGCTATCTTGAAAAAGGAAATAGTCTAAGATAAAAACTGAAAAGAAGCTTTCTGAGAAACTGCTTTGTGTTCTGTTAATTCATCTCACAGAGTTACAGCTTTTCCCTCTAGAAGCGTATCGCTAAGACTGTTCTTGTGGAATTTGCAAGGTGATATTTGGAAGCCCATAGAAGGCTATTGTGAAAAAGGAAATATCTTCCGTTAAAAACTGGAAAGAAGATTTCTGAGAAACTGCTTTGTGTTCTGTTAATTCATCTCACGGAGTTACAGCTTTCCCTCAAGAAGCCTTTCGCTAAGACTGTTCTTGTGGAATTTGCAAAATGATATTTGGAAGCCCATAGAGGGCTATGGTGAAAAAGGAAATATCTTCCCTTAAAAACCGAAAACAATCTTTCTCAGAAACTGCTTTGTGTTCTGTTAGTTAATATCACAGAGTTTCAGCTTTCCTCAAGAAGCCGTTCACTAAGACTATTCTTGTGAAATATGCATATTAATATTTTGAACCCCTTAGAGGGCTATGGTGAAAAAGGAAATATCTTCCGTTAAAATCTTGAAAGAAGCTTTCTGAGAAACTGCCGTATGTTCTGTTAACATATCTCACAGAGATACAGCTTTCCCCTACAGAAGACTTTCGATAACACTGTTCTTGTGGAATTTGCAGTGATATTTGGAAGCCCATAGAGGGCTATGGTGAAAATGGAAATATCCTAAGATAAAAACCGAAGAGAAGCTTTCTGAGAAACTGCTTTGTGCTCTGTTAATTCATCTCATAGAGTTACAGCTTTCTCCTCAAGAAGACGTTCACTAAGACTGTTCTTGTGGAATTTGAAAAATGAAATTAGGAATCCCTTAGAGGGCTATGGTGGAAAAGGAAATATCTTCAGTTAAAAACCGAAAGGAAGCTCTCTGAGAAATTGCTTTGTGTTCTGGTAGTTCATCTCACAGAGTTACAGCTTTCGCCTGAAGAAGCCTTTCGGTAAGACTCTTCTTGTGGAATATGCAAAGTGATATTTGGAAGCCCATAGAGGGCTGTGGTGAAAAAGGAAATATCTTCAGATAAAAACGGGAAAGAAGCTTTTTGAGAAATTGGTTTGTGTTCTGTTAATTCATCTCGAAGAGTTACAGCTTTCCCCTCAAGAAGCCTTTCGCTTAGATTGTTCTTGTGGAATTTGCACAGTGATATTTGGAAGCCCATAGAGGACTATGGTGAAAAAAGAAATAAATTCCGTAAAAAAGTGGAAAGAAGCTTTCTGAGCAACTGCTTTGTGTTCTGTTAATTCACCTCACAGAGTTACAGCTTTCCCCTCAAGAAGCCTTTTGCTAAGACGCTTATTATGGAATTTCCAAAGTGATACTTGGAATCCTCTAGAGGACTATGGTGAAAAAGGAAATATCATCCGTTAAAAACTGGAAAGAAGCTTTCTGAGAAACTTCTTTGTGTTCTGCTAATTCATCTCACAGAGTTTCAGCCTTCACCTCCAGAAGTCTTTGGCTAAGATTGTTCTTGTGGAATTTGCAAAGTGATATTTGGAAGCCCGTAGAGGGCTATGGTGAAAATAGAAATATCCTAAGATAAAAACCGAAGGGAAGCTTTCTGAGAAACTGCTTTGTGTTCTGTTAATTCATCTCACAGAGTTACAGCTTTCCCCTCAAGAAGCCGTTCACTAAGACTGTTCTTGTGGAATTTGAAAAATGAAATTTGGAATCCCATAGAGGGCTATGGTGGAAAAGGAAATATCTTCAGTTAAAAACCGTAAAAGAGCTTTCTGAGAAACTGCTTTGTGTTCTGTTAGTTCATCTCACAGAGTTATAGCTTTCCCCTGCAGAAGCCTTTCGCTAAGACTGTTCTTGTGGAATTTGCAAAGTGATATTTGGAATCTAGTAGGGGGCTATGGTGATAAAAAAAATATCTTCCGTTAAAAACTGGAAAGAAGCTTTCTGAGAAAATGTCGTGTGTTCTGTTAATACACCTCACCGAGTTACAACTTTCCCCTAAAGAAGCCTTTCGCTAAGATTGTTCTTGTGGGATTTCAAAGTGATATTTTGAAGCTTATAGAGGAGTACAGTGAAAAAAGAAATTACTTCAGTTAAAAACTGAAAAGAAGCTTTCTGAGAACCTGCTTTGTGTTCTGTTAATTCATCTAACATAGTTACAGCTTTCCCCTCCAGAAGCCTTTCCCTAAGACTGTTCTTGTGGAATTTGCAAGGTGATATATGGAAGCCCATAGAGGGCTATGGTGAAAAAGGAAACATCTTTCGTTAAAAACTGGAACAAACTTTCTGAGAAACTGCTTTGTGTTCTGTTAATTCATCTCACAGAGTTACAGCTTTCCCCTCCAGAAGCTTTCGCTAAGGCTGTTGTTGTGTAATTTGCAAAGTGATATTTGTAAGCCCATAGAGGGCTACGGTGTAAAAGGAAATATCTTCCGTTAAAAACTGAAAAGAAGCTTTCTGAGAAACTGCTTTGTGTTCTGTTAATTCATCTCAAAGAGTTACAGGTTTTCCCTCATGAAGCCTTTCGATTAGACTGTTCTTGTGGAATTTGCAAAGTGATATTTGGATGCCCATACAGGGATATGGTGAAAATGGAAATATCCTAAGATAAAATCGAAAAGAACCTTTCTGCGAAACTGCTTTGTGTTCTGTTAGTTCATTTCACAGAGTTTCAGTTTTGCCGTCAAGGTGCCTCACTAAGACTATTGTTGTGAAATTTGCAAATTGATATTAGCAAAGCCATAGAGGGCTACGGTGAAAAGGAAAATATCTTCCGTTAAAAACGGGATAGAAGCTTTCAGAGGAACTGCCGTGTGTTCTGTAAATACATCCACCGAGTTACAGCTTTCCCCTCAAGAAGCCGTTCGCTAAGGCTGTTCTAGGGGAACTTGCAAAGTGATATTTTGAAGCCCATAGAAGGCTATGGTGAAAAAGGAAATATCTTCCGTTAAAAACTGGAAAGAAGCTTTCTGAGAAACTGCCGTGTGTTCTGTTAATACAATTCACCGATTACAGCTTTCCCCTCAAGAAGCCTTTCGCTATGACTGTTCTTGTGCGATTTGCAATGTGATATTTGGAAGCCCATAGAGGGCTATGGTGAAAAAGGAAATATTTTCAGATAAAAACTGGAAAGAAGCTGTATGAGAAACTGCCTTGTGTTCTGTTAATTTACCTTACAGAGTTAGAGCTTTCCCGTGCAGAAGCCTTTCCCTAAGACTGTTCTTGTGGAATTTCCAAAGAGATATTTGGTAAAAGGCGAAAGATTTATACGATCTTAAGAGAAACCAGAGTATTGCAAAGTGATATTTGGAAGCCCATAGAGGTCTGTGTTGAAAAAAGAAACATCTTCAGTTAAAAACTCGAAAGAAGCTTTCTGAGAAACTGCCGTGTGCTGGTGTAATACATCTCACCGAGTTACAGCTGTCCCCTCAAGAAGCCTTTCACTACGACTGTTCTTGTGGAATTTGCAATGTGATATTTGTAAGCCCATACAGGGCTATGGTGAAAAAGGAAATATCCTAAGATAAAAACTGTAAAGAAGCTTTCTGAGCAACTGCTTTGTGTTCTGTTAGTCATTTCACAGGGTTAAATCTTTCCCCTCAAGAAGCCTTTCGCTAAGACGGTTCTTGTGGAATTTGCAAAGTGATATTTGGAAGCCCATAGAGGGGTATGGTGAAGAAGAAAATATCTTCAATTAAAATCTGGAAAGAAGCTTTTTGAGAGACTCCTTTGTATTTGTTAATGCATTTCACAGAGTTACAGCTTTTCACACAAGAAGATTTTCGCTAAGTCTGTTCTTGTGGGATTTGCAAAGTGATATTTGGAAGCCCAAAGAGGGCTATGGTGAAAAAGGAAATATCTTCAGGTAAAAACTGGAAAGAAGCTTTCTGAGAAACTGCTTTGTGTTCTGTTAATTCATCTCACAGAGTTACAGCTTTCCTTCAAGAAGCCTTTCGCTAAGACTCTTCTTGTGGAATTTGCAAAGTGATATTTAGAAGCCCACAGAGGGCTATGGTGAAAAAGGAAATAGCCTAAGATAAAAACTGAAAGCAAGCTTTCTGAGATGCTGCTTTGTGTTCTGTTAATTCATCTCACAGTGTTCCAGCTTTCCCCTCAAGAAGCCTTTCTCTAAGACTGTTCTTCTCGAATTTGCAAAGAGATATTTGGAAGCCCTTATAGGGCTATGGTGAAAAAGGATATACCTTCAGTTAAAAACTGGAAATAAGCTTCCTGAGAAACTGCTTTGTGTTCTGTTAATTCATCTCACAGAGTTATAGCTTTCCCCTCCAGAAGCCTTTGGCTAAGATTGTTCTTGTGGAATTTGCAAAGTGATATTTCGAAGCCCTTAGAGGGCTATAGTGAAAAAGGAAATACCCTAAGATAAAAACTGAAAAGAAGCTTTCTGAGCAACTGCTTTGTTTTCTGTTAAATCAACTCACAGAGTTACAGCTTTCCCCTCAAGAAGCCTGTCGCTAAGGCTGTTTTTGTGGAATTTGCAAAGTGTTATTTGGAAGCCCATAGAGGGCTATGGTGAAAAAGGAAATATCTTCAGTTAAAAACTGAAAGAAACTTTCTGAAAAACTGCTTTGTGTTCTGGTAGTTCATCTGACAGGGTTACAGCTTTCCCCTCAAGAAGCCGTTCACTACGACCCTTCTTGTGAAATTGCAAAGTGATATTTGGAAGCCCTTAGAGGGCTATGGTGAAAAACGAAATATCTTCAGTTAAAAACTTAAAAGAAACTTTCTGAGAAACTGCTTTGTGTTCTGTTAATTCGTCTCAGAGAGTTAAAGCTTTCCCCTCAAGAAGACTTTCGCTAAGACCGTTCTTGTGGTATTTGCAAAGTGATATTTGGAAGTCCCTAGAGGGCTATGGTGAAAAAGGAAATATCTTCCGTTAAAAACTGGAAAGAAGCTTTCTGAGAAACTGCTTTGTGTTCTGTGAATTTATCTCACAGAGTTACAACTTTCCCCTTAAGGAGCCTTTCGCTAAGACTGTTCTTGTGGAATTTGCAAAGTGATATTTGGAAGCCCATAGAGGGATATGGTGAAAAAGGAATATCTTCAGTTAAAAACTGGAAAGAAGCTGTCTGAGAAACTGCCTTGTGTTCTGTTATTCATCTCACAGAGTTACAGTTTTCTCCTCAAGAATCCTTTCGTTAAGACTGTTCTTATGGTATTTGCAAAGTGATATTTGTAAGCCCATAGAGGGCTATGGTGAAAAAGGAAATATCTTCCCTTAAAAACTGTAAAGAAGCTTTCTTTGAAACTACTTTGTATTCTGTTAATTCATCTCACAGAGTTACAGATTTCCCCTCAAGCAGCGTTTCGCTAAGACTGCTCTTGGGGAATTTGCAAAGTGATATTTGGAAGCCCATAGAGGGCTATGGTGAAAAAGGAAATATCTTCCGTTAAAAACTGAAAAGAAACATTCTGAGAAACTGCTTTGTGTTCTGTTAATTCATCTCACAGAGTTACATCTTTCCCTTTAAGAAGCCTTTATCTAAGACTGTTCTTGTGGAATTTACAAAGTGATATTTGGAAGCCCATAGAGGGCTAGGGTGAAAAAGGAAATATCTTCCGGAAAAACTGGAAAGAAACTTTCTGAGAAACTGCTTTGTATTCTGTTAATGCATCTCACAGAGTTACAGGTTTCCCTTCAAGAAGCCTTTCGCTAAGGCTGTTCTTATGGAATTTGGTAAATGATATTTGGAAGCCCTTAGAGCGCTTTGGTGAAAAAATAAATATCTGCAGTTAAATACTGGAAAGAATCTTTCTGAGAAACTACTTTGTGTTCTGTTAATTCATCTCACAGAGTTACTGCTTTCCCCTTAAGAAGCTTTTCGCTAAGACTGTTCTTGTGGAATATGCAAAGTGATATTTGGAAGTCCCTAGATGGCTATGGAGAAAAACGAAATATCTTCCGTTAAAAACTGGAAAGAAGCTTTCTGAGAAACTGCTTTGTGTTCTGTGAATTCTTCTCACAGAGTTACAGCTTTCTCCTGGAAAATCCTTTTACTAAGACTGTTCCTGGGGAGTTTTCCAAGTGATACTTGGAAACCCTTAGATGGCTATATTGAAAAAGGAAATATCTTCAGTGAAAAACTGGAAAGAAGTTTTCTCAGAAACTGCTTTGTCTCCTCTTAAATCATCTCACAGTATTACAGCTGTCTCTTCAAGAAGCGTTTCGCAAAGGCTGTCTTGTGGAATCTGGAAAGTGATATTTGTAAGCCCTTAGAGAGCTATGCTGAAAAAGGAAGAATCTTCAGAGATAAACTGGAATGAAGCTTTCTGAGAAACTGTTTTCTGTTCTCTTAATTCATCTCAGAGTTACTGTTTTCCCCTCAAGAAGTCTTTCGCTAAGACTGTTCTTGTGGATTTTGCAAAGTGATATTTGGAAGCCCAAAGCAGGCTATAGTGAAAAAGGAAATATCCTAAGATAAAAACTGAAAGGAAGCATTCTGAGAAACGGCTTTGTGATTTGTTAATTCATGTCACAGGGTTACAGCTTTCCATTCAAGAAGCCTTTCGCAAAGGCTCTTCTTGTGGAATTTGCAAAGTGATATTTGGAAGCCCATAGACGGCTATGGTGAAAAAGGAAATATCTTCCGTTAAAAACTGGAAAGAAGCTTTCTGAGCAACTACTTTGTGTTCTGTTAATTCATCTCACAGAGTTACAGCTTTCCCCTCAAGAAGTCTTTTGTTAAGACTGTTCTTGTGGAATATGGAAAGTGATATTTGGAAGGCCATAGAGGGCTATGGTGAAAAAGGAAATATCTTCCGTTAAAAACTGGAAAGAAGCTTCCTGAGAAACTGCTTTGTGTTCTGTTAATTCATCTCACAGAGTTACAGCTTTCCCCTCAAGAAACCTTTCGCTAAGACTGTTCTTGTGGAATTTCCAAAGTGATATTTGGAAGTCCATAGAGGGCTAAGGTGAAAAAGGAAACATCTTCTGTTATAAACTGGAAAGAAGATTTCTGAGAAACTGCTTTATGTTCTGTTAATTCATCTCTCAGAGTTACAGTTTTCCCCTCAAGAAGCCTTTGGCTAAGACTGTTCTTGTGGAATTTGCAAAGTGATATTTGGAAGCCCATAGAGGGCTACGGTGAAAAACGAAATATCTTCAGTTAAAAACTGGAAAGAAGCTTTCTGAGAAACTGCTTTGTGTTCTGTTAATTCATCTCACAGAATTACAGCTTTCCCCCCAGAAGCCTTTCGCTAAGACTGTTCTTGTGGAATTTGCAAAGTGATATTTGGAAGCCCCTAGAGGACTATGGTGAAAAAGGAAATAGCCTAAGATAAAAACTGAAAAGAAGCTTTCTGAAAAACTGCTTTGTGTTCTGTCAATTCGACTCACAGAGTTACATCTTTCCCCTCAAGAAGCCGTTAACTAAGATTGTTCTTGTGGAATTTGTAAAGTGATATTTGGAAGCCCATACAAGGCTATGGTTAAAAAGGAAATATCTTCCGTTAAAAACTGGAAAGAAGCTTTCTGAAAAACTGCTTTGTGTTCTGTCAATTCGACTCACAGAGTTACAGCTTTCCCCTCAAGAAGCCTTTCGCTAAGGCTGTTGTTGTGGAATTTGCAAAGTGATATTTGGGAGCCCATACAAGGCTATGGTTAAAAAGGAAATATCTTCCGTTAAAAACTGGAAAGAAGCTTTCTGAAAAACTGCTTTGTGTTCTGTTAATTCATCTCACAGAGTTGCAGTTTTCCCCTCTAGAAGTCTTTCACTAAGACTGTTCTTGTTGGATGTGCAAAGTGATATTTGGAAGCCCATTGAGGGCTATGGTGAAAAAGGAAATCTCTTCAATTAAAAACTGGAAAGAAGTTTTTTGAGAAACTGCTTTGTGTTTTGTTAATTTATCACACAGAGTTACAGCTTTCCCCTCAAGAAGCCTTTCGCTAAGACTGTTCTTGTGGTATTTGCAAAGTGATATATGGAAGCCCATAGAGGGCTATGGTGAAAAAGGAAATCTCTTCAATTAAAAACTGGAAAGAAGTTTTCTGAGAGACTCCTTTGTATTTTGTTAATTCATTTCACAGAGTTACAGCTTTCGCCTCAAGAAGACTTTCGATAAGCCTGTTCTTGTGGAATTTGCAAAGTGATATTTGGAAGCCCATAGTGGGCTATGGTGAAAAAGGAAATATCTTCAGTTAAAAACTGGAAAGAAGATTTCTGAGAAACTGCTTTGTGTGTGTTAATTCATCTCAGAGAGTTACAACTTTCCCTCAAGAAGCCTTTCGCTAAGTCTATTCTTGTGGAATTTGCAAAGTGATATTTGGAAGACCCTAGAGGGCTATGGTGAAAAAGGAAATATCTTCCGTTAAAAACCGAAAAGAAGATTTCTGAGAAACTGCATTGTGTTCTGTTGGTTCATCTCACAGAGTTTCAGCTTTCCGCTCAAAAGGCAGTTCACTAAGACTGTTCCTGTGAAATTTGCATATTGATATTTAGAAACCCATAGAGGGTTGTGGTGAAAAAGGAAACATCTTCCGTAAAAAACTGGAAAGAAGCTTTAGGGGAAACTGCCGTGTGTTCTGTTAATACATCTCACCGAGTTACAGCTTTCCCCTCCAGAAGACTTTCGCTAAGCCTTTTCTTCTGGAATTTGCAAAATGTTATTCGTAAGCCCATAGAAGGCTATGGTGAAAAAGAAAATATCCTAAGATAAAAACTGAAAAAGAAGCTTTCTGAGAAACTGCTTTGTGTTCTGTTAGTTCCTTTCACAGGGTTACAGCTTTCCCCTCAAGAAGTCGTTCACTAAGACTGTTCTTGTAAAATTTCAAAACTGATAATTGGAAGCCCATAGAGGGCTACGGTGAAAAAGGAAATATCCTAAGTTAAAAACTGGAAAGAAGTTTTCTGAGATACTGCCGTGTGTTCTGTTAATACATGTCACCGAGTTACAGCTTTTCCCACAAGAAGATTTTTGCTAAGTCTGTTCTTGTGGGATTTGCAAAGTGATATTTGGAAGCCCATAGAGGGCTATGGTGAAAAAGGAAATATCTTCAGGTAAAAACTGGAAAGAAGCTTTCTGAGAAACTGCTTTGTGTTCTGATAATTCATCTCACAGAGTTACAGCTTTCCTATAAGAAGCCTTTCGCTAAGACTCTTCTTGTGGAATTTGCAAAGTGATATTTGGAAGCCCATAGAAGGCCACGCTGAAAAAAGAAATAACTTTCGTTAAAAACTGAAAAGAAGCTTTCTGAGAAACTGCTTTGTGTACTGTTAATTCATCTAACAGAGTTACAGCTTTCCCCACAAAAACCTTTCGATAAGACTGTTCTTCTGGAATTTGAAAAGTGATATTTGGAAGCCCATAGAGGGCTATGGTGAAAAAGGAAATGTCTTCCGTTAAAAACTGGAAAGGAGCCTTCCGACAAACTGCTTTGTGTTCTGTTAATTCATCTCACAGGGTTACAGCTTTCCCCTCAGGTAGCCTTTTGCTAAGACAGTTCTATTGGAATTGGCAAAGTGAGATTTCGAAGCCCATAAAAAGCTATCTTGAAAAAGGAAATAGTCTAAGATAAAAACTGAAAAGAAGCTTTCTGAGAAACTGCTTTGTGTTCTGTTAATTCATCTCACAGAGTTACAGCTTTTCCCTCTAGAAGCGTATCGCTAAGACTGTTCTTGTGGAATTTGCAAGGTGATATTTGGAAGCCCATAGAAGGCTATTGTGAAAAAGGAAATATCTTCCGTTAAAAACTGGAAAGAAGATTTCTGAGAAACTGCTTTGTGTTCTGTTAATTCATCTCACGGAGTTACAGCTTTCCCTCAAGAAGCCTTTCGCTAAGACTGTTCTTGTGGAATTTGCAAAATGATATTTGGAAGCCCATAGAGGGCTATGGTGAAAAAGGAAATATCTTCCCTTAAAAACCGAAAACAATCTTTCTCAGAAACTGCTTTGTGTTCTGTTAGTTAATATCACAGAGTTTCAGCTTTCCTCAAGAAGCCGTTCACTAAGACTATTCTTGTGAAATATGCATATTAATATTTTGAACCCCTTAGAGGGCTATGGTGAAAAAGGAAATATCTTCCGTTAAAATCTTGAAAGAAGCTTTCTGAGAAACTGCCGTATGTTCTGTTAACATATCTCACAGAGATACAGCTTTCCCCTACAGAAGACTTTCGATAACACTGTTCTTGTGGAATTTGCAGTGATATTTGGAAGCCCATAGAGGGCTATGGTGAAAATGGAAATATCCTAAGATAAAAACCGAAGAGAAGCTTTCTGAGAAACTGCTTTGTGCTCTGTTAATTCATCTCATAGAGTTACAGCTTTCTCCTCAAGAAGACGTTCACTAAGACTGTTCTTGTGGAATTTGAAAAATGAAATTAGGAATCCCTTAGAGGGCTATGGTGGAAAAGGAAATATCTTCAGTTAAAAACCGAAAGGAAGCTCTCTGAGAAATTGCTTTGTGTTCTGGTAGTTCATCTCACAGAGTTACAGCTTTCGCCTGAAGAAGCCTTTCGGTAAGACTCTTCTTGTGGAATATGCAAAGTGATATTTGGAAGCCCATAGAGGGCTGTGGTGAAAAAGGAAATATCTTCAGATAAAAACGGGAAAGAAGCTTTTTGAGAAATTGGTTTGTGTTCTGTTAATTCATCTCGAAGAGTTACAGCTTTCCCCTCAAGAAGCCTTTCGCTTAGATTGTTCTTGTGGAATTTGCACAGTGATATTTGGAAGCCCATAGAGGACTATGGTGAAAAAAGAAATAAATTCCGTAAAAAAGTGGAAAGAAGCTTTCTGAGCAACTGCTTTGTGTTCTGTTAATTCACCTCACAGAGTTACAGCTTTCCCCTCAAGAAGCCTTTTGCTAAGACGCTTATTATGGAATTTCCAAAGTGATACTTGGAATCCTCTAGAGGACTATGGTGAAAAAGGAAATATCATCCGTTAAAAACTGGAAAGAAGCTTTCTGAGAAACTTCTTTGTGTTCTGCTAATTCATCTCACAGAGTTTCAGCCTTCACCTCCAGAAGTCTTTGGCTAAGATTGTTCTTGTGGAATTTGCAAAGTGATATTTGGAAGCCCGTAGAGGGCTATGGTGAAAATAGAAATATCCTAAGATAAAAACCGAAGGGAAGCTTTCTGAGAAACTGCTTTGTGTTCTGTTAATTCATCTCACAGAGTTACAGCTTTCCCCTCAAGAAGCCGTTCACTAAGACTGTTCTTGTGGAATTTGAAAAATGAAATTTGGAATCCCATAGAGGGCTATGGTGGAAAAGGAAATATCTTCAGTTAAAAACCGTAAAGGAGCTTTCTGAGAAACTGCTTTGTGTTCTGTTAGTTCATCTCACAGAGTTATAGCTTTCCCCTGCAGAAGCCTTTCGCTAAGACTGTTCTTGTGGAATTTGCAAAGTGATATTTGGAATCTAGTAGGGGGCTATGGTGATAAAAAAAATATCTTCCGTTAAAAACTGGAAAGAAGCTTTCTGAGAAAATGTCGTGTGTTCTGTTAATACACCTCACCGAGTTACAACTTTCCCCTAAAGAAGCCTTTCGCTAAGATTGTTCTTGTGGGATTTCAAAGTGATATTTTGAAGCTTATAGAGGAGTACAGTGAAAAAAGAAATTACTTCAGTTAAAAACTGAAAAGAAGCTTTCTGAGAACCTGCTTTGTGTTCTGTTAATTCATCTAACATAGTTACAGCTTTCCCCTCCAGAAGCCTTTCCCTAAGACTGTTCTTGTGGAATTTGCAAGGTGATATATGGAAGCCCATAGAGGGCTATGGTGAAAAAGGAAACATCTTTCGTTAAAAACTGGAACAAACTTTCTGAGAAACTGCTTTGTGTTCTGTTAATTCATCTCACAGAGTTACAGCTTTCCCCTCCAGAAGCTTTCGCTAAGGCTGTTGTTGTGTAATTTGCAAAGTGATATTTGTAAGCCCATAGAGGGCTACGGTGTAAAAGGAAATATCTTCCGTTAAAAACTGAAAAGAAGCTTTCTGAGAAACTGCTTTGTGTTCTGTTAATTCATCTCAAAGAGTTACAGGTTTTCCCTCATGAAGCCTTTCGATTAGACTGTTCTTGTGGAATTTGCAAAGTGATATTTGGATGCCCATACAGGGATATGGTGAAAATGGAAATATCCTAAGATAAAATCGAAAAGAACCTTTCTGCGAAACTGCTTTGTGTTCTGTTAGTTCATTTCACAGAGTTTCAGTTTTGCCGTCAAGGTGCCTCACTAAGACTATTGTTGTGAAATTTGCAAATTGATATTAGCAAAGCCATAGAGGGCTACGGTGAAAAGGAAAATATCTTCCGTTAAAAACGGGATAGAAGCTTTCAGAGGAACTGCCGTGTGTTCTGTAAATACATCCACCGAGTTACAGCTTTCCCCTCAAGAAGCCGTTCGCTAAGGCTGTTCTAGGGGAACTTGCAAAGTGATATTTTGAAGCCCATAGAAGGCTATGGTGAAAAAGGAAATATCTTCCGTTAAAAACTGGAAAGAAGCTTTCTGAGAAACTGCCGTGTGTTCTGTTAATACAATTCACCGATTACAGCTTTCCCCTCAAGAAGCCTTTCGCTATGACTGTTCTTGTGCGATTTGCAATGTGATATTTGGAAGCCCATAGAGGGCTATGGTGAAAAAGGAAATATTTTCAGATAAAAACTGGAAAGAAGCTGTATGAGAAACTGCCTTGTGTTCTGTTAATTTACCTTACAGAGTTAGAGCTTTCCCGTGCAGAAGCCTTTCCCTAAGACTGTTCTTGTGGAATTTCCAAAGAGATATTTGGTAAAAGGCGAAAGATTTATACGATCTTAAGAGAAACCAGAGTATTGCAAAGTGATATTTGGAAGCCCATAGAGGTCTGTGTTGAAAAAAGAAACATCTTCAGTTAAAAACTCGAAAGAAGCTTTCTGAGAAACTGCCGTGTGCTGGTGTAATACATCTCACCGAGTTACAGCTGTCCCCTCAAGAAGCCTTTCACTACGACTGTTCTTGTGGAATTTGCAATGTGATATTTGTAAGCCCATACAGGGCTATGGTGAAAAAGGAAATATCCTAAGATAAAAACTGTAAAGAAGCTTTCTGAGCAACTGCTTTGTGTTCTGTTAGTCATTTCACAGGGTTAAATCTTTCCCCTCAAGAAGCCTTTCGCTAAGACGGTTCTTGTGGAATTTGCAAAGTGATATTTGGAAGCCCATAGAGGGGTATGGTGAAGAAGAAAATATCTTCAATTAAAATCTGGAAAGAAGCTTTTTGAGAGACTCCTTTGTATTTGTTAATGCATTTCACAGAGTTACAGCTTTTCACACAAGAAGATTTTCGCTAAGTCTGTTCTTGTGGGATTTGCAAAGTGATATTTGGAAGCCCAAAGAGGGCTATGGTGAAAAAGGAAATATCTTCAGGTAAAAACTGGAAAGAAGCTTTCTGAGAAACTGCTTTGTGTTCTGTTAATTCATCTCACAGAGTTACAGCTTTCCTTCAAGAAGCCTTTCGCTAAGACTCTTCTTGTGGAATTTGCAAAGTGATATTTAGAAGCCCACAGAGGGCTATGGTGAAAAAGGAAATAGCCTAAGATAAAAACTGAAAGCAAGCTTTCTGAGATGCTGCTTTGTGTTCTGTTAATTCATCTCACAGTGTTCCAGCTTTCCCCTCAAGAAGCCTTTCTCTAAGACTGTTCTTCTCGAATTTGCAAAGAGATATTTGGAAGCCCTTATAGGGCTATGGTGAAAAAGGATATACCTTCAGTTAAAAACTGGAAATAAGCTTCCTGAGAAACTGCTTTGTGTTCTGTTAATTCATCTCACAGAGTTATAGCTTTCCCCTCCAGAAGCCTTTGGCTAAGATTGTTCTTGTGGAATTTGCAAAGTGATATTTCGAAGCCCTTAGAGGGCTATAGTGAAAAAGGAAATACCCTAAGATAAAAACTGAAAAGAAGCTTTCTGAGCAACTGCTTTGTTTTCTGTTAAATCAACTCACAGAGTTACAGCTTTCCCCTCAAGAAGCCTGTCGCTAAGGCTGTTTTTGTGGAATTTGCAAAGTGATATTTGGAAGCCCATAGATGGCTATGGTGAAAATGAAAATAACCAAAGATAAAAATCGAAAAGAAGCTTTCTGAGAAACTGCCTTGTGTTCTGTTAGTTCATCTCACAGAGTAACAGCTTTCTCCTCAAGAAGCCTTTCACTAAGACTGTTCTTGTGAAATTTGCAAAGTGATATTGGAAGCCTGTAGAGGGCTACGGTGACAAAGGAAATAGCTTCAGTTTAAAACTGGAAAGAATCTTTCTGAGAAACTACTTTGTGTTCTCTTAATTCAACTCACAGTGTTACAGCTTTCCCTTCAAGAAGCCTTTCGCTAAGGCTGTTCTTGTGGAATTTGCAAAGTGATATTTGGAGCCCTTAGAAGGCTGTGGTGAAAAAGAAAATATCGTAATATAAAAACTGAACAGAAGCTTTCTGAGAAACTGCTTTGTGTATTGTTAATTCATCTCACAGAGTTACAGCTTGTCCCTGCAGAACCCTTTCGCTAAGACTGTACTTGTGGAATTTGCAAAGAGAAATTTCAAAGCCCATAGAAGGCTATGGTGAAAAAGGGAATATCTTCCGTTAAAACCTGAAAAGAAGCTTTCTGAGAAACTGCTTTGTGTTCTGTTAATTCATCTCACAGAATTACAGCTTGCCCCCAAGAAGCCGTTCACTAAGACTCTTCTTGTGCAATTTGCAAATTCATATTTGGTTACCCACAGAGGGCTATGGTGAAAAAGGATACATCTCCTGTTTAAAAGGGGAAAGAAGCTTTCTGAGAAACTGTCATGTTTTCTGTTAATACATCTCACCGAATTATACCTTTCCCCTCCAGAAGCCTTACGCTAAGACTGTTCTTGTGGAATTTACAAGGTGATATTTGGAAGACCATAGAGGTCTATGGTGAAAAAGGAAATAGCCTAAGATAGAAACTGAAAATAAGCTTTCTGAAAAACTGCTTTGTGTTCTGTTGAATCATCTCAAAGTGTTAGAGCTTTCCCCTTAAGAAGCCGTTCGCTAAGACTGTTCTTGTGGAATTTGCAAAGTGATATTCGGAAGCCCATAGAGTGCTATAGTGAAAATGGAAATATCCTAAGATAAAAGCCGAAAAGAAGCTTTCTGAGAAACTGCCTTGTGTTCTGTTAGTTCATCTCATAGAGTTACAGCTTTACCCTCAAGACGCCATTTACTAAGACTGTTCTTGTGAAATTTGCAAAGTGATACTTGGCAGCCCATAGAGGGCTATGGTGAAAAAGAAAATACATTCAATTAAAAACTGAAAAGAAGCTTTCTGAGAAACTGCTTTGTGTTCTGTTAATTCAACTCACAGAGTTACAGCTTTCCCCTCAACAAGCCTTTCGCTAAGGTTGTTTTTGTGGAAATTGCAAAGTGATATTTGGAAGCCCCTAGAGGGCAATGGTGAAAATTGAAATATCCTAACCTAAAAAAAGAAAAGAATATTTCTGAGAAACCGCTTTTCGTTTTGTTAGTTCATCTCACAGAGTTACAGCTTTCCACTCAAGAAGCCGTTCACTAAGACTGTTCTTGTGAAATTTGCAAAGTGATATTTGGAAGCCCGTAGAGGACTATGGTGGAAAAGGAAATATGTTCCGTTAAAAACTGGAAAGAAGATTTCCGAGAAACTGCATTGTGTTCTGTTAATTTATCTCGCACAGTCACAGCTTTCCCCTCAAGAAGCCTTTCGCAACGAATGTTCTTGAGGAATTTGCAAAGTGATATTTGGAGGCCCATAGAGGGCTACGGTGAAAAAGTAAATATATTCCGTTAAAAACTGGAAAGAAGATGTCTGAGAAACTGCTTTGAGTTCTGTTAATTCATCTCACAGAGTTACAGCTTTTCCCTCAAGAAGCCTTTCGATAAGACTGTTTTTGTGGAATTTGCAAAGTGATATTTGGAAGTCCATTGAGGGCTTTGTTGAAAAAGGAAATATCCTAAGATAAAAACTAAAAAGAAGCTTTCTGAGAAACTGCTTTGCGTTCTGTTAATTCATCTCACAGAGTTACAGCTTATCCCTCCAGAAGCCTTTCGCTAAGACTGTTCTTGTGTAATATGGAAGCTCATGGAGGGCTGTGGTGAAATAGGAAATATGTTCCGTTAAAAACTGGAAAGAAGCTTTCTGAGAAACTGTTTTGTGTTCTGTTAATTCATCTCACAACGTTACAGCTTTCCCCTCAAGAAGCCGTTAACTAAGACTGTTCTTGTGGAATTTGCAATGTGATATTTGGAAGCCCATAGAAGGCTATGGTGAAAAAGGAAATATCTTCCGTTAAAAACTGGAAAGAATCTTTCTGAGAAACTGCTTTGTGTTCTGTTAATTCATCTCACAGAGTTACAGCTTTCTCCGCAAGAAACCGTTCACTAAGGCTGTTCTTGTGGAATTTGCAAAGTGATATTTGGAAGCCCATAGATGGCTACAGTGAAAAAGGAAATATCCTAAGATAAAAACTGAAAAAAAGCTTTCTGAGAAACAGCCGCGAGTTCTGTTAATATATCTCACCGAGTTACATCTTTCCCCTTAAGAAGCCTTTCGCTAAGACTGTTCTTGTGGGATTTGCAAAGTGATATTTGGAAGCCCATAGAGGGCTATGGTCAAAATGGAAATATCTTCCATTAAAAACTGGAAAGAAGATTTCTGAGAAAATGCTCTGTGTTCTGTTAATTCATCAAAAAAATTACAGCTTTCCACTCCAGAAACCTTTCGCTAACACTGTTCTTGCGGAATAAATAAAGTGATATTTGGAAGCCCTTAGATGGCTATGGTGAAAAAGGAAATATCTTCAGTTAAAAACTGGGAAGAAGCTTTCTGAGAAACTGCTTTGTATTCTGTTAATTCATCTCACAGAGTTACAGATTTCCCCTCAAGAATCCTTTCGTTAAGACATTTCTTGTGGAATTTGCAAAGTGAAATTTGGAAGCCCACAGATGGCTATGGTGAAAAAGGAAATATCTTCCATTAAAAACTGGAGAGAAGACTTCTGAGAAACTGCTTTGTGTTCTGTTAATTCATCCCACAGAGTTACAGCTTTCCCCTCCAGAAGCCTTTCGCTAAGACGTTTCTGGTAGAATTTGTAAAGTGATATTTGGAAGCCCATAGATGGCTACAGTGAAAAAGGAAATATCCTAAGATAAAAACTGAAAAGAAGCTTTCTGAGAAACTCTTTGTGTTCTGTTAATTCAACTCACAAAATTACATCTTTCCCCTCAAAAAGCCTTTCGCTAAGTCTGTTGTTGTGCAATTTGCAAAGTGATATTTGGAAGCCCATAGAGGGCTATGGTGTAAAAGGAAATATCTTCCGTTATAAACTGGAAAGAAGATTTCAGAGAAACTGCTTTGTGTTCTGTTAATTCATCTCACAGAGTTACAACTTTCCCCTCCAGAAGACGTTGGCTAAGACTGTTATTTTGGAATTTACAAAGTGATATTTGGAAGCCCATAGAAGGCTATGGTGAAAAAAGAAATATCCTCCGAAAAAACTGGAAAGAAGCTTTCTGGAAACTGTTTTGTGATCTGTTAATTCATCTCACAGAGTTACAGCTTTCTCCTCAAGAAAACTTTCGCTAAGACTGTTCTTGTGGAATTTTCAAAGTGATATTAGGAAACCCCTAGAGGTCTATTGTGAAAAAGGAAATATTTTCCGTTAAAAAATGTAAACAAGATTTCTGAAAAACTGCCTTGGGTTCTTTTAATTCATCTCACAGAGTTACACTTTTCTCCTCAAGAAACTTTTCCCTAAGACTGTTCTTGTGCAAATTGCAAAGTGATATTTGGAATCCCATAGAGGGCTATGGTGAAAAAGGAAATATCCTAAGATAAAAACTGAAAAGAAGTTTTCTGAGAAACTTCTTAGTGTTCTGTTAATTCATCTCACGGAGTTACAGCTTTCTCCTCAAGAAGCCGTTCACTAAGACTGTTCTTGTGAAATTTGCAAATTGATATTTTGAAGCCCATAGAGGGCTATGGTGAAAAAGGAAATATTCTGAGATAATAACTGAAAAGAAACTTTCTGAGAAACTGCTTTTTATTCTGTTATTTCTTTTCACAGGGTTACAGCTTTCACCTCAAGAAGCCTTTCGCTAAGACTGTTCTTGTGGAATTTGCAAAGTGATATTTGGTCACCCATAGAGGGCTATGGTGATAAAGAAAATATCTTCAGTTAAAAACTGAAAAGAAGCTTTCTGAGAAACTGGTTTGTGTTCTGTTAATTCATCTCACAGAGTTACAGCTTTCCCCTCAAGAAGCCCTTCGATGAGACTTTTCTGGTGGAATTTTCAAAGTGATATTTGGAAGCCCAAATAGGGCTATAGTGAAAAAGGAAATATCTTCTGTTTAAAACTGGAAAAAAGCTTTCTGAGAAACTGCTTTGTGTTCTGTTCATTCATGTCACAGAGTTACAGCTTTCCCCTCAAAAATCCTCTCGCTAAGAGTGTTCTTGTGGAATTTGCAAAGTGATATTTGTTAGCCTTTAGAAGTCTATAGTGGAAAAGGATATATTCTAAGATAAAAACTGAAAAGAAGCTTTCTGAGAAACTACTTTGTGTTCTCTTAATTCATATCACAGAGTTACAGATTTCCCCTCAAGAATCCTTTCGCTAAGACGGTTCATGTGGAATTTGGAAAGTGATATTTAGAAGCCCATAAAAGGCTATGGTGAAAAAGGAAATATCTTCCATTTAAAACTGGAAAGAAGCTTTCTGAGAAACTGCTTTGTGTTCTGTTAATTCATCTCACAGAGTTACAGCTTTCGTCTCAAGAAGCCTTTCGCTTAGACTCTTCTTGTGGAATTTGCAAAGTGATATTTGGAGGCCCATAAAGGGCTATGGTGAAAAGGAAGTATCTTCCGTTAAAACCTGGAAAGAGGCTTTCTGAGAAACTGCTTTGTGTTCTGTAAATTCATCTCCAGACTTAGAGCTTTCTCCTCAATAAGCCTTTCGCTAAGACTGTTCATGTGGAATTTGGAAAGTGATATTTAGAAGCCCAAAGCGGGCTATGGTGAAAAAGGAAATATCTTCCGTTAAAAACTGGAAAGAAGCTTTCTGAGAAACTGCTTTGTGTTCTGTATCTTCATCTCACAGAGTTACAGCTTTGCCCTCAAGAAGCATTTCGCTAAGACTGTTCTTGTGGAATTCGCAAAGTGATATTGGGAAGCCCATAGAGGGCTCTGGTGGAAAAGGAAATATCTTCCGTTAAAAACTGGAAAGAAGCTTTCTGAGAAACTACTTTGTGTTCTGTTATTTAATCTCACAGAGTTACAGCTTTCCCCTCAAGACGCCTTTCGCTAAGATTGTTCTTCTGGAATTTGCAAAGTGTTATTTGGAAGGCCTTAGAGGTCTATGGTGAAAAGGAAATATCCTAAAATAAAAACTGGAAAGAAGCTTTCTGAGAAACTACTTTGTGTTCTCTTAATTCATTTCACAGAGTTACACATTTCCCCTCAAGAAGCCTTTCGCTAAGATTGTTCATGTGGAAGTTGGAAACTGATATTTAGAAGCCCATAGAGGGCTATGGTGAAAAAGGAAATATCTTCCGTTAAAAACTCAAAGAAGCTTTCTGAGAAACTGCTTTGTGTTCTTTTAATTGATCTCACCGAGTTACAGCTTTCCCCTCAAGAAGCCCTTCGATAAGACTGTTCTGGTGTAATTTCCAAGTGATATTTGGAAGCCCAAAGAGGGCTATAGTGAAAAAGGAAATATCTTCTGTTAAAAACTGGAAAGAAGCTTTCTGAGAAACTGCTGTGTGATCTCACAGAGTTACAGCTTTCCCCTCAAGAAGTCTTTCGCTAAGACTGTTCTTGTGGAATTTGCAAAGTGATATTTGGAAGCCCATAGAGGGTTTTGGTGAAAAAGTAAATATCTTCAGTTAAAAATGGAAAGAAACTTTCTGAGAAACTGCTGTGATTTCTGTTAATTCATCTCACAGAGTTACAGATTTCCTCTCAAGAAGCCTTTCGCTAAGAATGTCTTGTGGAAATTGCAAACTGATATTTGGAACCCCATAGAGGGCTATGGTGAAAAAGGAAATATCTTCCGTTAAAAACTGGAAAGAGGCTTTCTGAGAATCTGCTTCGTTTTCTGTTAATTCATCTCACAAAGTTACAGCTTTCCCCACCAGAAGCCTTTCGTTAAGAATGTTCTTGTGGAATTTGCAGAGTGATATTAGGAAGCCCTTAGAGGTCTATGGTGAAAAAGGAATTATCTTCAGTTAAAAACTGGAAAGAAGCTTTCTGACCAACTGCTTTGTGTTCTGTTAATTCAACTCACAGAGTTACATCTTTCCCCTCAAGAAGCCTTTTGCTTAGACTGTTTCTGTGGAAACTGGAAGTTGATACTTAGATTCCCATAGAGGGCTATGGTGAAAAAGGAAATATCCTGAGATAAATTCTGAAAAGAAGCTCACTGAGAGCTACAGCTTTACCTTCAGAAAGCCTTTCGCTAAAACTGTTCATGTAGAATTTAAAGTGATATTTAGAAGCCCGTAGAGGGCTATGGTGAAAAAGGAAATATCCTATATAAAACCTGAAAAGAAGCTTTCTGAGAACCTGCTTTGTGTTCAGTTAATTCATCTAACAGAGTTGCAGCTTTCCCCTTAAGAAGCCGTTCATTAAGGCTGTTCTTGTGGAATTTGCAAAGTGATATTTTGAAGCCCATAGAGGGCTATGGTGAAAAAGGAAATATCCTACGATAAAAACCGAAAAGAAACTTTCCGAGAAACGGCATTGTGTTCTCTTAATTCATCTCACGGAGTTGTAGCTTTCTCCTCAAGAAGCCGATCACTAAGACTGTTCTTGTGGTATTTGCAAGGTGATATCTGGAAGCCAATAGAAGGCTATGGTGAGAAAGGAAATATCTTCCATTAAAAACTGGAAAGAGGCTTTCTGTGAAACTGCTTTGTGTTCTGTTAATTCATCTCACAGAGTTACAGCTTTCCCCTCAAGAAGACTTTCGCTAAGACTGTTCTTGTGGAATTAACAAAGTGATACTTGGAAGCCGATAGAGGTCTATGGTGCTAATGGAAATATCCTAAGATAAAAACTGAAAAGAAGCTTTCTGGGAAACTGCTTTGTGTTCTGTTGATTCATTGCACAGAGTTACAGCTTTCTCCTCAAGAAGCCTTTTGCAAAGGCTGTTCTTGTGGCATTTGCAAAGTGGTATTTGGAAGCCCATCAAGGGCTAGGGTGAAAAAGGAAATATCTTCAGTTAAAAACTGAAAAGAATCTTTCTGAGAACGTGCTTTGTGTTCTGTTTATTCATCTCACAGAGTTACACCTTTCCCCTCAAGAAGCCTTTCGCTAAGACTGTTCTTGTGGAATTTGGAAAGTGATATTTGGAAGCCCGTAGAGGGCTTTGGGGAAAAACGAAACATCTTCCGTTAAAAAGTGGAAAGAAGCTTTCTGAGAAACTGCTTTGTGTCCTGATAATTCATTTCACAGAGTTACAGCTTTACCTTCAGGAAGCCTTTCGCTAAGACTGTTCATGTAGAATTTAAAGTGATATTTAGAAGCCCATAGAGGTCTATGATGAAAAAGGTAATATCTTCAGTTAAAAACTGGAAAGAAGCTTTCTGCGAAACTGCTTTGTGTTCTTTTAATTCATCTCACAGTGTTACAGCTTTCCCTACAAGAAGCCTTTCGCTAAGACTGTTCTTGTTCAATTTGAGAAGTGATATTTAGAAGCCCATAGAGGGCTATGGTGAAAAAGGAAATATCTTAAGATAATAACTGAAAAGAAGCTTTCTGAGAAACTACTTTGTGTTCTGTTATTTCATCTAACAGAGTTACAGCTTGCCCCTCAAGAAGCCGTTCACTAAGACTGTTCTTGTGAAATTTGCCTTGTGTTCTGTTAATTCATCTCTCAGAGTTACAGCTTTCCACTCAAGAAGCCGTTCACTAAGACTGTTCTTGTGAAAATTGGAAAGTGATATTAGGAAGCCCATAGAGGGCTATTGTGGAAAAAGAAATATTTTCCATTAAAAACTGGAAAGAAGCTTTATGAGACACTGCCTTGTGTTCTGTTAATTCATGTCACAGAGTTACAGCTTTCCCCTCAAGAAGCCTTTCGCTAAGGCTCTTCTTGTGGGATTTGCAAAGTGATATTTGGAAGCCCATAGAGGGCTATGTTGAAAAAGGAAATATCTTCAGTAAAAAACGGGAAAGAAACATTCTGAGAGACTGCTTTGTGTTCTGTTTATTCATCACACTGTGTTAGACCTTTCCCCTCAAGAAGCCTTTGGCAAAGACTGTTCTTGTGGAATTTGCAAAGTGATATTTGGAAGCCCATAATGTACCATGGTGAAAAAGAAAATATCTTCAGTTGAAAACTGGAAAGAAGCTTTCTGAGAGACTGCTTTGTGTTCTGTTAATTCACCTCACAAAGGTACAGCTTTCTCCTCAAGAAGCCTTTCGCTAAGACTTTTCTTGTCCTATTTGCAAAGTGTCATTTGGAAGCCCCTAGAAAGCTATGATGAAAAAGGAAATGTCTTAATATAAAAACTGAAAAGAAGCTTTCTGAGAAACTGCTTTGTGTTCGGTTAATTAGTCTCACAGAGTTACAGCTTTCCCCTCAAGAAGCCGTTCACTGAGACTGTTCTTGTGGAATTTGCAAAGTGATATTGGAAGCCCATCGAGGGCTTTGACGAAAAAGGAAATACCCTAAGAAAAAAACCGAAAAGAAGCTTTCTGAGAAACTGCATTGTGTTCTCTTAGTTCATCTCACAGGGTTACAGCTTTCCCCTCAAGAAGCCGTTCCCTAAGACTGTTCTTTTAAAATTTGCAAAGTGATATTTGGAAGCCCGTAGAGGGCTATTGTGAAAAAGGAAATATCTTCCGTTAAAAACTGGAAAGAACCTTCCTGAGAAACTGCCGTGTGTTCTGTGAATACATCTCACCAAATTACAACTCTCCCCTCAAGAAGCCCTTCGCTGAGACTGTCCTTGTGGAATTTGCTAAGCGATATTTGGAAGCCTATAGAGAGCTATGGTGAAAAAGGAAATATCTTCCGTTAAAAACTGGAAAGAAGCTTTCTGATAAACTGCCTTGTGTTCTGTTAATTCACCTGACAGAGTTACAGCTTTCCCCTAATGAAGACTCTCATTAAGACTGTTCTTATGGAACTTGCAAAGTGATATTTGAAAGCCCATAGAGGGCTCTGGAGAAAAAGGAAATATCCTAAGAAAAAAACTGAAAAGAAGCTTTCTGAGAAACTGCTTTGTGTTCTGATAATTGATCTCACAGAGTTACAGGTTTCCCCTCAAGAAGCCTTTTGCTAAGGCTGTTCTTGTGGGATTTGCAAAGTGATTTTTTTAAGCCTATAGAGGGCTACGGTGAAAAAACTGCTCTTGTACAATTTGCAAAATGATATTTGGAGGCCTATAGAGGGGTATGTTGAAAAAGGAAATATTTTCCGTTAAACACTGCAAAGAATCTTTCTGAAAAATTGCTTTGTGGTCTGTTAATTCATCTCACAGAGTTACAGCTTTCTCCTCAAGAAACCATTCATTAAGACTGTTCTTGTGGTATTTGAAAGGTGATATTTGGAATCCATAGAGGGCTATGTTGAAAAAGGAACTATCTTCCGTTAACAGCTGTAAAGAAGCTTTCTTAGAAACTGCTTTGTGTTCTGTTAATTGCTGTCACAGAGTTCGAACTTTCGCCTCAAGAAGCCTTTCGCTAAGTCTGTTCTTGTGGAATTTGCTAAGTGATATTTGGAAGCTCCTAAGGGCTACGGTTAAAATGGCAATATCCTAAGCTAAAAACCGAAAAGAAGCTGTCTGAGAAACTGCTTTGTGTTCTGTTCGTTCGTCTCACAGAGTTAAAGCTTTCCCCTCAAGAGACAGTTCACTAAGTCTGTTCTTGTGAAATTTGCAATGTTATATTTGGGAGACCATAGAGTGCTATGGTGAATAAGGAAATATCTTCCGTTAAAAACTGGAAAGAAGCTTTCTGAGAAACTGCTTTGTGTTCTGATAATTCATCTCACAGAGTTACAGCTTTTCCCTCAAGAATCCTTTCGCTGAGACTCTTCTTGTGGAATTTGCAAGGTGATATTTGAAAGCCCATAGAGGGCTATGGTGAAAATGGAATTATCTTAAGAGAAAAACCGAAAAGAAGCTTTCTCAGAAACTGCTTTGTTTTCTGTTAGTTCATCTCAAAGAGTTAGAGATTTACCCTCAAGCATCCGTTCACTAAGACTGTTCTAGTGAAACTTGCAAAGTGATATTTGGAATCCCATTGAGGGTTGTAGTGAAAAAGGAAATATCTTCAGTTAAAAACTGGAAAGAAGCTTTCTGAGAAACTGCCTTGTGTTCTGTTAATTAATCTCACAGAGCTACAGCTTTCCCCTCAAGAACTCTTTTGCTAAGACTGTTCTTGTGGGATTTGCAAAGTGATATTTGGAAGCCCTTAGAGGGCTGTGGTGAAAAAGGAAATATCTTCTGTTACAAACTGGAAAGAAGGTTTCCGATAAACTGCTTTGTGTTCTGTTAATTCAACTCACAGAGTTACAGCATTCCCCTCAAGTGGCATTTCGTTAAGACTGTTCTTGTGGAATTTGCAAAATAATATTTGGAAGCCTATAGAGGGATATGGTGAAAAAGCAATTTCTTCCGTTAAAAACTGGAAAGAAGGTTTCTGAGAAACTGCTTTATGTTCTGTTAATTCATCCCACAGACTTACAGCTTTCCCCTCAAGAAGCCTTTTGCTAAGTCTGTTCTCGTGGAATTTGCAAAGTGATATTTGGAAGCCCATAGAGAGCTATGGTGAAAAAGGAAATATCCTAAGATAAAAAGTGAAATGAAGCTTTCTGAGAAACTTCTTTGTGTTCTGTTAATTCATCTCTCAGAGTTACAGCATTCCACTCAAGAAGCCTTTTGCTATGACTGCTCCTGTGGAATTTGCAAAGCGATATTTCAAAACCCTTAGACGGCAATGTTGAAAATGAAAGTATCCTATGGCAAAAACAATAAAGAAGCTTTCTGAGAAACTGCTTTGTATTCTGTTAGTTAACTGACAAGTTTACAGCTTGCCCCTCAAGGACCTTTCGCTAAGGCTGTTCTTGTGGAATTTGCAAAGTGATTTTTTAAGCCTGTAGAGGGCTACGGTGAAAAAGGAAATATCTTCAGTTAAAAACTGGAAAGAAGCTTTCTGAGAAACTGCTTTGTATTCTGTTACTTCATCTTTCTCCTCAAGAAACCATTCGCTAAGACTGTTCTTGTGGAATTTGCAAGGTGATATTTGGAAGTCCTTAGAGGGCTATGGTGGAAAAGGAACAATCTTCCGTTAACATCTCTAAAGAAGCTTTCTGGGAAACTGCTTTGTGTTCCGTTAATTCATCTCAGAGATATACAGCTTTCCCCTCAAGAAGACTTTCGCTAAGACTGTTCTTGTGGAATTTGCAAAGTGATATGTGGAAGCCCATAGGGGGCTATTGTGTAAAAGGAAACATCTTCTGTTAAAAACTGTAAAGAAGCTTTCTGAGAAACCGCCCTGTGTTCTGTTAATTCATCTCAGAGTTACAGCGATCCCCTCAAGACGCCTTTCGCTAAGGCTGTTCTTGTGGAATTTGCTAAGTGATATTTGGAAGCTCGTAAGGGCTATGGTGAAAAAGAAATATCTTCAGTTAACTGCTTGAAAGAAGCTTTCTGAGAAACTGCTTTGTGTTCTGTTAATTCATCTCAAAGAGTTACAGCTTTCCCCTCAAGAAGCCTTTCACTAAGTCTATTCTTGTGGGATTTGCAAAGTGATATTTCGAAGCCCATAGAGTGCTACGATGCAAATGGCAATATCCTAAGATAAAAACCGAAAAGAAGCTGTCTGAGAAACTGCTTTGTGTTCTGTTAGTTCATCTCACAGAGTTACAGCTTTCCCCTCAAGAGGCCGTTGACGAAGACTGTTCTTGTGAAATTTGCTATGTTGTATTTGGGAGACCATAGAGGGCTATTGTGAAAAAGGAAATATCTTCAGTTAAAAACTGGAAAGAAGCTTTCTGAGAAACTGCCGTGTGTTCTGTTAATTAATCTCACTGAATTACAGCTTTCCCCTCAAGAACTCTTTCGCTAAGACCGTTCTTGTGTGATATGCAAAATGATATTTGGAAGCCCATAGAGGGCTATGTTGAAAAAGGAAATATCTTCTGTTACAAACTGGAAAGAAGCTTTCTGAGAAACTTCTTTGTGATCTGTGAGTTCACCTCACAGAGTTACAGCTTTCCCCTCAAGAAGCCGTTCACTAAGACTGTTCTTGTGAAATTTCCGAAGTGATATTTGGAAGCCCTTAGAGGGCTATTGTGAAAGAGGATATATCTCCAATTAAAAACTGGAAATAAGCTTCCTGAGAAACTGTCGTGTGTTATGTGAATACATCTCACCAAGTTACAGCTTTCCTCTCAAGAAGCCCTTCGCTGAGACTGTTCTTGTGGAATTTGCAAAGTGATATTTGGAAGCCCTAGAGGGCTATGGTGAAAAAGGAAATATCTCCAGTTAAAAACTGGAAAGATGGTTTCTGGGAGACTGCTTTGTGTTCTGTTAATTCATCTCACAGAGTTACAGCTTTCCCTTCAAGGGGACTTTCGCTAAGGTTGTTATTGTGGAATGTGCAAAGTGATAATTGGAATCCCATAGAGGGTTATGGTGAAAAAGGAAACTTCTTCCATTAAAAACTGGAAAGAATCTTTCGGAGAAACTGTTTTGTGATCTGTTAATTCATCTCACAGAGTTACAGCTTACTCCTCAAGAAGCCTTTCGCTAAGACTGTTCTTGTGGAATTTCCAAAGTGATATTTGCAAGCCCATAGAGGGCTTTGGAGAAAAAGGAAATATCTTCCGATAAAACAGGTAAGAAGATTTCTGAGAAACTGCTTTGTGTTCTGTTAATTCATCTCACAGAAATACAGCTTTCCCCTCAAGAAGCGTTTCGCTAAGACTGTTTTTGTGGAATTCGCAAAGTGGTATTTGGAAACCCATAGAGGGTTATGGTGAAAAAGGAAATATCTTCCGTTAAAAACTGGAAAGAAGTTTTCTGAGAAACTACTTTATGTTTTGTTAATTCAGCTCACAGACTTACATCTTTCCCCTCAAGAAGCCTTTCGCTAAGACTGTTCTCGTGGAATTTGCAAAGTGATATTTGGAAGCCCATAGAGAGCTATAGTGAAAAAGGAAATATCCTAAGATAAAAACTGAAATGAAGTTTTCTGAGAAACTGCTTTGTGTTCTGTTAATTCATCTCAGAGAGTTACAGCTTTCTCCTCAAGAAGCCTTTCGCTAAGACTGTTCTTGTGGAATATGCAAAGTAATATTTCGAAACCCTTAGACGGCTATGGTGTAAATGGAAGTTTCCTAAGACAAAATCCGTAAAGAAGCTTTGTAAGAAATTGCTTTGTATTCTGTTAGTTAACTCACAAATTTACAGCTTTCCCCTCCAGAAACCGTTTACTAAGACTGTTCTTGTGGGGTTTGCAAAGTGATATTTGGAAGCCCATAAAGGGCTAGGGTGAAAAAGGAAATATCTTCAGGTAAAAACTGGAAAGAAGCTTTCTGAGAAAATGCCGTGTGTTCTGTTAATACATCTCACCGTGTTACAGCTTTCCCCTGAAGAAGCCTTTCGCTAAGACTGTTCTTATGGTATTTGCAAAGGATATCTGGAATCAGAAGAGGCCTATGGTGAAAAAGGAAAAATCTTCAGTTAAAAACTGGAAAGAAGATTTCTGAGAAACTGCTTTCTGTTCTGTTAATTCATCTCACAGAGTTACAGCTTTCCCCTCAAAAAGCATTTCAGTAAGTCTGTTCTTGTGGAATTTACAAAGTGATATTTGGAAGCCCTTAGAAGTATATGGTGAAAACATAAATATCCTAACATGAAAATTGAATGGAAGCCTTTTGACAAACTGCTTTGTGTTCTGTTAATTCATCTCAGAGAGTTACAGCTTTCCCCTCAAGAAACCTTTCGCTAAGACTGTTCTTGTGGAATTCGCAAAGTGATATTTGGAAGCCCATAGAGGGCTATGCCGAAAAAGGAAATATACTAAGATAAAAACCGAAAAGAAGCTGTCTGAGAAACTGCATTATGTTCTCTTAATTCATCTCACAGAGTTATAGCTTTCCCCTCAAGAAGCCGTTCACTAAGATTGTTCCTGTGGAATTTTCAAGGTGATATTTGGAAGCCCATAGAGGGCTATGATGAAAAAGGAAATATCTTCCGTTAAAAACTGGAAAGAATGTTTTTTAGAAACTGCTTTGTGTTCTGTTAATTCATCTCACAGAGTTACAGCTTTCCCCTCAAGATGCCTTTCACTAAGACTGTTCTTGTGGAATTTGCAAAGTGATATTTGGAAGCCCATAGAGGGCTACGTTGAAAAAGGAAATATCTTCCGTTAAAAAGCAGAGGCAGATAAAGCCACAAAGATGGGGAAAAAGCAGGGCAGAAAAGCTGGAATTTCAAAAAATAAGAGCGCATCTCCTCCGGCAAAGGAGCGCAGCTCATCGCCAGCAACGGATCAAAGCTGGATATAGAATGACTTTGACGAGATGATAGAAGAAGGCTTCAGTCCATCAAACTTCTCAGAACTAAAGGAGGAATTACGTACCCAGCGCAAAGAAACTAAAAGTCTTGATAAAAAATGGGAAGAATTGATGGCTAGAATAATTAATGCAGAGAAGGTCATAAACGAAATGAAAGAGATGAAAACCATGACACGAGAAATACGTGACAAATGCACAAGCTTCAGTAACCGACTCGATCACCTGGAAGAAAGAGTATCAGCGATTAAGGATCAAATGAACGAAATGAAACGAGAAGAGAAACCAAAAGAAAAAAGTAGAAAAAGAAATGAACAAAGCCTGCAAGAAGTATGGGATTATGTAAAAAGACCAAATCTACGTCTGATTGTGGTTCCTGAAAGTGAGGGGGAAAATGGAACCAATTTGGAAAACACTCTTCAGTATATCATCCAGGAGAACTTCCCCAACCTAGTAGGGCAGGCCAACATTCAAATCCAGGAAATACAGAGAACACCACAAAGATACTCCTCGAGAAGAGCAAGCCAGAGAGAAAGGTCGGGTTACCCACAAAGGGAAGCCCATCAGACTAACAGCAGATCTCTCGGCAGAAACTACAAGCCAGAAGAGAGTGGGGGCCAATATTCAACATTCTTAAAGAAAAGAATTTTCAACCCAGAATTTCATATCCAGCCAAACTAAGTTTCATAAGTGAAGGACAAATAAAATCCTTTACAGATAAACAAATGCTTAGAGATTTTGTCACCACTAGGCCTGCCTTACAAGAGAACCTGAAGGAAGCACTAAACATGGAAAGGAACAACCGATACCAGCCATTGCAAAAACATGCCAAAATGTAAAGACCATCAAGGCTAGGAAGAAACTGCATCAACTAAGGAGCAAAATAACCAGTTAATATCATAATGGTATTATCAAGTTCACACATAACAATCTTAACCTTAAATGTAAATGGACTAAATGCTCCAATTAAAAGACACAGACTGGCAAACTGGATAAAGAGTCAAGACCCATCAGTCTGCTGTATTCAGGAGACCCATCTCACACGCAGAGACATACATAGGCTCAAAATAAAGGGATGGAGGAAGATTTACCAAGCAAATGGAGAACAAAAAAAAGCAGGGGTTGCAATACTAGTCTCTGATAAAACAGACTTTAAACCATCAAAGATCAAAAGACACAAAGAAGGCCATTACATAATGGTAAAGGGATCAATTCAACAGGAAGAGCTAACTATCCTAAATATATATGCACCCAATACAGGAGCACCCAGATTCATAAAGCAAGTCCTTAGAGCCTTACAAAGAGACTTAGACTCCCATACAATAATAATGGGAGACTTCAACACTCCACTGTCAACATTAGACAGATCAACGAGACAGAAAATTAACAAGGATATCCAGGAATTGAACTCATCTCTGCAGCAAGCAGAACTAATAGACATCTATAGAACTCTCCACCCAAATCAACAGAATATACATTCTTCTCAGCACCAGAGCGCACTTATTCCAAAATTGACCACATAGTTGGAAGTAAAGCACTCCTCAGTAAATGTACAAGAACAGAAATGGTAACAAACTGTCTCTCAGACCACACTGCAATCAAACTAGAACTCAGGACTAAGAAACTCAATCAAAACCGCTCAACTACATGGAAACTGAACAACCTGCTCCTGAATGACTACTGGGTACATGACGAAATGAAGGCAGAAATAAAGATGTTCTTTGAAACCAATGAGAACAAAGATACAACATACCAGAATCTCTGGGACACATTTAAAGCAGTGTGTAGAGGGAAATTTATAGCACTAAATGCCCACAAGAGAAAGCAGGAAAGATCTAAAATTGACACTCTAACATCGCAATTAAAAGAACTAGAGAAGCAAGAGCAAACTCATTCAAAAGCTAGCAGAAGGCAAGAAATAACTAAGATCAGAGCAGAACTGAAGGAGATAGAGACACAAAAATCCCTCCAAAAAATCAATGAATCCAGGAGTTGGTTTTTTGAAAAGATCAACAAAATTGACAGACCGCTAGCAAGACTAATAAAGAAGAAAAGGGAGAAGAATCAAATAGACGCAATAAAAAATGATAAAGGGGATATCACCACCGACCCCACAGAAATACAAACTACCATCAGAGAATACTATAAACACCTCTACGCAAATAAACTAGAAAATCTAGAAGAAATGGATAATTTCCTGGACACTCTCACTCTTCCAAGACTAAACCAGGAAGAAGTTGAATCCCTGAATAGATCAATAGCAGGCTCTGAAATTGAGGCAATAATTAATAGCCTACCAACGAAAAAAAGTCTAGGATCAGATGGATTCACAGCTGAATTCTACCAGAGGTACAAGGAGGAGCTGGTACCATTCCTTCTAAACCTATTCCAATCAATAGAAAAACAGGGAACCCTCCCTAACTCATCTTATGAGGCCAACATCATCCTGATACCAAAGCCTGGCAGAGAAACAACAAAAAAAGAGAATTTTAGACCAATATCCCTGATGAACATCGATGCAAAAATCCTCAATAAAATACTGGCAAACCGGATTCAGCAACACATCAAAAAGCTTATCCACCATGATCAAGTGGGCTTCATCCCTGGGATGCAAGGCTGGTTCAACATTCGCAAATCAACAAACATAATCCAGCATATAAACAGAACCAAAGACAAGAACCACATCATTATCTCAATAGATGCAGAAAAGGCTTTTGACAAAATTCAACAGCCCTTCATGCTAAAAACGCTCAATAAATTCGGTATTGATGGAACGTACCTCAAAATCATAAGAGCTATTTATGACAAACCCACAGCCAATATCATACTGAATGGGCAAAACCTGGAAAAATTCCCTTTGAAAACTGGCACAAGACAGGGATGCCCTCTCTCACCACTCCTATTCAACATAGTGTTGGAAGTCCTGGCTAGGGCAATCAGGCAAGAGAAAGAAATCAAGGGGATTCAGTTAGGAAAAGAAGAAGTCAAATTGTCCCTCTTTGCAGATGACATGATTGTATATTTAGAAAATCCCATTGTCTCAGCCCGAAATCTCCTTAAGCTGATAAGCAACTTCAGCAAAGTCTCAGGATACAAAATTAATGTGCAAAAATCCCAAGCATTCGTATACACCAGTAACAGACAAACAGAGAGCCAAATCATGAATGAACTTCCATTCACAATTGCTTCAAAGAGAATAAAACACCTAGGAATCCAACTTACAAGGGATGTAAAGGACCTCTTCAAGGAGAACTACAAACCACTGCTCAATGAAATAAAAGAGGACACAAACAAATGGAAGAACATACCATGCTCATGGATAGGAAGAATCAATATTGTGAAAATGGCCATACTGCCCAAGGTTATTTATAGATTCAATGCCATCCCCATCAAGCTACCAATGAGTTTCTTCACAGAATTGGAAAAAACTGCTTTAAAGTTCATATGGAACCAAAAAAGAGCCCGCATTTCCAAGACAATCCTATGTCAAAAGAACAAAGCTGGAGGCATCACGCTACCTGACTTCAAACTATATTACAAGGCTACAGTCACCAAAACAGCATGGTACTGGTACCAAAACAGAGATATAGACCAATGGAACAGAACAGAGTCCTCAGAAATAATACCACACATCTACAGCCATCTGATCTTTGACAAACCTGAGAGAAACAAGAAATGGGGAAAGGATTCCCTATTTAATAAATGGTGCTGGGAAAATTGGCTAGCCATAAGCAGAAAGCTGAAACTGGATCCTTTCCTTACTCCTTATACGAAAATTAATTCAAGATGGATTAGAGACTTAAACGTTAGGCCTAATACCATAAAAACCCTAGAGGAAAACCTAGGTAGTACCATTCAGGACATAGGCATGGGCAAAGACTTCATGTCTATAACACCAAAAGCAACGGCAGCAAAAGCCAAAATTGACAAATGGGATCTCATTAAACTAAAGAGCTTCTGCACAGCAAAAGAAACTACCATCAGAGTGAACTGGCAACCTACAGAATGGGAGAAAATTTTTGCAATCTACTCATCTGACAAAGGCTAATATCCAGAACCTACAAAGACCTCAAAAAAATTTACAAGAAAAAAACAAACAACCCCATCCAAAAGTGGGCAAAGGATATGAACAGACATTTCTCAAAAGAAGACATTCATACAGCCAACAGACACATGAAAAAATGCTCATCATCACTGGCCATCAGAGAAATGCAAATCAAAACCACACTGAGATACCATCTCACACCAGTTAGAATGGCGATCATTCAAAAGTCAGGAAACAACAGGTGCTGGAGAGGATGTGGAGAAATAGGAACACTTTTACACTGTTGGTGGGATTGTAAACTAGTTCAATCATTATGGAAAACAGTATGGCGATTCCTCAAGGATATAGAACTAGACGTACCATATGACCCAGCCATCCCATTACTGGGTATATACACAAAAGATTATAAATCATGCTGCTATAAAGACACATGCACACGTATGTTTATTGCGGCACTATTCACAATAGCAAAGACTTGGAATCAACCCAAATGTCCATCAGTGACTGACTGGATTAAGAAAATGTGGCACATATACACCATGGAATACTATGCAGCCAAAAAAAGGATGAGTTTGTGTCCTTTGTAGGGACATGGATGCAGCTGGAAACCATCATTCTTAGCAAACTATCACAAGAACAGAAAACCAAACACCGCATGTTCTCACTCATAGGTGGGAACTGAACAATGAGATCACTTGGACTCGGGAAGGGGAACATCACACACCGGGGCCTATCATGGGGAGGGGGGAGGCGGGAGGGATTGCATTGGGAGTTATACCTGATGTAAATGACGAGTTGATGGGTGCTGACGAATTGATGGGTGCAGCACAGCAACAGGGCACAAGTATACATATGTAACAAACCTGCACGTTATGCACATGTACCCTAGAACTTAAAATATATATAAAAAAAAAAAAAAGAAAAAAGAAACAACCAACCACATCTCTCCTTCCCACTAGAGGCTTCCAGGCTGAAACAGGTTGATACAGGCAGAGGAGGAGAAGATATGCAACTAAGTCACATTTTGAGATCTGTTTAATAATAATTCTAATTTCATGTTCTCACTTATTTGTGAGATCTAAAAATCAAAACAATTGAACTCATGGAGATAGAGAGTAGAAGCATGGTTACCAGAGGCTGGGAAGGGTAGTGGGGGTTTGAGGCAAAGCTGGAGATGGTTAATGGGTACAAAAAAACAGAAAGAATAAATAGGATCTAGTATTTGATAGCACAACAAGGCAACTATAGTCAGTAATAATTTAACTGTGCATTTGAAAATAACTAAAAGAGTCTAATTGGATTGCTTGTAACACAAAGGATAAATGCTTGAGAGAATGGATACCCCATTTTACGTGATGTGATTATTATTCATTGCATGCCTGAATCAGAACATCTCATGCACCCCATAAATACATACATCTACTATATACCCACAAAATTGAAATAAATAATTTTAAAAAATAAAAAATAAAAAATAGAAAATAATCTTCCACTTATTTTTTAGGAAAAGCACATAACTAAATTGTTACAAAATGATTGACCAAGCAATCCTTTGAACGGTTTGAGTCAGCAGTTGTGGCAGGAATGCGGTTGGGGGAAATGGGGAGAAGTGAGTGAAGGTAAAAGGAATTGGACAAGTGTTGATGTTGGTGAAATGAATGATGAGTACCTAGAGGTAATCCACTATTGTATGCATTTGGAATTTATCATAAAAATATTTTTGAAAGAACATATTCACTACTGAAAATTCAAACAAGGGGAATAAATTAAAACCACTTATCATCCTATAATTTCAAACATTAAAAAGATTTATTATTTTATGAGAAAATTATAGCATTATTAGAGAAATATGGTATATTAATTTTTAAATAGCATTATACCTGAGCATTTTGCTAAGTTATTGTAATGTATCAAATATATATTTTACTTATTTTTATAAAAGGGAGACATAAAGTAAGCCTAAAAGTGATATACTAGAATAATAAGTACTAGAAATATAAAATAATTCTATATAAAATGATTAAATATAAATATGAAAAGAATTATAATTTAATTGCACCAGGAAAAATCATACTTGATTTAAAAAAACTTGTAAAGTAAAATAGACTTCAAAAAGCTTTAGTTGTATTTGTATTTGACACTGTTATACTTAGATTTTTAGCATGATATAATTATGAAAAATATTGAAAGCAATGTTATTACCTGTGGAAGACATCCGAGTTCTTGAGACATTGGCTACGAATCTGTATAGGTTTGCAGCACCCTCCATTCTTGCTTCCTCAGAAGGAATTCCACTAAGGGGCATAAGGCAGAAAGTGAGACAGAGGTAATTCTCAGAGCAGGAGTGAAGGTTTATTAAAAGGCTTTAAAACAGAAAGGAAAAGAAGGGAAGTACAACCTGGAAGAGGGCCAAGTGGGAGACTTGAGAAGCCAAGTGCACGGCTTGACTTCTTGACTTGAGGTTTTATACATTGGCATACTTCCGGGATCTTGCCTTACTTCTCCTCACTCCTGAGATCTCATTGGGAAGTTGCTAATCAGTTTCAGGTGTTTTCTATTAGAAGCCTGCCTTTCCTTGACACCAGGTATGACCAATTACTACTTTAGAGAAACAGTTAACAACCCCTTGACCATCACCTGAGGGTTTCCCAACACATTTGGTGTGTGGAAGAGGGGAGACCTCTCCTGCCCTGCTCATATATGGCTAGCTTTCTACTGCAAAAATATTTCTTGAATATTCTTTATGTACTAAGTAATAAGAATTCTGATATTTCATGAGGGATTGTTACACAAAATTATATAAATAAAAAAGAAATTAAGCATGTAATATTAAAAAAAAAACTGAAAAGAAGCTTTCTGAGAAACTGCTTTGTGTTCTGTTAATTCATCTAAGAGAGTTACAGCTTTCCCCTCAAGAAGCCTTTCGCTAAGACAGTTCTTGTGGAATTTGCAAAGTGATATTTGGAAGGCCATAGAGGGCTATGGTGAAAAAGGAAATATACTAAGATAAAAACCGAAAAGAAGATTTCTGAGAAACTGCTTTGTGTTCTGATAGTTCATCTCACAGTGTTACAGCTTTCCCCTCAAGAAGCCGTTCACTAAGACTGTTCTTGTGAAATTTGGAAAGTAATATTTGGAAGCCCATAGAGGGCTATGGTGAAAAAGGAAATAACTTTCCTTAAAAACTGGAAAGAAGCTTTCCCCTCAAGAAGCTTTCCCCTCAAGAAGCCTTTCGCTAAGATTGTTCTTGTGGAATTTGCAAAGTGATATTTGGAAGCCCATAGAGGGCTACGGTGAAAAAGGAAATATCTTCCGTTGAAACCTGAAAAGAACCTTTCTGAGAACCTGCTTTGTGTTCTGTTAATTCATCTCACAGAGTTACAGCTTTCCCGTCAAGAAGCCTTTCCCTAAGAGTGTTCTGGTGAAGTTTGCAAAGTGACGTTTGGAAGCCCATAGAGGGCTATGGAGAAAAAGGAAATATACTAAGATAAAAACTGAAAAGAAGCTTTCTGAGAAACTGCTTTGTGTTCTGTTAATTCATCTCACAGGGTTACAGCTTTCACCTCAAGAAGCCTTTCGCTGAGACTGTTCTTGTGGAATTTTCAAAATGATCTTTGGAAGCCCATAGAGGGCTATGATGGAAAAGGAAATATCCTAAGATAAAAACTGAAAAGAAGCCTTCCAAAAAACTGCATTGTGTTCTGTTAATTCATCTCACAGAGATACAGCTTTCTCCTCAAGAAGCTTTTCGCTAAGACTGTTCTTCTGGAATTTGAAAGTGATATTTGGAAGCCCATAGAGGGTTACGGTGAAAAAGGAAATAACTTCCGTTAAAAACAGGAAAGAAGCTTTCTGAGAAACTGCTTTGTGTTCTGTTAATTCATCTCACAGAGTTACAGCTTTGCCCTCAAGAAGTCTTTCGCTAAGACTGTTCTTGTGGAATTTGCATAGTGATATTTGGAAGCCCATAGAGGGCTATGGTGAAAAAGGAAATATCTTCCGTTAAAAAGTAGAAAGAAGCTTTCTCAGAAACTGCTTTGTGTTCTGTTAATTCATCTCACAATGTTACAAATTTCTCCTCAAGAAACCTTTAGCTAAGGCTGATCTTGTGGAATTTGAAAAGTAACATTTGGAAGCCCATAGAGGGCTATGGTGAAAAAAGGAGATATCCTAAGATAAAAACTGAAAAGAAGCTTTCTGAGAAACTGCTTTGTGTTCTGTCAGTTTCTCTCACAGAGATACAGCTTTCCCTTAAAGAAGACTTTCGCGTTGGCGGTTCTTGTGGAATTTGAAAAGTGACATTTGGAAGCCCATGGAGGGCTACGGTGAAAAAGGAAATATCTTCAGTTAAAAACTGGAAAGAAGCTTTCTGAGAAACTGCTTTGTGTTCTGTTAATTCATCTCACAGAGTTACAGCTTTCCCCTCAAGAAGCCTTTCGCTAAGAGTGTTCTTGTGGAATTTGCAAAGGGATATTTGGAAGTCCTTAGAAGGTAATGGTGAAAAAGGAAATATACTAAGATAAAAACTGAAAAGAAGCTTTCTGAGAAACTGCTTTGTGTTCTCTTAATTCATCTCAGAGAGGTACAACTTTCCCCTCAAGAAGTCTTTCTCTAAGATTGATCTTGTGAAAATTGCAAAGTGATGTTTGGAAGCTCATAGGGGCTATGGTGAAAAAGGAAATATACTAAGATAAAAACCGAAAAGAAATTTTCGGAGAAACTGCTTAGTGTTCTGTTAGTTAATCTCACAGAGTTACAGCTTTCCCCTCAGGAAGCCGTTCACTAAGACTGTTCTTGTGAAATTTGGAAAGTAATATTTGGAAGCCCGTAGAGGGCTATGGTGAAAAAGAAAATATCTTCCATTAAAAACTGTAAAGAATCTTTCTGAGAAACTGCCTTGCGTTCTGTTAGTTCATGTCACAGAGTTACAGCTTTCTCCTCAAGAAGCCTTTCGCTAAGACAGTTCTTGTGGAATTTGCAAAGTGATATTTGGAAGGCCATAGAGGGCTATGGTGAAAAAGGAAATATACTAAGATAAAAACCGAAAAGAAGATTTCTGAGAAACTGCTTTGTGTTCTGATAGTTCATCTCACAGAGTTACAGCTTTCCCCTCAAGAAGCCGTTCACTAAGACTGTTCTTGTGAAATTTGGAAAGTAATATTTGGAAGCCCATAGAGGGCTATGGTGAAAAAGGAAATAACTTTCCTTAAAAACTGGAAAGAAGCTTTTCCCTCAAGAATCTTTCCCCTCAAGAAGCCTTTCACTAAGACTGTTCTTGTGGAATTTGCAAAGTGATATTTGGAAGCCCATAGAGGGCTACGGTGAAAAAGGAAATATCTTCCGTTGAAACCTGAAAAGAAGCTTTCTGAGAACCTGCTTTGTGTTCTGTTAATTCATCTCACAGAGTTACAGCTTTCCCGTCAAGAAGCCTTTCCCTAAGAGCGTTCTGGTGAAATTTGCAAAGTGACGTTTGGAAGCCCATAGAGGGCTATGGAGAAAAAGGAAATATCCTAAGATAAAAACTGAAAAGAAGCTTTCTGAGAAACTGCTTTGTGTTCTGTTAATTCATCTCACAGGGTTACAGCTTTCACCTCAAGAAGCCTTTCGCTGAGACTGTTCTTGTGGAATTTTCAAAATGATCTTTGGAAGCCCATAGAGGGCTATGGTGGAAAAGGAAATATCCTAAGATAAAATTGAAAAGAAGCCTTCCAAAAAACTGCATTGTGTTCTGTTAATTCATCTCACAGAGATACAGCTTTCTCCTCAAGAAGCTTTTCGCTAAGACTGTTCTTCTGGAATTTGAAAGTGATATTTGGAAGCCCATAGAGGGTTACGGTGAAAAAGGAAATAACTTCCGTTAAAAATAGGAAAGAAGCTTTCTGAGAAACTGCTTTGTGTTCTGTTAATTCATCTCACAGTGTTACAGCTTTGCCCTCAAGAAGCCTTTCGCTAAGACTGTTCTTGTGGAATTTGCAAAGTGATATTTGGAAGCCCATAGAGGGCTATGGTGAAAAAGGAAATATCTTCTGTTAAAAAGTAGAAGGAAGCTTTCTCAGAAACTGCTTTGTGTTCTGTTATTTCATCTCACAATGTTACAAATTTCTCCTCAAGAAACCTTTAGCTAAGGCTGATCTTGTGGAATTTGAAAAGTAACATTTGGAAGCCCAAAGAGGGCTATGGTGAAAAAAGGAGATATCCTAAGATAAAAACTGAAAAGAAGCTTTCTGAGAAACTGCTTTGTGTTCTGTCAGTTTCTCTCACAGAGATACAGCTTTCCCCTAAAGAAGACTTTCGCGAAGGCGGTTCTTGTGGAATTTGAAAAGTGACATTTGGAAGCCCATGGAGGGCTACGGTGAAAAAGGAAATATCTTCAGTTAAAAACTGGAAAGAAGCTTTCTGAGAAACTGCTTTGTGTTCTGTTAATTCATCTCACAGAGTTACAGCTTTCCCCTCAAGAAGCCTTTCGCTAAGAGTGTTCTTGTGGAATTTGCAAAGGGATATTTGGAAGTCCTTAGAAGGTAATGGTGAAAAAGGAAATATACTAAGATAAAAACTGAAAAGAAGCTTTCTGAGAAACTGCTTTGTGTTCTCTTAATTCATCTGAGAGAGGTACAAATTTCCCCTCAAGAAGTCTTTCTCTATGACTGATGTTGTGAAAATTGCAAAGTGATGTTTGGAAGCTCATAGGGGCTATGGTGAAAAAGGAAATATACTAAGATAAAAACTGAAAAGAAGCTTTCTGAGAAACTGCTTTGTGTTCTCTTAATTCATCTGAGAGAGGTACAAATTTCCCCTCAAGAAGTCTTTCTCTATGACTGATGTTGTGAAAATTGCAAAGTGATGTTTGGAAGCTCATAGGGGCTATGGTGAAAAAGGAAATATACTAAGATAAAAACCGAAAAGAAATTTTCTGAGAAACTGCTTAGTGTTCTGTTAGTTAATCTCACAGAGTTACAGCTTTCCCCTCAGGGAGCCGTTCACTAAGACTGTTCTTGTGAAATTTGGAAAGTAATATTTGGAAGCCCGTAGAGGGCTATGGTGAAAAAGAAAATATCTTCCATTAAAAACTGTAAAGAATCTTTCTGAGAAACTGCCTTGCGTTCTGTTAATTCATGTCACAGAGTTACAGCTTTCCACTCTAGAAGCCTTTCCCTAAGACTGTCCTGTGGAATTTGCAAAGAGATATTTGGAAGCCCATAGAGAGCTACGGTGAAAAAGGAAATATCTTCCTTTAAAAGCTGGCAAGAAGCTTTCTGAGAGACACCTTTGTGTTCCTTTAATTAATCTCACACAGTTACGGCTTTCCCCTCAAGAAGCCTTTCGCTAAGACTGTTCTTGTGGAATTTGCAAAGTGCTATTTGGGAGCCCTTAAAGGGCCATGGTGAAAAAGGAAATATCTTCAGTTAAAAACTGGAAAGAAGCTTTCTGAGAGACTGCTTTGTATTCTCTTAATTCAGCTCACACAATTACAGCTTTCCCCTCAAGAAGCCTTTCGCTAAGACTGTTCTTGTGGAATTTGCAATGTGATATTTCGAAAACCGTAGAGGGCTATGGTGAAAGTGGAAATATCCTAAGATAAAAAACGAAAAGAAGCTTTCTGAGAAACTGCTTTGTATTCTGTTAATTCATCTCAGAGTGTTACAAATTTCTCCTCAAGAAACTTTTAGCTATGTCTGATCTTGTGGAATTTGAAAAGTGATATTTGGAAGCCCATAGGGGGCTATGGTGAAAAAGGAAATATCTTCCGTTAATATATGGAAAGAAGATTTCTGAGAAACTACTTTGTGTTCTGTTAATTCATCTCAGAGACTTACAGCTTTCCCCTCATGAAGCCTTTTCCTAAGACTGTTCTTTTGGAATTGGCAAAGTGATATTTGGAAGGCCATAGAGAGCTATGGTGCATATGGAAATATCCTAAGATAAAAACCGAAAAGAAGCTTTCTGAGAAACTGCTTTGTGTTCTGTTAATTCATCTCAGAGAGTTACAGCTTTCTCTTCGAGAAGCCCTTCGCTAAGACTGTTCTTGTGAAATTTGCAAACTGATATATGGAAGCCCATAGAAGTCTATGGTAATAAAGGAAATAACTTCGGTTAAAAACTGGAAAGAAGCTTTCTGAGAAACTACTTTGTGTTCTGTTAATTCATCTCACAGTGTTACATCTTTCCCTTCAAGAAGCCTTCCCCTAAGACTGTTCTTGTGGAATTTGCAAAATGATATTTGGAAGCCCTTAGAGAGGTATGGTGAAAAAGAAAATACCGAAACATAAAAACCGAAAAGATGCTTTCTGAAAAACTGCACTGTGTTATCTTAATTCATCTCACAGAGTTATAGCTTTCCCCTCAAGAAGCCATTCACTAAGACTGTACTTGTGGAATTTTCAAAGTCATATTTCGAAACCCATAGAGGGATATGGTGAAAAAGGAAATCTCCAGTTAAAAACTGGAAAGCAGCTTTCAGAGTAACTGCTTTGTTGTCTGTTAGTTAATCTAACAGAGCTACAGCTGTCCCCTCAAGAAGGCTTTCGCTAAGACTGTTCTTGTGGAAGTTGCAAAGTGATATTTGGAAGCCCATAGAGGGCTAGGGTGAAAAAGGAAATATCTTCCGTTAAAAACTGGAAACAAGCTTTCTGATAACCTGCTTTGTGTTCTGCTAATACAACTCAGAGAGTTAGAGCTTTTCCCTAAAAAGCCTGTCTCAAGAAGCCCTTCGCTAAGGCTGTTCTTGTGAAATTTGCAAAGTGATATTTGGAAGCCCATAGAGGGATATGTTGAAAAAGTAAATATCTTCCGATATAAACTGGAAAGAAGCTTTCTGAGAAACTGCTTTGTGTTCTATTAATTCATCTCACAGAGCTACAGTTTCCCCTCAAGAAGCCCTTCCCTAAGACTGTTCTTGCGGAATTTGCAAAGTGATATTCGGAAGCCTATAGAGGGCTATGCTGAAAAAGGAAATATCTTCCGTAAAAACAGGAAAGATGATTTCTGAGAAACTGCTGTGGGTTCTGTTAATTCATCTCACAGAGTTACAGCTTTCCCTTCAAGAAGCATTTCGCTAGGACTGTTCTTGTGGAATTTGCAAAGTGATATTCGGAAGCCCATAGAGGGCTATGGTGGAAAAGGAAATATCTTCCGTTAAAAACTGGAAAGAAGCTTTCTGAGAAACTGCTTTGTGTTCTGTTAGTTCATCTCACAGAGTTACAGCTTTCCTCTCAAGAAGCTGTTCAGTAAGACTGTTCTTGTGATATTTGCAAAGTGATATTTGGAAGCGCATAGAGGGCTGTGGTGAAAAAAGAAATATCTTCCGTTAAACAGTGGAAAGAAGCTTTTTGAAAAACAGTTTTGTGTCTGTTAATTCATATGACAGATTTAAGCTTTCTCCTCCAAAATCCTTTTGCTAAGGCTGTTGTTGTGGAACTTTAAATGTGATATTTGGAAAACCATAGAGGGCTATGGAGAAAAAGGAAATATCTTCCGTTAAAAACTTGGAAGAAGATTTCTGAGAAACTGCTTGCTTTTTTTGTTAATTGATCCCAGAGAGTTACAGCTTTCCCCTCAAGAAGTCTTTCCCTAAGACTGTTCTTCTGGAATTTGCAAAGTGATACTTGGAAGCCCATAGGGGGCTCTGGCGAAAAAGAAAATATCCTAACCTAAAAACCGAAAGGAAGCTTTATGAGAAACTGCACTGTGTGCTCTTAATTCATCTCACAGATTTATAGCTTTCCCCTCAAGAAGCCATTCACTAAAATGTTCTTGTGTAATTTGCAAAGTGATATTTGGAAGCCCATAGAGGGATATGGTGAAAAGAAAATATCTCCTTTAAAAAGTGGAAAGAAACTTTCTGATTAACTTCTTTGTCTTCTGTTAGTTCATCTAACAAAGCTACAGATTTCCCCTCAAGAAGCCTTTCGCTAAGACTGTTCTTGTGGAAGTTGCAAAGTGATATTTGGAATCCCATCGAGGGATATGGTGAAAAAGGAAATATCTTCCGTTAAAAACTGGAAAGCAGCTTTCTGAGAAACTGCTTTGTGGTCTGTTAATTCATTTCACAGAGCTACAGCTTTCCCCTCAAGAAGCCTTTCGCTAAGACTGTTCTTGATGAATTTGCAAAGTGACATTTGTATGCCCCTACAGGGCTATGCTGACAAAGGAAATATCCTAAGATAAAAACTGAAAAGAAGCTTTCTAAGAAACTGCTTTGTGTTCTGTTAATTCATCTCACAGAGTTACAACATTCCCCTCAAGAAGCCTTTCGCTAAGACTGTTCTTGTGGAATTTGCAAAGTGATATTTGGAAGGCCATAGGGGGGCTATGGTGAAAATGGAAATATCCTAAGATAAAAACCTAAAAGAAGCTTTCTTAGAAACTGCTTTGTGTTCTGTTAATTAATGTCAGAGAGTTGCAGCTTTCTCCTCAAGAAGCCTTTCGCTACGACTGTTCTTGTGAAATTTGCAAAGTGATGTTTGGAATCCCATAGAGGGCTAAGGTGAAAAAGGAAATAACTTTCGTTAAAAACTGGAAAGAAGATTTCTGAGAAACTGCTTTGTGTTCTGTTACTTCAACTCACAGAGTTACAGCTTTCCCCTCAAGAAGCTGTTCAATAAGACTGTTTTTGTGAAATTAGCAAAGTGATATTTGGAAGCCCATAGAGGGCTATGGTGAAAAAGGAAATATCTTAGGATAAAAACTGAAAATAAGCTTTCTGAGAAACTGCTTTGTGTTCTGTTAATTCAACTCACAGAGTTACAGTTTCCCCTCAAGAAGCCTTTCTCAGGTAGCCTTTCGCTAAGACTGTTCTTGTGGAATTTGCAAAGTGATATTTGGAAGCCCATAGAGGGCTATGGTGAAAAAGGAAATATCTTCCGTTAAAAACTGGAAAGAATCTTTCTGAGAAACTGCTTTGTGTTCTGTTAATTCATCTCACAGAGTTACAGCTTTCACCATAAGAAACCTTTCACTAATGCTGTTCTTGTGGAGTTTGCAAAGTTATATTTGGAAGCCCATAGAGGGCTATGTTGAAAAAGGAAATATGCTAAGATAAAAACTGAAAAGAAGGTATCTGAGAAACTGCTATGTGTTCTGTTAATGATCTCACAGTGTTACAGCTTTCCCTTCAAGAAGCCTTTCGCTAAGTCTGTTCTTGTGGAATTTGCAAAGGGATATTTGGAAGCCCATAGAGGGCTACGGAGAATAAGGAAATATCCTAAGACAACAACTGAAAAAAGCTTTCTGAGAAACTGCTTTGTGTTCTGTTAATTCATCTCACAGAGTTACAGCTTTTCCCTCAAGAAGCCTCTCCCTAAGGCTGTTCTTGTAGAATTTCCAAAGAGATATTTGGAAGTCCATACAGGGCTCTGGTGAAAAAGGAAATATCTTCCTTTAAAAACTGAAAAGAAACTTTCTGAGAAACTGCTTTGTGTTCTGTTAATTCATCTCAAAGAGTTACAGCTTTCCCCTAAACAAGCCATTCACTGAGACTGTTCTTGTGGAATTTGCAAAGTGATATTGGAAGCCCATAGAGGATTATTGCGAGAAAGGTAATTTCCTAAGATAAAAACCGAAAAGAAGCTTTCTGAGAAACTGCATTGTATTCTCTTAATTCATGTCACAGAGTTATAGCTTTCGCCACAAGAAGCCATTCACTAAGACTGTTCCTGTGGAATTTGCAAGGTGATATTTGGAAGCCGTTAGAAGTCTATGCAGAAAAAGGAAATATCTTCCGTTAAAAACTGGATAAAGCTTTCTGAGAAACTGCTTTGTGTTCTGTTAATTCATCTCACAGAGTTACAGCTTTCTCCTGAAGAAGCCTTTCGCTAACTTTGTTCTTGTGGAATTTGCAAAGTGATATTTGGAAGCCCATTAGGGCTATGGTGAAAAAGAAATTGTCCTAAGATAAAAACTGTAAAGAAACTTTCTGACAAGCTGCTTTGTCTGTTAATTCATCTCACACAGTCACAGCTTTCCCTTCAAGAAGCCGTTCACTGAGACTGTTCTTGTGGAATTTGAAAAGTGATATTGGAAGCCGATAGAGGGTTATGAAGAAAAGGGAAATATCCTAAGTTAAAAACCGAAAAGAAGCTTTCTGAGAAATTCTTTGTGTTCTGTTAAAATATCTTACAGAGTTACAGTTTTCCCCTCATGAAACCTTTCGCTGAGACTGTTCTTCTGGGATTGGCAAAGTGATATTTGGAAGCCCATAGAGGGCTATGGTGAAAAAGGAAATCTCTTCCGTTAAAAACCGGAAAGAAGCTTTCTGAGAAACTGCTTTGTGTTCTGTTAATTCATCTCACAGAGTTACAGATTTCCCCTCAAGAAGCCTTTCGCTAACACTGTTCTGGTGGAATATTCAAAGTGATATTTGGAAGCCCATAGGGGGCTATGTTGAAAAACGAAATATCTTCGTTTACAAACTGGAATGAAGCTTTCTGAGAAACTGCTTTGTGTTCTGTTAAATCATCTTACAGAGTTACATTTTCCCCTCATGAAGCCTTTCGCTAAGACTTTTCTTGTGGGATTTGCAAAGTGGTATTTGGAAGTCCATAGAGGTCTATGGTGAAAAAGGAAATATCTTCCGTTAAAAACTGGAAGGAAACGTTCTGTGAGACTGCTTTGTTTTCCGTTAATTGATCACACAGTGTTACAGCTTTCCCCTCAAGAAGCCTTTCGCAAAGACTGTTCTTGTAGAATTAGCAAAGTGATATTGTGAAGCAAGTAGAGGGCTATGTTGAAAAAGGAACTGTCTTCCGTTAAAAACTGGAAAGAAGCTTTCTGAGAAACTGCTTTGTGTTCTGTTAATTCATCTCACATAGTTATAGCTTTCACAACAAGAAGCCTTTCGGTAAGACTGTTCTTGTGGAATTTGCAAAGTGATATTTGGAAACCCGTAGAGGGTTATGGTGAAAAAGGAAATATCCTAAGATAGAAACTGAAAAGAAGCTTTCTGAGAAACTGCCTTGTGTTCTGTTAATTGATCTCACGGAGTTACAGCTTTCCCCTCAAGAAGCCTTTTGCTAAGGCTGTTCTTGTGGAATTTTCAAAGTGATATTTGGAAGCCTATAGAGGGCTATGGTAAAGAAGGAAATATCTTCAGTTAAAAACTGGAAAGAAGCTTTCTGAGAAACTCCTTTGCATTCTGTTAATTCATCTCTCAGAGTAACAGCTTTGCCCTGGAGATGCCTTTCGCTAAGACTGCTCTTGTGAAATTTGCAAAGTGATATTTAGAAGCCCTTAGAGGACTATGGAAAGAGGAAATATCCTAAGATAAAAACTGAAAAGAAGCTTTCTGAGAAACTGCTTTGTGTTCTGCTAATTCATCTCACAGAGTTACAGCTTTCCCCTCAAGAGGCCTTTCGCTAAGACTGTTCTTGTGGAATTTGCAAAGTGATATTTGGGAGCCCATAGTGGGCTATGGTGAAAAACGAAACAACTTCAGTTAAAAAGTGGAAAGAAGCTTTCTGAGAAAATGCTTTGTGTTCTACTAATTCATCTCACAGAATTTCGGCTCTCCCCTCAAGAAGCCTTTCCGTGAGACAGTACTTGTGGAATTTAAAAAGTGATATTTCGAAGCCCGTAGAGGGCTATAGTAAAAAAGGAAATATCTTCAGTTGAAAACTGGAAAGAAGATTTCTGACAAACTGCTTTGGGTTCTGTTAATACATCTCACAGAGTTGCAACATTCCCCTCAAGAAACCTTTCGCTAAGACTGTTCTTGTGTAAATTGCAAAGTGATATTTGGAAGCCCATAAAGGGATAAGGTGAAAAAGCAAATATCCTATGATAAAAACTGAAAAGAAGCTTTCTGAGAAACTGCTTTGTGTTCTGTTAATTCATCTCACAGAGTTATAGCTTTCCCATCAAGAAGCCTTTCGGTAAGAATCTTCTTGTGACATTTGCAAAGTGATATTTAGAGGCCCAGAGAGGGCTATGAAAAAAAGAAATATCCTAAGATAAAAACTGAAAGAAGCTTTCTGAGAAACTGGTTTGAGTTCTGTTAATTCATCTCACAGAGTTACAGCTTTCCCTTCAAGAAGCCTTTCGCTATGACTGTTCTTGCGGAATTTGCAAAGCGATATTTGGAAGCCCATAGGGGGCTATGGTGAAAATCGAAACAACTTCAGTTAAAAATAGGAAAGAAGCTTTCTGAGAAACTGCTTTGTGTTCTGTTAATTCATCTCACAGTGTTACAGCATTCTCCTCAAGAAGCCTTTCACTAAGGCTATTCTTGTGGAATTTGCAAAGTGATACTTGGAAGCTCGTAGGCGTCTATGGTGAAAAAGGAAATATCTTCAATTAACTACTTGAAAGAAGCTTTCTGAGAAACTGCTTTGTGTTCTATTAATTCATCTCACAGAGTTACAGCTTTCCCGTCAAGAAACCTTTCGCTAAGACTGTTTTTGTGGAATTTGCAAAGTGATATTCGGAGGCCCATAGAGGGCTATGGTGAAAATGGAGATATCCTAAGATAAAAACCGAAAAGAAGCTTTCTGAGAAACTGCTTAGTGTTCTGTTAATTCAACTCACAGAGTTACAGCTTCTTCCTAAGGAAGCCTTTCGCTAAGACTGTTCTTGTGATATGTGCAAAGTGATATTTGGAAGCCCATAGAGGGCTATGGTGAAAAAGGAAATATCCTAAGATAAAAATTGAAAAGAAGCTTTCTGAGACACTGCTTTGTTTTTTGTTAATTCATCTCACAGAGTTACAGCTTTCCCCTCAAGAAGCCTTTCGCTAAGACAGTTCTTGTGGAATATGCAAAGTGATATATGGAAGCCGATAGAGGGCTATGGTAATAAAGAAAATATCTTCTGTTAAAAACTGGAAAGAAGCTTTCTGAGAAACTGCTTTGTGTTCTGTTAATTCATCTCACGGGGTTATAGCTTTCCCCTCAAGAAGCCGTTCACTGAAACCGTTCTTCAGGAATTTGCAATGTGATATTTGGAAGCCCTTAGAAGGCTATATGAAAAAGGAAATATCCTAAGATAAAAACCGAAAAGAAGCTTTCTGAGAAACTGCATTGTGTTCTCTTAATTCATCTCACAGAGTTATAGCTTTCCCCTCAAGAAGTCATTCCCTAAGACTGTTCCTGTGGAATTTGCAAGGTGATATTTCGAAGCCCTTATAGGCCTATTTTGAAAAAGGAAATATTTTCCGTTAAAAACTGGAAAGAATCTTTCTGAGAAACTGCTGGATGCTCTGATAATTCATCTCACAGAGTTTCAGCTTTCCCTTCAAGAAGCCGTTCACTAAGACTGTTCCTGTGGAATTTTCAAAGTGATATATGGAAGCCCATAGAGAGCTATGGTGAAAAAGGAAATATCCTAGGATAAAAACAGAAAAGAAGCTTTCTGAGAAGCAGCTTTGTGTTCTGTTAATTCAACTCACAGAGCTAAAGTTTTCTCTTCAAGAAGCGTTTCGCTAAGACTGTTCTTGTGGAATTTGCAAAGTGATATTTCGAAGCCCATAGAGGTCTATGGTGAAAATGGAAATATCCTAAGATAAAAACCGAAAAGAAGCTTTCTGAGAAACTGCTTTGTGTTCTGTTAATTCATCTCACAGAATTATAGCTTTCACAGCAAGAAGCCTTTCGGTAAGACTGTTCTTGTGGAATTTGCAAAGTGATATTTGGAAACCCGTAGAGGGTTATGGTGAAAAAGGAAATATCCTAAGATAGAAACTGAAAAGAAGCTTTCTGAGAAACTGCCTTGTGTTCTGTTAATTGATCTCACGGAGTTACAGCTTTCCCCTCAAGAAGCCTTTCACTAAGGCTGTTCTTGTGGAATTTTCAAAGTGATATTTGGAAGCCTATAGAGGGCTATGGTAAAGAAGGAAATATCTTCAGTTAAAAACTGGAAAGAAGCTTTCTGAGAAACTCCTTTGCGTTCTGTTAATTCATCTCTCAGAGTTACAGCTTTGCCCTGGAGATGCCTTTCGCTAAGACTGCTCTTGTGAAATTTGCAAAGTGATATTTAGAAGCCCTTAGAGGGCTATGGAAAGAGGAAATATCCTAAGATAAAAACTGAAAAGAAGCTTTCTGAGAAACTGCTTTGTGTTCTGCTAATTCATCTCACAGAGTTACAGCTTTCCCCTCAAGAGGCCTTTCGCTAAGACTGTTCTTGTGGAATTTGCAAAGTGATATTTGGGAGCCCATAGTGGGCTATGGTGAAAAACGAAACAACTTCAGCTAAAAAGTGGAAAGAAGCTTTCTGAGAAAATGCTTTGTGTTCTATTAATTCATCTCACAGAATTTCGGCTCTCCCCTCAAGAAGCCTTTCCGTGAGACAGTTCTTGTGGAATTTACAAAGTGATATTTGGAAGCCCATAGAGGGCTATAGTAAAAAAGGAAATATCTTCAGTTGAAAACTGGAAAGAAGATTTCTGACAAACTGCTTTGGGTTCTGTTAATACATCTCACAGAGTTGCAACATTCCCCTCAAGAAACCTTTCGTTAAAACTATTCTTGTGTAATTTGCAATGTGATATTTGGAAGCCCAAAAAGGGATATGGGAAAGAAGCTTTCTGAGAAACTGCTTTGTGTTCTGTTAATTCATCTCACAGAGTTACAGCTTTCCCGTCAAGAAACCTTTCGCTAAGACTGTTTTTGTGGAATTTGCAAAGTGATATTCGGAGGCCCATAGAGGGCTATTGTGAAAATGGAGATATCCTAAGATAAAAACCGAAAAGAAGCTTTCTGAGAAACTGCTTAGTGTTCTGTTAATTCAACTCACAGAGTTACAGCTTCTTCCTAAGGAAGCCTTTCGCTAAGACTGTTCTTGTGATATGTGCAAAGTGATATTTGGAAGCCCATAGAGGGCTATGGTGAAAAAGGAAATATCCTAAGATAAAAATTGAAAAGAAGCTTTCTGAGACACTGCTTTGTTTTTTGTTAATTCATCTCACAGAGTTACAGCTTTCCCCTCAAGAAGCCTTTCGCTAAGACAGTTCTTGTGGAATATGCAAAGTGATATATGGAAGCCGATAGAGGGCTATGGTAATAAAGAAAATATCTTCTGTTAAAAACTGGAAAGAAGCTTTCTGAGAAACTGCTTTGTGTTCTGTTAATTCATCTCACAGTGTTACAGCTTTCCCCTCAAGAAGCCCTTCACTGAGACCGTTTTTCAGGAATTTGCAATGTGATATTTGGAAGCCCTTAGAAGGCTATATGAAAAAGGAAATATCCTAAGATAAAAACCGAAAAGAAGCTTTCTGAGAAACTGCATTGTGTTCTCTTAATTCATCTCACAGAGTTATAGCTTTCCCCTCTAGAAGTCATTCCCTAAGACTGTTCCTGTGGAATTTGCAAGGTGATATTTCGAAGCCCTTATAGGCCTATTTTGAAAAAGGAAATATTTTCCGTTAAAAACTGGAAAGAATCTTTCTGAGAAACTGCTGGATGCTCTGATAATTCATCTCACAGTGTTTCAGCTTTCCCCTCAAGAAGCCGTTCACTAAGACTGTTCCTGTTAAATTTTCAAAGTGATATATGGAAGCCCATAGAGAGCTATGGTGAAAAAGGAAATATCCTAGGATAAAAACTAAAAAGAAGCTTTCTGAGAAACAGCTTTGTGTTCTTTTAATTCAACTCGCAGACTTAAAGCTTTCTCTTCAAGAAGCGTTTCGCTAAGACTGTTCTTGTGGAATTTGCAAAGTGATATTTAGAAGCCCATAGAGGGCTACGGTGAAAATGGAAATATCCTAAGATAAAAACCGAAAAGAAGCTTTCTGAGAAACAGCTTTGTGTTCTCTTAATTCATCTCACAGAGTGATAGCTTTCCCCTCAAGAAGTCATTCACTAAGACTGTTCCTGTGGAATTTGCAAGGTGATATTTCGAAGCCCATAGAGGTCTATGGTGAAAATGGAAATATCCTAACATAAAAACCGAAAAGAAGCTTTCTGAGAATCTGCTTTGTGATCTGTTAATTCATCTTCAGAGTTACAGTTTTCCCCTCAAGAAACCTTTCGCTAAGTCTGCTCTGGTGTAATTTTCAAAGTGGTATTTGGAAGCCCATAGGGGACTTCGGTGAAAAACGAAATACCTTCTGTTACAAACTGGAAAGAAGCTTTCTGAGAAACTGCTTTGTGTTCTGTTAAATCATCTTACAGAGTTACAGTTTTCCCTTCATGAAGCCTTTCGCTAAGACATTTCTTGTGGGATTTACAAAGTGATATTTGGAAGTCCATAGAGGGCTATGGTGAAAAAGGAAATATCTTCCGTTATAAACTGGAAAGAAACGTTCTGAGAGACTGCTTTGTTTTCCGTTAATTGATCACACAGTGTTACAGCTTTCCCCTCAAGAAGCCTTTCGCAAAGACTGTTCTTGTAGAATTTGAAAAGTGATATTTTGAAGCAAGTAGAGGGCTATGGTGAAAAAGGAACTATCTTCCGTTAAAAACTGGAAGGAAGATTTCTGAGAAACTGCTTTGTGTTCTGTTAATTCATCTCACAGAGTTATAGCTTTCCCATCAAGAAGCCTTTCGGTAAGAGTGTTCTTGTGGAATTTGCAAAGGGATATTTGGAAGCCTATAGAGGGCTATGGTAAAGAAGGAAATATCTTCAGTTAAAAACTGGAAAGAAGCTTTCTGAGAAACTCCTTTGTGTTCTGTTAATTCATCTCACAGAGTTACAACTTTCCCCTAATTAATCCTTTCGCTAAGACTGCTCTTGTGAAATTTGCAAAGTGATATTTAGAAGCCCTTAGAGGGTTATGAAAAAAGGAAATATCCTAAGATAAAAATTGAAAAGAAGCTTTCTGAGAAACTGCTTTGTGTTCTGTTAATACATCTCACAGAATTACAGCTTTCCCCTCAAGAAGCTTTCCGCTAAGGCTTTTCTTGTGGAATTTGCAAAGTGATATTTGGAAGCCTATTGAGGGCTATGGTGAGAAAGGAAATACCTTCAGTTTAAAACTGGAATGAAGCTTTCTGAGAAACTGCTTTGTGTTCTGTTAATTCAACCCACAGGGTTAAAACTTTCCCCTCAAGAAGCCTTTCGCTAAATTTGTTCTTGTGGAATTTGCAAAGTGATATTTAGAAGCCCATAGAGGGCTATGGTGAAAATGGAAATATTCTAAGATAAAAACCGAAAAGAAGCTTTCTGAAAAACTGCTTTGTCATCTGTTAATACATCTTACAGAGCTACAGTTTTCTCCTCAAGAAACCTTTCACGAAGACTCTTCTTGTGGAATTTGCAAAGTGATATTTGGAAGCCCGTAGAAGGCTGTGGTGAAAAAGGAAACATCTTCAGATAAAAACTGGAAAGAAGCTTTCTGAGAAACTGCTTTGTGTTCTGTTAATTCATCTCACAGAGTTCAGCTTTTCCATCAAGAAGCCTTTCGCTAAGACTGTTCTTGTGGAATTTCAAAAGTAATATTTTGAAGCCCATAGTGGGCCATGGTGAAAAAGGAAATATCTTCATTAAAACAGGAAAGAAGTTTTTTGGGAAATTGCTTTGTGTTCTGTTAATTCATCTCACAGAGTTACAGCTTCCTCCTTAAGTAGCTTTTCGCTAAGACTGTTCTTGTGGAATTTGCAAAGTGATATTTGGAAGCCCCTAGAGGGCTATGGTGAAAAAAGAAATATCCTAAGATAAAAACTGAAAAGAAGCTTTCTGAGAAACGGATTGGTTTTCTGTTAATTCATCTCACAGAGTGACAGCTTTCCCCACATGAAACGTTTCGCTAAGACTGTTCTTGTGGAATTTGCAAAGTGATATTTGGAAGCCCATAGAGGGCTATAGTGAAAAAGGAAATATCCTAAGATAAAAACTTAAAGAAGGTTTTTGAGAAACTGCTTTGTGTTCTTTTAATTCATCTCACAGAGTTACAACTTTCGCCTCAAGAAGCCTTTCACTAAGGTTGTTCTTGTGGAATTTGGTAAGTGATATTTGGAAGCCCGTAGATGGCTATGCTCAAAAAGGAAATATCTTCAGTTAACTACTTGAAAGAAGCTTTCTGAGAAACTGCTTTGTGTTCCATTAAATCATCTCACAGAGTTACAGCTTTCTCCTCAAGAAGCCTTTCGCTAAGACTGTTCTTGTGGAATTTGCAAAGTGATATTTGGAAGCCCTTAGAGGGCTATGGTGAAAAAGGAAATATCCTAAGATAAAAACTGAAAAGAAGCTTTCTGAGAAACTGCTTTGCTTTGTAAATTCACCTCACAGAGTTACAGCTTTCCCCTCAAGAAGCCTTTCTCTAAGACAGTTCTTGTGAAATATGCAAAGTGATATTTGGAAGCCGATAGAGGGTTATGGTAAAATATTAAATATCTTCTCTTAAAAACTGGAAAGAAGCTTTCTGAGAAACTGCTTTGTGTTCTGTTAATTCATCTCACAGTGTTACAGCTTTACCCTCAAGAAGCCGTTCACTGAGACCGTTCTTCTGGAATTTGCAAAGTGATATTGGAAACCCACAGAGGTTTATGGCGAAAAAGGAAATGTCCTAAGATTAAAATCGAAAAGAAGCTTTCTGAGAAACTGCATTGTGTTCTCATAATTCATCTGACAGAAATATACTTTCCCCTCCAGAAGCCGTTCACTAAGACTGTTTTTGTGGAATTTAAAAGGTCATATTTGGAACCCCTAGAGGGCTATGGTGAAAAAGGAAATATATTCCGTTAAAAACATGAAAGAATCGTTCTGAGAAACTGCTTTGTGTTCTGTTAATTCATCTCACATAGATACATCTTTCTCCTCAAGTAGCCTTTCACAAGGACTGTTCTTGTGGAACTGACAAAGTGATATTTGGAAGCGCATAAAGGGCGATGGTGAAAAAGGAAATATCCTAAGATAAAAACGGAAAAGAAGCTTTCTGAGAATCTGCTTTGTGTTCTTTTAATTGATTTCACAGAGTTACAGCTTTCCTCTCAGGATGCCTTTCGCTGAGACAGTTCTTGTGGAATTTGCAAAGTGATATTTGGAAGCCCATAGACGGCTATGGTTAAAAACGAAATATCCTAAGATAAAAAATGGAAAGAAGCTTTCTGAGGAACTGCTTTCTGTTCTGTTAATTCATCTCAGAGAGTTACACCTTCCGCGGAAGACGCCTTTCATCAAGACTGTTCTTTTGTAATTGGCAAAGTGACATTTGGAAGCCCATAGAGAACTATGGTGCAAATTGAAATATGGTAAGATTAAAACTGAAAAGAAGATTTCTGAGAAACTGCTTTGTGTTCTGTTAATCTCACAGAATTACAGCTTTCCCCTCAAGAAGCCGTTCTCTTAAACTGTTCTTGTGATATTTTCAAAGTGGTATTTGGAAGCCCATAGAGGGCTATGGTGAAAAAGGAAATATCTTCTGTTGAAAACTGGAAAGAAGCTTTCTGAGAAACTGCCTTGTGTTCTGTTAATTCATCTCAGAGAGTTACAGCTTTCCCCTCAAGAAGCCTTTGGCTAAGGATGTTCTTGTGGATTTTGCAAAGTGATATTTGAAAGCCCATTGATGGCTGTAGTGAAAAAGAAAATATCGTATAATAAAAACTTAATAGAAGCTTTCTGAGAAACTGCTTTGTATTCTGTTAATTCATCTCACAGAGTTACATGTATAACCTCAAGAAGTCTTTCCCTGAGATTGTTCTTGTGGAATTAGCAAAGTGATATTTGGGAGCCCATCGTGGGCTATGGTGAAAAAGAAATTATCTTCCGTTAAAAACTGGAAAGAAGCTTTCTGAGAAACTGCCGTGTTTTCTGTTATTTCGTCTCACAGAGTTACAGCTTTCCCCTCAAGAAGCCTCTCGCTAAGACTGTTCTTGTGGAAATTGCAAAGTGATATTTGGAAGCCTATAGAGGGCTATGGTGATAAAGGAAATATCTTCCGTTAAAAACTGGAAAGAAGTTTTCGAGAAACTTCTTTGTGTTCTTTTAATTCATCTCACAGAGTCACAGTTTTCCCCTCCAGAATCCCTTCGCTAAGAATATTCTTGTGGAATTTGCAAAGTGATATTTGGAAGCCCATAGAGGGCTATGGTGAAAAAGGAAATATCTTCCGTTAAAAACAGGAAAGAAGCTTTCGAGAAACTGCTTTGTGTTCTGTTAATTCATCTCACACCGTTACAGTTTTCCCCTCCAGAAGCCGTTCACTAAGAATTTTCTTGTGGAATTTGCAATGTGATATTTGGAAGCCCTTAGAAGGCTATATGAAAAAGGAAATATCCTAAGATAAAACTTGAATAGAAGCTTTCGGAGAAACTGCATTGTGTTCTCTTAATTCATCTCACAGTGTTGTAGCTTTCCCTTCCAGAAGCCGTTCACTAAGACTGTTCCTGTGGAATTTTCAAGGTGATATTTGGAAGCCCTTGGAGGGCTTTTTGAAAAAGGAAATATCTTCCGTTAAAAACTGGAAAGAATCTTTCTGAAAAACTGCTTTGTGTTTTGTTAATTCAACTCACAGAGTTACAGATTCCCCTTCAAGAAGCCTTTGGCTAAATTCTTCTTGTGGAATTTACAAAGTGATATTTGGAAGCCCTTAGAGGGCTACGGTGAAAAAGGAAACATCTTCAGTTAAAGACTGGAAAGAAGCTTTCTGAAAACTGCTTTGTGTTCTGTTAACTCATCTCACAGAGTTACAGCTTTCCCCTCAAGACGCCTTTCGCTAAGACTGTTCTTTTGGAATTTGCAAAGTGATATTTGGAAGCCCATAGAAGGCTAAGGTGACAAAGAAAATATCTTCAGTTAAAAACTGAAAGGAAGCTTTCTGAGAAACTGCTCTGTGTTCTGTTAATTCATCTCACAGAATTACAGCTTTCCCCTCAAGAAGTCTTTCGCTAAGACTGTTCTTGTGGAATTTGCAAAGTGATATTTGGAAGCCCAAAGAGGGCTATGGTGTAAAAGGAAGTATCCTAAGATAAAAACTGATAAGAAGCCCTCTGGTAAAATGTTTTGTGTTCTGCTAATTCATCTCACAGAGTTACAGCTTTCCCCTCAAGAAGCCTTTCGCTAAGACTGGTCTTGTGGAATTTGCAAAGTGATATTTGGGAGCCCTTAGAGTGCTATGGTGAAAAAGGAAATATCTTTAGTTAAAAACTGGAAAGAAGGTTTCTGAGAAACTGCTTTTTGTTCGATTAATTCATCTCACAGACTTACAGCTTCACCCTCAAGAAGGCTTTCGTTAAGACTCTTCTTGTGGAATTTGCAAAGTGATATTTGGAAGCCCATAGAGGGCTAAGTTGAAAAAGGAAATATCTTCAGTGAAAGACTGAAAAGAAGTTTTCTGAGAAACTGCTTTTTGTTTTGTTAATTCATCTCACAGAGTTGCTGCTCTCCACTCAAGAAGCCATTCGCTAAGACTGTTCTTGTCCATTGAGGTCAATGGTGAAAAAGGAAGTATCTTAAGTTAAAAACTAAAAAGAAGCTTTCTGAGAAACTGCTTCATGTTGTGTTAACTTATCTCACAGACTTACAGCTTTCTCCTCAAGAAGCCGTTCACTAAGACTGTTGTTGTGAAATTTGCAAAGTGATATTTGGAAGCCCATAGCGGCCTAAGGTGAAAAAGGAAATATCTTCAGTTAAAAACTGTAAAGAAGCATTTCGAGAAACTGTCCTGTGTTCTGTTAATTCATCTCACAGAGTTACAGCTTTCCCCTCAAGAAGTCTTTCGCTAAGACAGTTCTTGTGGAATTTCCAAAGTGATATTTGGAAGCATATATTGGGCAGGGGTGAAAAAGGAAATATCTTCAGTAAAAACTGGAAAGAAGCTTTCTGAGAAACTGCTTTGTTCTGTGATAATCCATCTCACAGAGTTACAGTTTTCCCCTCAAGAAGCCGTTCACTAAGACTGTTCTTGTGAAAATTGCAAAGTGATATTTGGAAGCCCAAAGAGGGCTATGGGGAAAAAGGAAATATCTTCCGTTAAAAACTGGAAAGAAATTTTCCGAGAAACTTCTTTGTGTCCAGCTAATTCATCTCACTGAGTTACAGGTTTTCCCTCAAGAAGGCTTTGGCTAAGATTGTTCTTGTGGAATTTGCAAAGTGATATTTGGAAGCCCATAGACGGCTATGGTGAAAAAGAAAATGTGTTCAATTAAAAACTGCAAAGAAGATTTCTGAGAAACTGCTTTGTGTTCTGTTAATTCATGTCACAGAGTTACAGTTTTACCCGTAAGAAGCCTTTCACTAAGACTGTTCTTGTGGAATTTGAAAAGAGATATTTGGAAGCCCGTGGAGTGTTATGGTGAAAATGAAATATCTTCCGTTAAAAACTGGAAAGAAGCTTTCTGAGAAACTGCTTTGTGTTCTGTTAATTCATCTCACAGAGTTACAGCTTCCCCCTCAAGAAGCCTTTCACGAAGACTGTTGTTGTGGAATGTGCAAAGTGATATTTGGAAGCCCATAGAGGGCTATGCTGAAAAAGGAAATATCCTATGATAAAAACTGAAAAGAGGCTTTCTGAAAAAATGCTTTGTGTTCTGCTAATTCATCTCACAGGGTTACAGCTCTCCCCTCAAGAAGACTTTCGCTAAGACTGTTCTTGTGGAATTTGCAAAGTGATAATTGAGAACCCATAAAGGGCTATGGTGAAAAAGGAAACATCTTCAGTTAAAAACTGAAAAGAAGCTTTCTGAGAAACTGCATTGTGTTCTGTTAATTCATCTCACAGAGTTACAGCTTCCCCCTCCAGAAGCCTTTCGCTAAGACTCTTCTTGTGGAATTTGCAAAGTGATATTTGGAAGACAATAGAGGGCTATGGTGAAAAAGGAAATATCTTCAGTTAAAGACTGAAAGGAAACTTTCTGTGAAACTGCTTTGTATTCTGTTAGTTCATCTCACAGGGTTTCAGTTCTCCCCACAAGAAACCATTCGCTAAGACTATTCTTGTGGAATTTGCAAAGTGATATTTGGAAGCCCCTAGAGGTCTATGGTGAAAAAGGAAATATCCTAAAATAAAAACTGAAAAGAATCATTCTGATAAACTGCTTTGTGTTCTGTTATTTCTTCTCACAGAGTTACAGCTTTTCCCTTAAGAAGCCTTTCGCTAAGACTGTTTTTTTGTAATTTGCAAAGTGATATTTGGAAGCCCATAGAGGTCTATGGTGAAAAAGGGAATATCTTCCGTTAAAACCTGGAAAGAAGCTTTCTGAGAAACTGCTTTATGTTGTGCTAATTCATCTCACAGACTTACAGATTTCTCCTCAAGAAGCGTTTCACTAAGACTGTTCTTGTGAAATTTACAAAGTGATATTTGGAAGCCCATAGACGTCTATGGTGAAAAAGATTATATCTTCAGTTAAAAACTGGAAAGAAGCTTTCTGAGAAACTGCTTTGTGTTCTGATAATTCATCTCACAGAGTTACAGTTTCCCCTCAAGAAGCCTTTCGCTAAGACTGTTCTTGTGGAATTTGCAATGTGATATTTCGAAGAACCTGGAGGGTTATGGTGAAAATGAAATATCTTCGGTTAAAAACAGGAAAGACGCTTTCTGAGAAACTGCTTTGTGTTCTGATAATTCATCTCACTGAGCTACAGCTTTCCCCTCAAAAAGCCATTCGCTAAGACTGTTCTTGTGGAATTTGCAAAGTGATATTTGGAAGCCCTTAGAGGGCTACGGTGAAAAAGGAAATATCTTCCGTTAAAAACTGCAAAGAAAATTTTTGAGAAACAGCCCTGTGTTCTGTTAATTCATCTCACAGAGTTCAGCTTCTCCCTCAAGATGTCTTTCGCTAAGAGTGTTCTTGTGGAATTTCAAAAGTAATATTTTGAAGCCCATAGTGGGCCATGGTGAAAAAGGAAATATCTTCATTAAAACACGAAAGAAGCTTTCTAGGAAATTGCTTTGTGTTCTGTTAATTCATCTCACAGCGTTACAGCTTCCCCCTCAAGTAGCATTTCGCTAAGACTGTTCTTGTGGAATTTGCAAAGTGATATTTGGAAGCCCCTAGAGGGCTATGGTGAAAAAAGAAATATCCTAAGATAAAAACTGAAAAGAAGCTTTCTGAGAAACGGATTGGTTTTCGGTTAATTCATCTCACAGAGTGACAGCTTTCCCCACATAAAACGTTTCGCTAAGACTGTTCTTGTGGAATTTGCAAAGTGATATTTGGAAGCCCATAGAGGGCTATAGTGAAAAAGGAAATATCCTAAGATAAAAACTTTAAAGAAGGTTTTTGAGAAACTGCTTTGTGTTCTTTTAATTCATCTCACAGAGTTACAACTTTCGCCTCAAGAAGCCTTTCGCTAAGACTGTTCTTGTGGAATTTGCAAAGTGATATTTGGAAGCCCATAGAGGTCTAAGGTGGAAAAGGAAGTATCTTCAATTAAGAACTGAAAAGAAGCTTTCTGAGAAACTGCTTTGTGTTCTGGTGATTCATCTCACAGAGTTACAGCTTTCCCTTCTAGAAGCCATTCGCTAAGACTGTTCTTGTGGAATTTGCAGAGTGATACTTGGAAGCCCGTAGAGGTCTATGGTGAAAAAGGAAATATCTTCCGTTAAAGACTGGAAAGAAACTGTGTGAGAAACTGGTTTGTGTTCTGTTAATTCATCTCACAGAGTTACAGCTTTCCCCTTAATAAGCCTTTCGCTACGTCTGGTCTTGTGGAATTGTCAAAGAGATTTTTGGAAACCCCTAGAGGGCTAGGGTAAAAAAGGAACCATCTTCCGTTAAAAACTGGAAAGAAGCTTTCTGAGAGACTGCTTTGTGTTCTGTTATTTCATCTCACAGAGCTGAAACTTTTCCCTCAAGAAGGCGTTCCTTAAAACTGTTCTTGTGGAATTTGCAAAGTGATATTTGGAAGCCCATAGAGGGCTCTGGTGAAACAGGAAATATCTTCCGTTAAAAACTGGAAATAAGCTTTCTGAGAAACTGATTTGTGTTGTGTTAGTTCATCTCACAAAGTTACAGCTTCCCCCTCAAGAAGTCTTTCGATAAGATTCTTATTGTGGAATTTCCAAAGTGGTATTTGGATGCCTATAGAATGCCACCGTGAAAAAGGAAATATCTTCAGTTAAAGACTGAAAAGAAGCTTTCTGAAAACTGCTTTGTGTTCTGTTAATTCATCTCACAGAGTTACAGCTCTCCTCTCAGGAAGCCATTCGCTAACACTGTTGTTGTGGAATTTCCAATGTGATATTTGAAAGCCCAAAGAGGGCTATGGAGAAAAAGGAAATATCCTAAGATAAAAACTGAAAAGAATCTTTCTGAGAAACTGCTTTGTGTTCTGTTAATTCTTCTCACAGAGTTACAGCTTTCCCCTCAGGAAGCCTTTCGCTAATAATGTTCTTGTGGAATGTTCAAAGTGATATTTGGAAGTCCATAGAGGGCTATGATGAAAAAGGAAATATCTGCAGTTAAAAACTGGAAAGAAGCTTTCTGAGAAACTGCTTTGTGTTCCGTTAATTCATCTCACAGAGTTGCAACTTTCCTCTCAAGAAGCCTTTCGCTAAGGGTGTTCTTGTGTAATTTGCAAAGAGATTTTTGGAAACCCCTAGAGGGCTAGGGTAAAAAAGGAACCATCTTCCGTTAAAAACGGGAAAGAAGCTTTCTGAGAAACTGCTTTGTGTTGTGTTAATTCACCTCACAGAGTTACAGATTTCCCCTCAGTTAGCCGTAAACTAAGACTGTTCTTTTGAAATTTGCAATGTGATAATTAGAAGCCCATAGAGGGCTATGGTGAAAAAGGAAATACCTTCCGTTAAAAATTGGAAAGAAGCTTTCTGTGAAACTGCTTTGTGTTCTGTTAAGTCATCTCACAGAGTTACAGCTTTCTCTTCAAGAAGACTTTCGCTAAGACTGTTCTTGTGGAATTTGCAAAGTGGTATTTGGAAGGCCATAGAGGGCTATGGTGAAAAAGGAAATATCCTCTGTTAAAAAGTGGAAAGAAGCTTTCTCAGAATCAGTTTTGTGTTCTGTTATTTCATCTCACAGAGTTAGCGCTTTCCCCTCAAGAAGCCTTTCGCTAAGACTGTTCTTCTGGAATTTGCAAAGTGATATTTGGAGCCCATAGGGGGCTATGGTGAAAAAGGAAATATCTTCAGTTAAAAAGTGGAAAGAAGCTTTCTGAGAAACTGCTTTGTGTTCTGTTAATTCATCTCACAGAGTTACAGCTTTCCCCCAAGAAGCCTTTCCGTAGGACTGTTCTTGTGGAATTTGCGAAGTGATATTTGGAAGCCCACAGAGGTCTACCATGAAAAAGAAAATATCTTCCGTTAAAAACTGGAAAGAAGCTTTCTGACAAACTGCTTTGTGTTCTGTTAATTTATCTCAAAGAGATACAGCTTTCCCCTCAAGAAGCCTTTCGCTAAGACTGTTCTTGTGCTATTTTCAAGGTGATATTTGGAAGCCAGAAGAGGGCTCTGGTGAAATAGGAAATATCTTCAGTTAAAAAGTGGAAATAAGCTTTCTAAGAAACTGTTTGTGTTCTGTGAATTCATCTCACAAAGTTACATATTTCCCTTCAAAAAGCCTTTCACAAAGACTGTTCTTGTGGAATTTTCAAAGTGATGTTTGGAAGCCCATAGAAGGCTATGGTGAAAACGGAAATGTCCTAAGATAAAAACTGAAAAGAAGCTTTCTGAGAAACTGCTTTTTGTTCTGTTAATTCACCTCACAGAGTTACAGCTTTCCCCTCAAGAAGCCTTTCGCTAAGGCTGTTCTTGTGGAATTTGCAAAGTGATATTTGGAAGCCGATAGAGGGCTATGGTGAAAGAAGAAATATCTTCTGTTAAAAACTGGAAAGAAGCTTTCTGAGAAACTGCTTTATGTTCTGTTAATTTATCTTACAGACTTAAACCTTTCCCCTCAAGAAACCTTTCTGTAAGGCTGTTCTTGTGTAATTTGCAAAGTGATATTTGGAAGCCCATAGAGGGCTATGGTGAAAAAGGAAATATCTTCACTTCAAAACTGGAAAGAAGATTTCTGAAAAACTGCTTTGTGTTCTGTTAATTCACCTCACAGAGTTACAACATTCCCCTTAAGACGCCTTTCGCGAAGACTGTTCTTGTGGAATTTGCAAAGTGATATTTGGATGCCCATAGAGGGCTATGGTGAAAAAGGAAATATCCTCAGTTAAAAACTGGAAAGAAGCTTTCTGAGAAACTGCTTTGTGTTCTGTTAATTCACATCACATAGCTACAGCTTTCCCCTCAAGAAGCCTTTTGCTAAGACACTTCTTGTGGTATTTGCAAAGTGATATTTGGAAGCCATTAGAGGGCTATAGTGAAAAAGGAAATATCCTCAGTTAAAAAGTGGAAAGAAGATTTCTGAGAAACTGCTTTGTGTTTTGTTAATTCATCTCACAGAGTTACAGCTTTCCGCTCAAGAAGACTTTCTCGAAGACTGTTCCTGTGGAATGTGCAAAGTGTTATTTTGGAGCTCATAGGGGGCTACGGTGAAAAGGAAATATCTTCAGTTTAAAACTGGAAAGAAGCTTTTTGAGAATCTGCTTTGTGTTCTTTTAATTCATCTCACAGAGTAACAGCTTTCCCCTCTAGAAGCCTTTCGTTTAGATTGTTCTTGTGGAATTTGCAAAGTGATATTTGGAAGCCCATAGAGGCTATGGTGAAAAAGGAAATATCTTCCGTTAAAACTCTAAAGAAGCATTCTGTGAAACTGCCGTGTGTTCTGTTAATACATCACACCGAGTTACAGCTTTCCCATCACGATGCCTTTCGCTAAGACTGTTCTTGTGGGATTTGCAAAGTGATATTTGGAAGCCCATAGAGGGTTATGGTGAAAAAGGAAATATGTTCAGTTAAAAACTGGAAAGAAGCTTTCTGAGAAACTGCTTTGTGTTCTCTTAATTCATCTCACAGAGTTACAGATATACCCTCAAGAAGCCTTTCAGTAAGAGTGTCTTTGTGGGATTTGCAAAGTGATAATTGTAAGCCCATAAAGGACTATGGCGAAAAAGGAACTATTTTCAGTTAAAAACTGGAAAGAAGCTTTCACATAAACTGCCGTGTGTTCTGTAAATACATCTCACCGAATTACAGCTTTCCCCTCAAGAAGCCTTTCACAAAGACTGTTCTTGTGGGATTTTCTAAGTGATATTTGGAAGCCCATAGAGGGCTATGGGGAAAAAGGAAATATCTTCGGTTGAAAACTGGAAAGAAGCTTTCTGAGAAACTGCTTTGTGTTCTGTTAATTCATTTCAGAGAGTTACAGCTTTCCGCTCTGGAAGCCTTTCGCTAAGACTACACTTTTTAAATTTGCAAAGTGATATTTGGAAGCCCTTAGAGGGCTATGGTGAAAAAGGAAATATCTTCCGTTAAAAACTGGGAAGAAGCATTCTGAGATACTGCGGTGTGTTCTGTTAATACATCTAACCGAGATACAGCTTTCCCCTCAAGAAGCCTTTCGCTAAGACTGTTCTTGTGGAATTTGCAATGTGATATTTGGAAGCCCATAGAGGACTATTGTGAAAAAGAAAATATCTTCAGTTAAAAACTGGAAAGAAGCTTTCTGAGAAACTGCTTTGTGTTCTGTTAATTCATCTAACAGAGATACAGGCTTCCCCTCCAGAAGCCTTTCGCTAAGACTCTTCTTGTGGAATTTGCAAAGTGATATTTGGAAGCCCAGAGAAGGCTATGGTAAAAAAGGACATATCTTTCATTACAAACTGGAAAGAAATTTTCTGAGAAACTGCTTCGTGTTCTGTTAATTCATCTCACAGGGTTACAGCTTTCTTCTCAAGAAGCCTTTCGGTAAGACTATTCTTGGGGAATTTGCCAAGTGATATTTGGAAGAACATAGAGGGCTATGGTGAAAAAGGACATATCTTCCGTTAAAAACTGGAAAGAAGCTTTCTGAGAAACTGCTTTGTGTTCTGTTACTTCATCTCACAGAGTTAAAACTTTCCCCTACAGAAGACTTTTGCTAAGACTGTACTTGTGGAATTAGCAAAATGATATTTGGAAGCCCAAAGAGAGCAATGGTGAAAAAGGAAATATCCTAAGATAAAAACTGAAAAGAAGCTTTCTGAGAAACTGCTTTGTGTTCAGTTAATTCATCTCACAGAGTTACAGCTTTGCCCTCAAGAAGCCTTTCACTAAGACTGTTCTTGTGGAATTTGCAAAGTGACATTTGGAAGCTCATAGCGGGCTGTGGTGAAAAAGGAAATATCCTAAGATAAAAACTGAAAAGAAGCTTTCTGAGAAACTGATTCCTGTTCTGTTAATTCATCACACAGAGTTACAGCTTTCCCCTCAAGAAGACTTTCGCTAAGACTGTTCTTGTGGAATTTGTAAAGTGATATTTGGAATCCCATAGAGGGCTATGGTGAAAAAGGAAATATTTTCCGTTAAAAACTGGAAAGAAGCTTTCTGAGAACCTGCTTTGTGTTTTGTTAATTCATCTCACAGAGTTACAGCTTTCCCCTCAAGAAGCCTTTCGATAAGACTGTTCTTGTGGAATTTGCAAAGTGATATTTGGAAGCCCATAGAGGGCTATGGTGAAGAAAGAAATATCTTCCGTTAAAAAGTGGAAGGAAGCTTTCTGAGAAACTGCTTTGTGTTCTGTTAATTCATCTCACAGTGTTACAAATTTCTCCTCAAGAAGACCTTCGCGATGGCGGTTCTTGTGGAATTTGAAGAGTGACATTTGGAAGCCCATGGAGGGCTATGGTGAAAAAGGAAATATCTTCAGTTAAAAACTGGAAAGAAGGTTTCTGAGAAACTGCTTTGTGTTCTGTTAATTCACCTCACAGAGTTACAGCTTTCCCCTCAAGAAGCCTTTCACGAACTATGTTCTTGTGGGATTTGCAAAGAGATATTCGGAAGCCCATAGAGGGCTATGGTGAAAAAGTAAATCTCTTCCTTAAAAACTGGAAAGAAGCTATCTGACAAACGGCTTTATGTTCTGTTAATTCATCTCACAGAGTTACAGCTTTCCCCTCAAGAAGCCTTTCGCTAAGACTGTTCTTGTGGAATTTGCCAAGAGATATTTGGAAGGCTATAGAGGGCTATCGTGAAAAAGGTAATATCTTAAGTTAAAAACAAGAAAGAAGGTTTCTGAGAAACTGTTTTGTGTCCTGTTAATTCAACTCAAAGAGTTACAGCTTTCTCCTCAAGAAGCCTTTCGCTAAGACTGTTCTTATGAATTTGCAAAGTGATACTTGGAAGCCCATAGAGGGCTATGGTGAATCAGGAAATCTCTTCAGGTCAAAACTGGGCTTTCTAAGAAACGGCTTTATTTTCTGTTAATTCATCTCACAGAGTTACAGCTTTCCCCTCAGGAAGCCTTTCGATGAGAGTGTTCTTGTGGAATTTGCAAAGGGATATTTGGAAACCCATAGAGGGCTATGGTGAAAAAGGGAATATCTTCCGTGAAAAAGTGGAAAGAAGCATTCTGAGAAACTGCTTTGTGTTCTGTTATTTCATCTCACAGAGTTACAGCTTTCCCCTCAAGAAGCCTTTCGCTAAGACTGTTCTTGTGGAATTTGGAAAGTGATATTTGGAAACCCATAGAGGTCTGCGGTGAAAAAGGAAATATCTTCAGTTAAAGCCTGGAAAGAAGCATTCTGAAAAACTGTGTTGTGTTCTGATCATTCATCTCACAGAGCTACAGCTTTCACGTCAAGAAGCCTTACGATACGAATGTTCTTGTGGAATTTGCAAAGTGATATTTGGAAGCCCCTAGAGGGCTATGGTGAAATAGGAAATATCTTCTTTAAAAACTGGAAAGAAGCTTTCTGAGAAACTGCTTTGTGTTCTGTTAATTGATCTCACAGAATTACAGCTTTCCCCTCAAGAAGCCTTTCGCTAAGGCTGTTTTTGTGGAATTTGCAAAGTGATATTTCGAAGCCCATAGAGGGTTATGTTGAAAAAGGAAATGTCTTCACTTAAAAACTGGAAAGGAGCCTTCTGAGAAACTGCTTTGTGTTCTGTTAATTCATCTCACAGAGTTACAGCTTGCCCCTCAAGAAGCCTTTTGCTAAGACTGTTCTATTTGAAGTTGCAAAGTGAGATTTCGAAGCCCATAGAGGGCTATGGTGAAAAAGGAAATATTTTCCGTTAAAAACAGGAAGAACCTTTCTGAGAAACTGCGTTGTGTTCCGTTAATTCATCTCACACAGTTACATATTTGCCTCAAGAAGGCGTTCGATAAGACTGTTCTTGTGGAATTTGTAAAGTGATATTTGGAAGCCCATAGAGGGCTATGGTGAAAAAGGAAGAATCTTCCGTTAAAAATTGGAAAGAAGCTTTCTGAGAAACTGCTTTGTGTTCTGTTAATTGATCTCACAGACTTACAGCTTTCCGCTCAAGAAACCTTTCGCTAAGACACTTCCTGGGGAATTTGGAAAGTGATATTTGGAGCCCATGGAGGGCTATGGTGAAAAAGGAAATATCTTCAGTTAAAAGCTGGAAAGAAGCTTTCTGAGAAACTGATTTGTGTTCTGTTAATTTATCTCAAAGGGATACACCTTTCCCCTCAAGAAGCCTTTCGCTAAGACTGTTCTTGTGCTATTTTCAAGGTGATATTTGGAAGCCAAAAGAGGGCTCTGGTGTAATAGGAAGTATCTTCAGTTAAAAAGTGGAAATAAGCTTTCTAAGAAACTGTTTGTGTTCTGTGAATTCATCTCACAAAGTTACAGATTTCCCTTCAAAAAGCCTTTCACTAAGACTGTTCTTGTGGAATTTTCAAAGTGATATTTGGAATCCCATAGAAGGCTATGGTGAAAACGGAAATGTCCTAAGATAAAAACTGAAAAGAAGCTTTCTGAGAAACTGCTTTTTGTTCTGGTAATTCACCTCACAGAGTTACAGCTTTCCCCTCAAGAAGCCTTTCGCTAAGGCTGTTCTTGTAGAATTTGCAAAGTGATATTTGGAAGCCGATAGAGGGCTATGGTGAAAGAAGAAATATCTTCTGTTAAAAACTGGAAAGAAGGTTTCTGAGAAACTGCTTTGTGTTCTGTTAATTCACCTCACAGAGTTACAGCTTTCCCCTCAAGAAGCCTTTCACGAACTATGTTCTTGTGGGATTTGCAAAGAGATATTCGGAAGCCCATAGAGGGCTATGGTGAAAAAGTAAATCTCTTCCTTAAAAACTGGAAAGAAGCTATCTGACAAACGGCTTTATGTTCTGTTAATTCATCTCACAGAGTTACAGCTTTCCCCTCAAGAAGCCTTTCGCTAAGACTGTTCTTGTGGAATTTGCCAAGAGATATTTGGAAGGCTATAGAGGGCTATCGTGAAAAAGGTAATATCTTAAGTTAAAAACAAGAAAGAAGGTTTCTGAGAAACTGTTTTGTGTCCTGTTAATTCAACTCAAAGAGTTACAGCTTTCTCCTCAAGAAGCCTTTCGCTAAGACTGTTCTTATGAATTTGCAAAGTGATACTTGGAAGCCCATAGAGGGCTATGGTGAATCAGGAAATCTCTTCAGGTCAAAACTGGGCTTTCTAAGAAACGGCTTTATTTTCTGTTAATTCATCTCACAGAGTTACAGCTTTCCCCTCAGGAAGCCTTTCGATGAGAGTGTTCTTGTGGAATTTGCAAAGGGATATTTGGAAACCCATAGAGGGCTATGGTGAAAAAGGGAATATCTTCCGTGAAAAAGTGGAAAGAAGCATTCTGAGAAACTGCTTTGTGTTCTGTTATTTCATCTCACAGAGTTACAGCTTTCCCCTCAAGAAGCCTTTCGCTAAGACTGTTCTTGTGGAATTTGGAAAGTGATATTTGGAAACCCATAGAGGTCTGCGGTGAAAAAGGAAATATCTTCAGTTAAAGCCTGGAAAGAAGCATTCTGAAAAACTGCGTTGTGTTCTGATCATTCATCTCACAGAGCTACAGCTTTCACGTCAAGAAGCCTTACGATACGAATGTTCTTGTGGAATTTGCAAAGTGATATTTGGAAGCCCCTAGAGGGCTATGGTGAAATAGGAAATATCTTCTTTAAAAACTGGAAAGAAGCTTTCTGAGAAACTGCTTTGTGTTCTGTTAATTGATCTCACAGAATTACAGCTTTCCCCTCAAGAAGCCTTTCGCTAAGGCTGTTTTTGTGGAATTTGCAAAGTGATATTTCGAAGCCCATAGAGGGTTATGTTGAAAAAGGAAATGTCTTCACTTAAAAACTGGAAAGGAGCCTTCTGAGAAACTGCTTTGTGTTCTGTTAATTCATCTCACAGAGTTACAGCTTGCCCCTCAAGAAGCCTTTTGCTAAGACTGTTCTATTTGAAGTTGCAAAGTGAGATTTCGAAGCCCATAGAGGGCTATGGTGAAAAAGGAAATATTTTCCGTTAAAAACAGGAAGAACCTTTCTGAGAAACTGCGTTGTGTTCCGTTAATTCATCTCACACAGTTACATATTTGCCTCAAGAAGGCGTTCGATAAGACTGTTCTTGTGGAATTTGTAAAGTGATATTTGGAAGCCCATAGAGGGCTATGGTGAAAAAGGAAGAATCTTCCGTTAAAAATTGGAAAGAAGCTTTCTGAGAAACTGCTTTGTGTTCTGTTAATTGATCTCACAGACTTACAGCTTTCCGCTCAAGAAACCTTTCGCTAAGACACTTCCTGGGGAATTTGGAAAGTGATATTTGGAGCCCATGGAGGGCTATGGTGAAAAAGGAAATATCTTCAGTTAAAAGCTGGAAAGAAGCTTTCTGAGAAACTGATTTGTGTTCTGTTAATTTATCTCAAAGGGATACACCTTTCCCCTCAAGAAGCCTTTCGCTAAGACTGTTCTTGTGCTATTTTCAAGGTGATATTTGGAAGCCAAAAGAGGGCTCTGGTGTAATAGGAAGTATCTTCAGTTAAAAAGTGGAAATAAGCTTTCTAAGAAACTGTTTGTGTTCTGTGAATTCATCTCACAAAGTTACAGATTTCCCTTCAAAAAGCCTTTCACTAAGACTGTTCTTGTGGAATTTTCAAAGTGATATTTGGAATCCCATAGAAGGCTATGGTGAAAACGGAAATGTCCTAAGATAAAAACTGAAAAGAAGCTTTCTGAGAAACTGCTTTTTGTTCTGGTAATTCACCTCACAGAGTTACAGCTTTCCCCTCAAGAAGCCTTTCGCTAAGGCTGTTCTTGTAGAATTTGCAAAGTGATATTTGGAAGCCGATAGAGGGCTATGGTGAAAGAAGAAATATCTTCTGTTAAAAACTGGAAAGAAGGTTTCTGAGAAACTGCTTTGTGTTCTGTTAATTCACCTCACAGAGTTACAGCTTTCCCCTCAAGAAGCCTTTCACGAACTATGTTCTTGTGGGATTTGCAAAGAGATATTCGGAATCCCATAGAGGGCTATGGTGAAAAAGTAAATCTCTTCCTTAAAAACTGGAAAGAAGCTATCTGACAAACGGCTTTATGTTCTGTTAATTCATCTCACAGAGTTACAGCTTTCCCCTCAAGAAGCCTTTCGCTAAGACTGTTCTTGTGGAATTTGCCAAGAGATATTTGGAAGGCTATAGAGGGCTATCGTGAAAAAGGTAATATCTTAAGTTAAAAACAAGAAAGAAGGTTTCTGAGAAACTGTTTTGTGTCCTGTTAATTCAACTCAAAGAGTTACAGCTTTCTCCTCAAGAAGCCTTTCGCTAAGACTGTTCTTATGAATTTGCAAAGTGATACTTGGAAGCCCATAGAGGGCTATGGTGAATCAGGAAATCTCTTCAGGTCAAAACTGGGCTTTCTAAGAAACGGCTTTATTTTCTGTTAATTCATCTCACAGAGTTACAGCTTTCCCCTCAGGAAGCCTTTCGATGAGAGTGTTCTTGTGGAATTTGCAAAGGGATATTTGGAAACCCATAGAGGGCTATGGTGAAAAAGGGAATATCTTCCGTGAAAAAGTGGAAAGAAGCATTCTGAGAAACTGCTTTGTGTTCTGTTATTTCATCTCACAGAGTTACAGCTTTCCCCTCAAGAAGCCTTTCGCTAAGACTGTTCTTGTGGAATTTGGAAAGTGATATTTGGAAACCCATAGAGGTCTGCGGTGAAAAAGGAAATATCTTCAGTTAAAGCCTGGAAAGAAGCATTCTGAAAAACTGCGTTGTGTTCTGATCATTCATCTCACAGAGCTACAGCTTTCACGTCAAGAAGCCTTACGATACGAATGTTCTTGTGGAATTTGCAAAGTGATATTTGGAAGCCCCTAGAGGGCTATGGTGAAATAGGAAATATCTTCTTTAAAAACTGGAAAGAAGCTTTCTGAGAAACTGCTTTGTGTTCTGTTAATTGATCTCACAGAATTACAGCTTTCCCCTCAAGAAGCCTTTCGCTAAGGCTGTTTTTGTGGAATTTGCAAAGTGATATTTCGAAGCCCATAGAGGGTTATGTTGAAAAAGGAAATGTCTTCACTTAAAAACTGGAAAGGAGCCTTCTGAGAAACTGCTTTGTGTTCTGTTAATTCATCTCACAGAGTTACAGCTTGCCCCTCAAGAAGCCTTTTGCTAAGACTGTTCTATTTGAAGTTGCAAAGTGAGATTTCGAAGCCCATAGAGGGCTATGGTGAAAAAGGAAATATTTTCCGTTAAAAACAGGAAGAACCTTTCTGAGAAACTGCGTTGTGTTCCGTTAATTCATCTCACACAGTTACATATTTGCCTCAAGAAGGCGTTCGATAAGACTGTTCTTGTGGAATTTGTAAAGTGATATTTGGAAGCCCATAGAGGGCTATGGTGAAAAAGGAAGAATCTTCCGTTAAAAATTGGAAAGAAGCTTTCTGAGAAACTGCTTTGTGTTCTGTTAATTGATCTCACAGACTTACAGCTTTCCGCTCAAGAAACCTTTCGCTAAGACACTTCCTGGGGAATTTGGAAAGTGATATTTGGAGCCCATGGAGGGCTATGGTGAAAAAGGAAATATCTTCAGTTAAAAGCTGGAAAGAAGCTTTCTGAGAAACTGATTTGTGTTCTGTTAATTTATCTCAAAGGGATACACCTTTCCCCTCAAGAAGCCTTTCGCTAAGACTGTTCTTGTGCTATTTTCAAGGTGATATTTGGAAGCCAAAAGAGGGCTCTGGTGTAATAGGAAGTATCTTCAGTTAAAAAGTGGAAATAAGCTTTCTAAGAAACTGTTTGTGTTCTGTGAATTCATCTCACAAAGTTACAGATTTCCCTTCAAAAAGCCTTTCACTAAGACTGTTCTTGTGGAATTTTCAAAGTGATATTTGGAATCCCATAGAAGGCTATGGTGAAAACGGAAATGTCCTAAGATAAAAACTGAAAAGAAGCTTTCTGAGAAACTGCTTTTTGTTCTGGTAATTCACCTCACAGAGTTACAGCTTTCCCCTCAAGAAGCCTTTCGCTAAGGCTGTTCTTGTAGAATTTGCAAAGTGATATTTGGAAGCCGATAGAGGGCTATGGTGAAAGAAGAAATATCTTCTGTTAAAAACTGGAAAGAAGCTTTCTGAGAAACTGCTTTGTGTTCTGTTAATTTATCTTACAGAGTTAAATCTTTCCCCTCAAGAAACCTTTCTCTAAGGCTGTTGTTGTGTAATTTGCAAAGTGATATTTGGAAGCCCATAGAGGGCTATGGTGATAAAGGAAATATCTTCAGTTAAAAACTGGAAAGAAGATTTCTGTAAAACTGCTTTGTGATCTGTTAATTCGTCTCACAGAGTTACAGCTTTCCCCTCAAGACGCCTTTCGGGAAGACTGTTCTTGTGGAATTTGCAAACTGATATTTGGACGCCAATAGAGGGCTATGGTGAAAAAGGAAATATCCACAGTTAAAAACTGGAAAGAAGCTTTCTGAGAAACTGCTTTGTGTTTTGTTAATTCACATCACAGAGTTACAGCTTTCCCCTCAATAAGTCTTTCGCTAAGACACTTCTTGTGGAATTTGCGAAGTGATATTTGGAAGCCATTAGAGGGCTATGGTGAAAAAGAAAATATCCTCAGTTAAAAGTTGAAAGAAGATTTCTGAGAAACTGCTTTGTGTTTTGTTAATTCATCTCACAGAGTTACAGCTTTCCGCTCAAGAAGCCTTTCGCTAAGACTGTTCCTTTGGAATATGCAAAGTGTTATTTTGGAGCCCATAGGGGGCTACGGTGAAAAGGTAATATCTTCAGTTTAAAACTGGAAAGAAGCTTTTTGAGAATCTGCTTTGTGTTCTTTAAATTCATCTCACAGAGTAACAGCTTTCCCCTCTAGAATTCTTTCGTTAAGACTGTTCTTGTGGAATTTGCAAAGTGATATTGGGAAGCCCATAGAAGTCTATGGTGAAAAAGGAAAAATCTTCCGTTAAAACTCTGAAGAAGCATTCTGTGAAACTGCCGTGTGTTCTGATAATGCATCTCACCGAATTACAGCATTCCCCTAAAGAAGCCTTTCGCAAAGTCTGTTCTGGTGGGATTTTCTAAGTGATATTTGGAAGCCCATAGAGGGCTGTGGGGAAAACGGAAATATCTTCGGCTGAAAACTGCAAAGAAGCTTTCTGAGAAACAGCTCTGTGTTCTGTTAATTCATTTCAGAGAGTTACAGTTTTCCGCTCCAGAAGCCTTTTGCTAAGACTGCTCTTTTGGAATTTGCAAAGTGATATTAGGAAGCCCTTAGAGGGCTATGGTGAAAAAGGAAATATCTTCCATTAAAAACTGGAAAGAAGCCTTCTGAGATACTGCCGTGTGTTCTGTTAATACGTCTAACCGAGTTACAGCTTTCCCCTCAAGATGCCTTTCGCTAAAACTGTTCTTGTGGTATTTGCAATGTGATATTTGGAAGCCCATATAGGGCTATGGTGAAAAAGGAAATATCTTCAGTTAAAAACTGGAAAGAAGCTTTCTGAGAAACTGCTTTGTGTTCTGTTAATTCATCTCACAGAGTTACAGGATTCCCCTCCAGAAGACTTTCGCTAGGACTGTTCTTGTGGAATTTGCAAAATGATGTTTGGAAGCCCAAAGAGAGCTATGGTGAAAAAGGAAATATCCTAAGATAAAAACGGAAAAGAAGCTTTCTGAGGAACTGCTTTGTGTTCTCTTAATTCGTATCCCAGAGTTACAAATTTTTCCTCAAGAAGACATTCGCTAAGACTGTTCTTGTGCAATTTGCAAAGTGATATTTGGAAGCCCATAGAGGGCCATGATGAAAAAGGAAATATCTTCAGTTAAAAACTGGAAAGAAACTTTCTGAGAAACTGCTTTGTGTTCTGCTAATTCATCGCACAGACTTACAGCTTTCTTCTCAAGAAGCTTTTCGGTAAGTCTGTATTGTGGAATTTGCAAAGTGATATTTGGAAGCCCATAGTGGGCTATGGAGAAAAAGGAAATATCTTCCATTAAAAACTGGGAAGAAGATTTCTGAGACACTGCTTTGTGTTCTGTTAATTTATCTAACAGAGTTACAGCATCCCCCTAGAGAAGTCATTCGCTAAGATTCTTTTTGTGGAATTTGCAAAGTGATATTTGGAAGCCCCTAGAGGGCTTCGGTGAAAAAGGAAATATCTTCAGTTAAAAACTGGAAAGAAGATTTCTGAGAAACTGTTTGGTGTTCTGATAATTCATCTCACAGGATTACAGCTTTCCCTTCAAGAAGTCTTTCGATAAGACTGTTCTTGCGGGATTTGCAAAGTGATATTTGGAAGCCCAAATATGGCTATGGTGAAAAAGGAAATTTCTTCAGTTAAAAACTGGAAAGAAGCTTTCTGAGAAACTGCTTTGTGTTCTGTTAATTCAACTCACTGAGTTACAGTTTTCCCCTCCAGAAGCCTTTCCCTAAGACTGTTCTTGTGGAATTTGCAAAGTGATATTCGAAAGCCCAGAGAGGGCTATAGTGAAAAACAAAATATCTTCCGTTAAAACCTGGAAAGAAGCTTTCTGAGAAACTGCCGTGTGTTCTATTAATACATCTCACACAGTTCCAGCTTTGCTCTCAAGAAGACCTTCGCTACGACTATTCTTGAGGAATTTGCAAAGTGATATTTGGTAACCCATAGAGGGATATGTTGAAAAAGGAAATATCTTTCGTTAAAAACTGAAAAGAAGCTTTCTTAGAAACTGCTATGTGTTCTGTTAATTCATCTCAACGAGTTACAACTTTCCCCTCAAGAAGCCTTCAGCTATGGCGCCTCTTGTGTAATTTGCAAAATGATATTTGGAAGCCCATAGAGGTCTACTGTGAAAATGGAAATATCCTCAGATAAAAAACGAAAAGAAGCTTTCAGAGAAACTGATTTGTGTTCTGTTAATTCATATGACAGAGTTACAGATTTTCATTAAAGAAGCCTTTCGCTAAGACTGTTCCTGTGGCATTTGCAAAGTGATATTTGGAAGCCCATAGAGGGCTATGGTGAAAAAGGAAATATCCTATGATAAAAACTGAAAAGAAGCTTTCTGAGTAACTGCTTTGTGTTCTGTTAATTCAACTCACAGAGTTACAGCTTTTCCCTCAAGAAACCTTTCGCTAAGACTGTTCTTTTGGAATTTGCAAAGTGATATTTGGAAGCCCATAGAGGGCTAAGCTGAAAAAGGAAATATCTTCCGTTAAAAACTGGAAAGAAGATTTCTGAGAAACTGCTTTGTGTTCTGTTAATGCATCTCACAGAGATACAGCTCTCCCATCCAGAAACCTTTCGCTAACACTGTTCTTGTGGAATTTGCAAAGTGATATTTGGAAGCAAAGAGAGAGCTATGGTGAAAAAGGAAATATCCTAAGATAAAAACTGAAAAGAAGTTTTCTGAGAAACTGCTTTGTGTTCTGTTAATTCATCTCACAGTGGTACAGCTTTCCCCTCCAGAAGCCTTTCGCTAAGACTGTTCTTGTGGAATTTGCAAAGTGATATTTGGAAGCCCAGGGAGGGCTATGGTGGAAAAGGAAATATCTTCAGTTAAAAACTGGAAAGAAGGTTTCTGAGAAACTACCATGTGTTCTGTTAATACATCTCACCGAGTTACAGCTTTCCCCTCAAGAAGCCTTTCTGTAAGACTGTTCTTGTGGAATTTGGAAAGTGAAATTTGGAAGCCCATTGAGGGCTATGATGAAAAAGGAAATATCTTCCATTAAAAACCGAAAAGAAGCTTTCTGAGAAACTGCTTTGTGTTTTGTTAGTTCATGTCACAGAATTACAGCTTTGCTCTCCAGAAGCCTTTCGCTAAGACTGTTCTTGTGGAATTTGCAAAGTGATCTTAGAAGCCCGTAGAGGGCTATGGTGAAAAAGGAAATATCTTCCATTAAAAACAGGGAAGAAGCTTTCTGAGAGACTTCTTTGTGTTCTGTTAATTCCTCTCACAGACTACAGCTTTCACTTCAAGAAGCCTTTCCTTAAGACTGTTCTTGAGGAATTTGCAAAGTGATATTTGGAAGCTCCTAGAAGGCTATGGTGGAAAAGGAAGTATCCTAAGATAAAAACTGAAAAGATGCTTTCTGAAAAACTGCATTGTGTTTTCTTAATTGATATCACGGAGTTATAGATTTCCCCTCCAGAAGCCTTTCGCAAAGATTGTTCTTGTGGAATTTGCAACGTGATATTTGGAAGCCCGCAGAGTGCTATGGTGAAAAAGGAAATATCTTCCGTTAAAAACTGGAAAGAAGATTTCTGAGAAACTCCTTTGTGTTCTGCTAATACATCTCACAAAGTTACAGCTTTCCCCTCAAGAAGCCGATCACTAAGACTGTTCTTGTGGAATTTGCAACGTGATATTTGGAAGCCCGCAGAGGGCTATGGTGAAAAAGGAACTATCTTCTCTTAAAAACCGGAAATAAGCTTTCTGAGAAACCGCCATGTGTTCTCTTAATGCACCTCACCGAGTTACAGCTTTCCCCTCAAGAAGACATTCGCTAGGACTGTTCTTGTGGGATTTGCAAAGTGATATTCGGAAGTCCATAGAGGACTATGGTGAAAAAGGAAATTTCTTCCGTTTAAAACTGGAAAGAAGATTTCTGAGAAATTGCTATTTGTTCTATTAATTCATCTCACAGAGTTACAGCTTCACCTCCAGAAGCCTTTCGCTAAGACTGTTCTTGTGGAATTTGCAAAGTCATATTTGGAAGCCAATAGAAGTCTATTTTGAAAAAGGAATTATCCTAAGATAGAAACTGAAAAATAAGCTTTCTGAGAAACTGCTTTGTGTTCTGTCAATTCAACTCACAGAGTTACAGCTTTCCCCTCAAGAAGCCTTTTGCTGAGGCTGTTCTTGTGAAATTTTCAAAGTGATATTTGGAAGCCCCTAGAGGGCTATGGTGAAAAAGGAAATATCTTCCGTTCAAAACGGGAAAGAAGCTTTCTGAGAAACTGCCGTGTGTTATGTTAATACATCTCAGCGAGTTACAGCTTTCCCCACGGGATTTGCAAAGTGATATTTGGAAGCCCATAGAGGGCTACGGTGAAAATGGAATTATCTTCAGATAACAACTGGAAAGAAGCTTCTGAGAAACTGCTTTGTTTTCTGTTAATTCATTTCACAGAGTTACAGCTTTCCCTCAAGAAGCCTTTCACTAAGACTCTTCTTGTGGAATTTGCAAAGTGATCTTTGGAAGCCCATAGAGGGCTATGGTGAAAAAGGAAATATCTTCCGTTAAAAACTGTAAAGAAGCTTTATGAGAATCTGCCGTGTGTCATGTTAATACATCTCACCGAGTTACAGCTTTACCCACAAGAAGCCTTTCGCTAAGACTGTTCCTGTGGGATTTGCAAAGTGATATTTGGAAGCCCATAGAGGGCTACGGTGAAAATGGAAATATCTTCAGTTAACAACAGGAAAGAAGCTTCTGAGAAACTGCTTTGTGTTCTGTTAATTCATCTCCAAGAGTTACAGCTTTCCCCTCAAGAAGCCTTTCGGTACGACGGCTCTTGTGGAATTTGCAGAGTGATATTTAGAAGCCCACAGAGGGCTATGGTGAAAAAGGAAATAGACTAAGATAAAAACTGAAAACAAGCTTTTTGAGAAGCTGCTTTGTGTTCTGTTAATTCATCTCACAGTGTTCCAGCTTTCCCCTAAAGAAGCCTTTCGCTAAGACTGTTCTTGTGGAATTTTCAAAGAGATATTTGGAAGCCCTTAGAGGGCTATGGTAAAAAAGGATATACCTTCAGTTAAAAACTGGAAAGAAGCTTTCTGAGAAACTGCTTAGTGTTCTGTTAATTCATCTCACAGAGTTACAGTTCTCCCTTCAAGAAGACTTTCGCTAAGAGTGTTTTTGTGGAATTTGTAAAGTGATATTTGGAAACCCTAGAGGGCTATGGTGAAAAAGGAAATATCTTCCATTAAAAACTGGAAAGAAGCTTTCTGAGAAACTGCTTTGTGTTCTGTTAATTCATCTCACAGAGTTATAGCTTTCCCCTCAAAAAGCCTTTCTCTAAGGCTGTTGTTGTGGAATTTGCAAAGTGATATTTGGAATCTCAAAGAGGGCTATGGTGAAAATGGAAATATCCTAAGATAAAAACCGAAAAGAACCTTTCTGAGAAACTGCTTTCTGTTCTGGTAGTTCATCTCACAGAGTTACAGCATTCTGCTAAAGCAGCCGTTCACTAAGACTGTTCTTGTGGAATTTGACAAGTGACATTTGGAAGCCCTTAGAGGGCTATGATGAAAAAGTAAATATCCTAAGATAAAAACTGAAAAGAAACTTTCTGAGAAACTGCTTTGTTTTCTATTAATTCAACTCACACAGTTGCAGCTTTACCCTCAAGAAGCCTTTCGCTAAGGCTGCTGTTGTGGTATTTGCAAAGTGATATTTGGAAGCCCATAGAGGGCTACGGTGAAAAAGGAAATATCTTCAGTTAAAAACTGAAAAGAAGCTTTCTGACAAACTTGCTGTGTGTTGTGTCAATTCATCTCAAAGAATTAGAGCTTTCCCCTGAAAACACCTTCCGCTAAGACTGTTCTTGTGGAATTTGCAAAGTGATAATTTGAAGCCCATAGATGGCTATGGTGAAAAAGGAAATATCCTAAGATAAAAACCGAGAAGAAGCTTCCTGAGAAACTGCTTTGTGTTCTTTTATTTTATCTCACAGTGTTACCGCTTTCCCCTCAAGAAGCCATTCAGGAAGACTGTTCTTGTGAAATTTTCAAAGTGATATTTGGAAGCCCATAGTGGGCTATGGTGAAAAAGGAAATATCTTCCCTTAAAAACTAGAAAGAAGCACTCTGAGAAACTGCCGCGTGTTCTGTTAATATATCTCACCGGGTTACAGCTTTCTCCACAAGAAGCCTTTCGCTAAGACTGTTCCTGTGGGATTTGCATAGTGATATTTGGAAGCCCATAGAGGGCTATGGTGAAAAAGGAAATATCCTAAGAAAAAAACTGGAAAGATGATTTCTGAGAAACTGCTTTGTGTTCTGTTAATTCATCTCACTGATTTACAGCTTTCCCCTCAAGAAGCCGTTCACTAAGACTGTTCTTGTGGAATTTCCAAAGTGATATTTGGAAGCCCAGAGAGGGCTACGGTGAAAAAGGAAATATCTTCCGTTAAAAACTGGAAAGAAGATTTCTGAGAAACTGCTTTGTGTTCTGTTAATTCATCTCACAGAGTTACAGCTTTCCCCTCCAGAAGTCTTTGGTTAAGACTATTATTGTGGAACTTGCAAAATTTGCAAAGTGATATTTCGAAGCCCTTAGAGGGCTATGGTGAAAAAGGAAATACCCTAAGATAAAAACTGAAAAGAAGCTTTCTGAGCAACTGCTTTGTTTTCTGTTAAATCAACTCACAGAGTTACAGCTTTCCCCTCAAGAAGCCTGTCGCTAAGTCTGTTTTTGTGGAATTTGTAAAGTGATATTTGGAAGCCCACAGATGGCTATGGTGAAAATGGAAATATCCTAAGATAAAAATAGAAAAGAAGCTTTCTGAGAAACTGCCTTGTGTTCTGTTAGTTCATCTCACAGAGTTACAGCTTTACCCTGAAGAAACCGTTCACTAAGACTGTTCTTGTGAAATTTGCAAAGTGATATTGGAAACCCGTAGAGGGCTATGGTGAAAAAGGAAATAACTTCAGTTTAAAACTGGAAAGAATCTTTCTGAGAAACTACTTTGTGTTCTCTTAATTCAACTCACAGAGTTACAGCTTTCCCTTCAATAAGCCTTTCGCTAAGACAGTTCTTGTGGAATTTGCAAAGTGATATTTGGAGCCCTTAGAAGGCGATGGTGAAAAAGGAAATATCCTAATATAAAAACTGAACAGAAGCTTTCTGAGAAACTGCTTTGTATACTGTTAATTCATCTCACAGATTTACAGCTTGTCCCTGCAGAAGCCTTTCACTAAGACTGTTCTTGTGGAATTTGCAAAGAGAAATTTCGAAGCCCATAGAGGGCTATGGTGAAAAAGGGAATATCTTCCGTTAAAAACCGAAAAGAAGCTTTCTGAGAAACTGATTTGTGTTCTGTTAGTTCATCTCACAGAGTTTGAGCTTTCTTCTCAAGGAGCCGTTCACTAAGACTCTTCTTGTGCAATTTGCAAATTCATATTTGGTAACCCTTAGAGGGCTATGGTGCAAAAGGAAATATCTCCCGTTAAAAAGGAGAAAGCAGCTTCTTGAGAAACTGGCGTGTTTTCTGTTAATACATCTCACCGAATTAGAGCTTTCCCTTCCAGAAGCCTTTTGCTCAGACTGTTCTTGTGGAATTTGCAAGGTGATATTTGGAAGACCATAGAGGGCTATGGTGAAAAAGGAAATAGCCTAAGATAGAAACTGAAAAGAAGCTTTCTGAAAAACTGCTTTGTGTTCTGTTGAATCATCTCAAAGAGTTAGAGCTTTCCCCTTAAGAAGCCTTTCGCTAATACTGTTCTTGTGGAATTTGCAAAGTGATATTCGGAAGCCCATAGAGTGCTATAGTGAAAATGGAAATCTCCTAAGATAAAAACCGAAAAGAAGCTTTATGAGAAACTGCTCTGTGTTCTGTTAGTTTATCTCATAGAGTTACAGCTTTCACCTCAAGAAGCCGTTCACTAAGACTGTTCTGGTGGAATTTGCAAAGAGATATTTGGAAGCCCAGAGAGGGCTACGGTGAAAAAGGAAATATCTTCCGTTAAAAACTGGAAAGAACATTTCTGAGAAACTGCTTTGTGTTCTGTTAATTCATCTCACAGTGTTACAGCTTTCCCCTCCAGAAGTCTTTGGCTAAGACTATTCTTGTGGAATTTGCAAAGTGATATTTCGAAGCCCTTAGAGGGCTATGGTGAAAAAGGAAATACCCTAAGATAAAAACTGAAAAGAAGCTTTCTGAGCAACTGCTTTGTTTTCTGTCAAATCAACTCACAGAGTTACAGCTTTCCCCTCAAGAAGCCTGTCGCTAAGGCTGTTTTTGTGGAATTTGCAAAGTGATATATGGAAGCCCACAGATGGCTATGGTGAAAATGGAAATATCCTAAGATAAAAATAGAAAAGAAGCTTTTTGAGAAACTGCCTTGTGTTCTGTTAGTTCATCTCACAGAGTTACAGCTTTACCCTCAAGAAACCGTTCACTAAGACTGTTCTTGTGAAATTTGCAAAGTGATATTGGAAGCCCGTAGAGGGCTATGGTGAAAAAGGAAATAACTTCAGTTTAAAACTGGAAAGAATCTTTCTGAGAAACTACTTTGTGTTCTCTTAATTCAACTCACAGAGTTACAGCTTTCCCTTCAATAAGCCTTTCGCTAAGACAGTTCTTATGGAATTTGCAAAGTGATATTTGGAGCCCTTAGAAGGCGACGGTGAAAAAGGAAATATCCTAATATAAAAACTGAACAGAAGCTTTCTGAGAAACTGCTTTGTGTACTGTTAATTCATCTCACAGAGTTACAGCTTGTCCCTGCAGAAGCCTTTCAATAAGACTGTTCTTGTGGAATTTGCAAAGAGAAATTTCGAAGCCTATAGAGGGCTATGGTGAAAAAGCGAATATCTTCCATTAAAAACCGAAAAGAAGCTTTCTGAGAAACTGCTTTGTGTTCTGTTAGTTCATCTCACAGAGTTTGAGCTTTCCTCTCAAGGAGCCCCGTTCACTAAGACTCTTCTTGTGCAATTTGCAAATTCATATTTGGTAACCCATAGAGGGCTATGGTGAAAAAGGAAATATCTCCCGTTAAAAAAGTAGAAAGCAGCTTCTTGAGAATCTGGCGTGTTTTCTGTTAATACATCTCACCGAATTAGAGCTTTCCCTTCCAGAAGCCTTTCGCTCAGACTGTTCTTGTGGAATTTGCAATGTGATATTTGGAAGACCATAGAGGGCTATGGTGAAAAAGGAAATAGCCTAAGATAGAAACTGAAAAGAAGCTTTCTGAAAAACTGCTTTGTGTTCTGTTGAATCATCTCAAAGAGTTAGAGCTTTCCCCTTAAGAAGCCTTTCGCTAATACTGTTCTTGTGGAATTTGCAAAGTGATATTCGGATGCCCATAGAGTGCTATAGTGAAAATGGAAATCTCCTAAGATAAAAACCGAAAAGAAGCTTTCTGAGAAACTGCCTTGTGTTCTGTTAGTTCATCTCATAGAGTTACAGCTTTACCCTCAAGAAGCCGTTCACTAAGACTGTTCTTGTGAAATTTGCAAAGTGATATTTGGAAGCCCATAGAAGGCTATGGTGAAAAAGGAAATATCTTCCGTTAAAAACTGGAAAGAAGATTTCTGAGAAACTGCTTTGTGTTCTGTTAATTCATCTCAGAGTGTTACAGCTTTCCCCTCAAGAAGCCTGTCGCTAAGACTGTTCTTGTGGAACTTCCAAAGTGATATTTGGAAGCCCTTAGAGGGCTATGGTGAAAAAGCAATATCTTCCGTTAAAAACCGGAAAGAAGCTTTCTGAGAAACTGCTTTGTGTTCTGTTAATTCATCTCACAGAGTTACAGGATTCCCCTCCAGAAGACTTTCGCTAGGACTGTTCTTGTGGAATTTGCAAAATGATGTTTGGAAGCCCAAAGAGAGCTATGGTGAAAAAGGAAATATCCTAAGATAAAAACGGAAAAGAAGCTTTCTGAGGAACTGCTTTGTGTTCTCTTAATTCGTATCCCAGAGTTACAAATTTTTCCTCAAGAAGACATTCGCTAAGACTGTTCTTGTGCAATTTGCAAAGTGATATTTGGAAGCCCATAGAGGGCCATGATGAAAAAGGAAATCTCTTCAGTTAAAAACTGGAAAGAAACTTTCTGAGAAACTGTTTTGTGTTCTGGTAATTCATCTCACAGACTTACAGCTTTCTTCTCAAGAAGCTTTTCGGTAAGTCTGTTTTGTGGAATTTGCAAAGTGATATTTGGATGCCCATAGTGGGCTATGGAGAAAAAGGAAATATCTTCCGTTAAAAACTGGGAAGAAGATTTCTGAGACACTGCTTTGTGTTCTGTTAATTTATCTAACAGAGTTACAGCATTCCCCTAGAGAAGTCATTCGCTAAGATTCTTTTTGTGGAATTTGCAAAGTGATATTTGGAAGCCCCTAGAGGGCTTCGGTGAAAAAGGAAGTATCTTCAGTTAAAAACTGGAAAGAAGATTTCTGAGAAACTGTTTTGTGTTCTGATAATACATCTCACAGGATTACAACTTTCCCTTCAAGAAGCCTTTCGATAAGACTGTTCTTGTGGGATTTGCAAAGTGATATTTGGAAGCCCAAATATGGCTATGGTGAAAAAGGAAATTTCTTCAGTTAAAAACTGGAAAGAAGCTTTCTGAGAAACTGCTTTGTGTTCTGTTAATTCAACTCACTGAGTTACAGTTTTCCCCTCCAGAAGCCTTTCCCTAAGACTGTTCTTGTGGAATTTGCAAAGTGATATTCGAAAGCCCACAGAGGGCTATAGTGAAAAACAAAATATCTTCCGTTAAACACTGGAAAGAAGCTTTCTGAGAAACTGCCGTGTGTTCTATTAATACATCTCACACAGTTCCAGCTTTGCTCTCAAGAAGACCTTCGCTACGACTGTTCTTGAGGAATTTGCAAAGTGATATTTGGAAGCCCATAGAGGGATATGTTGAAAAAGGAAATATCTTTCGTTAAAAACTGAAAAGAAGCTTTCTTAGAAACTGCTATGTGTTCTGTTAATTCATCTCAACGAGTTACAACTTTCCCCTCAAGAAGCCTTCAGCTATGGCGCCTCTTGTGTAATTTGCAAAATGATATTTGGAAGCCCATAGAGGTCTACTGTGAAAATGGAAATATCCTCAGATAAAAAACGAAAAGAAGTTTTCTGAGAAACTGATTTGTGTTCTGTTAATTCATATGACAGAGTTACAGATTTTCCCTAAAGAAGCCTTTCGCTAAGACTGTTCCTGTGGCATTTGCAAAGTGATATTTGGAAGCCCATAGAGGGCTACGGTGAAAATGGAATTATCTTCAGTTAACAACTGGAAAGAAGCTTCTGAGAAACTGCTTTGTGTTCTGTTAATTCATTTCACAGAGTTACAGCTTTCCCTCAAGAAGCCTTTCACTAATACTCTTCTTGTGGAATTTGCAAAGTGATCTTTGGAAGTCCATAGAGGGCTATGGTGAAAAAGGAAATATCTTCCGTTAAAAACTGTAAAGAAGATTTATGAGAATCTGCCGTGTGTCATGTTAATACATCTCACCGAGTTACAGCTTTACCCACCAGAAGCCTTTCGCTAAGACTGTTCCTGTGGGATTTGCAAAGTGATATTTGGAAGCCCATAGAGGGCTACGGTGAAAATGGAAATATCTTCAGTTAACAACAGGAAAGAAGCTTCTGAGAAACTGCTTTGTGTTCTGTTAATTCATCTCCAAGTGTTACAGCTTTCCCCTCAAGAAGCCTTTCGGTACGACGGCTCTTGTGGAATTTGCAGAGTGATATTTAGAAGCCCACAGAGGGCTATGGTGAAAAAGGAAATAGACTAAGATAAAAACTGAAAACAAGCTTTTTGAGAAGCTGCTTTGTGTTCTGTTAATTCATCTCACAGTGTTCCAGCTTTCCCCTAAAGAAGCCTTTCGCTAAGACTGTTCTTGTGGAATTTTCAAAGAGATATTTGGAAGCCCTTAGAGGGCTATGGTAAAAAAGGATATACCTTCAGTTAAAAACTGGAAAGAAGCTTTCTGAGAAACTGCTTAGTGTTCTGTTAATTCATCTCACAGAGTTACAGTTCTCCCTTCAAGAAGACATTCGCTAAGAGTGTTTTTGTGGAATTTGTAAAGTGATATTTGGAAACCCTAGAGGGCTATGGTGAAAAAGGAAATATCTTCCATTAAAAACTGGAAAGAAGCTTTCTGAGAAACTGCTTTGTGTTCTGTTAATTCATCTCACAGAGTTATAGCTTTCCCCTCAAAAAGCCTTTCTCTAAGGCTGTTGTTGTGGAATTTGCAAAGTGATATTTGGAATCTCAAAGAGGGCTATGGTGAAAATGGAAATATCCTAAGATAAAAACCGAAAAGAACCTTTCTGAGAAACTGCTTTCTGTTCTGGTAGTTCATCTCACAGAGTTACAGCATTCTGCTAAAGCAGCCGTTCACTAAGACTGTTCTTGTGGAATTTGACAAGTGACATTTGGAAGCCCTTAGAGGGCTATGATGAAAAAGTAAATATCCTAAGATAAAAACTGAAAAGAAACTTTCTGAGAAACTGCTTTGTTTTCTATTAATTCAACTCACACAGTTGCAGCTTTACCCTCAAGAAGCCTTTCGCTAAGGCTGCTGTTGTGGTATTTGCAAAGTGATATTTGGAAGCCCATAGAGGGCTACGGTGAAAAAGGAAATATCTTCAGTTAAAAACTGAAAAGAAGCTTTCTGACAAACTTGCTGTGTGTTGTGTCAATTCATCTCAAAGAATTAGAGCTTTCCCCTGAAAACACCTTCCGCTAAGACTGTTCTTGTGGAATTTGCAAAGTGATAATTTGAAGCCCATAGATGGCTGTGGTGAAAAAGGAAACATCCTAAGATAAAAACCGAGAAGAAGCTTCCTGAGAAACTGCTTTGTGTTCTTTTATTTTATCTCACAGTGTTACCGCTTTCCCCTCAAGAAGCCATTCAGGAAGACTGTTCTTGTGAAATTTTCAAAGTGATATTTGGAAGCCCATAGTGGGCTATGGTGAAAAAGGAAATATCTTCCCTTAAAAACTAGAAAGAAGCACTCTGAGAAACTGCCGCGTGTTCTGTTAATATATCTCACCGGGTTACAGCTTTCTCCACAAGAAGCCTTTCGCTAAGACTGTTCCTGTGGGATTTGCATAGTGATATTTGGAAGCCCATAGAGGGCTATGGTGAAAAAGGAAGTATCCTAAGAAAAAAACTGGAAAGATGATTTCTGAGAAACTGCTTTGTGTTCTGTTAATTCATCTCACTGATTTACAGCTTTCCCCTCAAGAAGCCGTTCACAAAGACTGTTCTTGTGGAATTTGCAAAGTGATATTTGGAAGCCCAGAGAGGGCTACGGTGAAAAAGGAAATATCTTCCGTTAAAAACTGGAAAGAAGATTTCTGAGAAACTGCTTTGTGTTCTGTTAATTCATCTCACAGAGTTACAGCTTTCCCCTCCAGAAGTCTTTGGTTAAGACTATTATTGTGGAACTTGCGAAATTTGCATAGTGATATTTCGAAGCCCTTAGAGGGCTATGGTGAAAAAGGAAATACCCTAAGATAAAAACTGAAAAGAAGCTTTCTGAGCAACTGCTTTGTTTTCTGTTAAATCAACTCACAGAGTTACAGCTTTCCCCTCAAGAAGCCTGTCGCTAAGGCTGTTTTTGTGGAATTTGTAAAGTGATATTTGGAAGCCCACAGATGGCTATGGTGAAAATGGAAATATCCTAAGATAAAAATAGAAAAGAAGCTTTCTGAGAAACTGCCTTGTGTTCTGTTAGTTCATCTCACAGAGTTACAGCTTTACCCTGAAGAAACCGTTCACTAAGACTGTTCTTGTGAAATTTGCAAAGTGATATTGGAAACCCGTAGAGGGCTATGGTGAAAAAGGAAATAACTTCAGTTTAAAACTGGAAAGAATCTTTCTGAGAAACTACTTTGTGTTCTCTTAATTCAACTCACAGAGTTACAGCTTTCCCTTCAATAAGCCTTTCGCTAAGACAGTTCTTGTGGAATTTGCAAAGTGATATTTGGAGCCCTTAGAAGGCGATGGTGAAAAAGGAAATATCCTAATATAAAAACTGAACAGAAGCTTTCTGAGAAACTGCTTTGTATACTGTTAATTCATCTCACAGATTTACAGCTTGTCCCTGCAGAAGCCTTTCACTAAGACTGTTCTTGTGGAATTTGCAAAGAGAAATTTCGAAGCCTATAGAGGGCTATGGTGAAAAAGGGAATATCTTCCGTTAAAAACCGAAAAGAAGCTTTCTGAGAAACTGATTTGTGTTCTGTTAGTTCATCTCACAGAGTTTGAGCTTTCTTCTCAAGGAGCCGTTCACTAAGACTCTTCTTGTGCAATTTGCAAATTCATATTTGGTAACCCTTAGAGGGCTATGGTGCAAAAGGAAATATCTCCCGTTAAAAAGGAGAAAGCAGCTTCTTGAGAAACTGGCGTGTTTTCTGTTAATACATCTCACCGAATTAGAGCTTTCCCTTCCAGAAGCCTTTCGCTCAGACTGTTCTTGTGGAATTTGCAAGGTGATATTTGGAAGACCATAGAGGGCTATGGTGAAAAAGGAAATAGCCTAAGATAGAAACTGAAAAGAAGCTTTCTGAAAAACTGCTTTGTGTTCTGTTGAATCATCTCAAAGAGTTAGAGCTTTCCCCTTAAGAAGCCTTTCGCTAATACTGTTCTTGTGGAATTTGCAAAGTGATATTCGGAAGCCCATAGAGTGCTATAGTGAAAATGGAAATCTCCTAAGATAAAAACCGAAAAGAAGCTTTATGAGAAACTGCTCTGTGTTCTGTTAGTTTATCTCATAGAGTTACAGCTTTCCCCTCAAGAAGCCGTTCACTAAGACTGTTCTGGTGGAATTTGCAAAGAGATATTTGGAAGCCCAGAGAGGGCTACGGTGAAAAAGGAAATATCTTCCGTTAAAAACTGGAAAGAACATTTCTGAGAAACTGCTTTGTGTTCTGTTAATTCATCTCACAGTGTTACAGCTTTCCCCTCCAGAAGTCTTTGGCTAAGACTATTCTTGTGGAATTTGCAAAGTGATATTTCGAAGCCCTTAGAGGGCTATGGTGAAAAAGGAAATACCCTAAGATAAAAACTGAAAAGAAGCTTTCTGAGCAACTGCTTTGTTTTCTGTCAAATCAACTCACAGAGTTACAGCTTTCCCCTCAAGAAGCCTGTCGCTAAGGCTGTTTTTGTGGAATTTGCAAAGTGATATATGGAAGCCCACAGATGGCTATGGTGAAAATGGAAATATCCTAAGATAAAAATAGAAAAGAAGCTTTTTGAGAAACTGCCTTGTGTTCTGTTAGTTCATCTCACAGAGTTACAGCTTTACCCTCAAGAAACCGTTCACTAAGACTGTTCTTGTGAAATTTGCAAAGTGATATTGGAAGCCCGTAGAGGGCTATGGTGAAAAAGGAAATAACTTCAGTTTAAAACTGGAAAGAATCTTTCTGAGAAACTACTTTGTGTTCTCTTAATTCAACTCACAGAGTTACAGCTTTCCCTTCAATAAGCCTTTCGCTAAGACAGTTCTTATGGAATTTGCAAAGTGATATTTGGAGCCCGTAGAAGGCGACGGTGAAAAAGGAAATATCCTAATATAAAAACTGAACAGAAGCTTTCTGAGAAACTGCTTTGTGTACTGTTAATTCATCTCACAGAGTTACAGCTTGTCCCTGCAGAAGCCTTTCAATAAGACTGTTCTTGTGGAATTTGCAAAGAGAAATTTCGAAGCCTATAGAGGGCTATGGTGAAAAAGCGAATATCTTCCATTAAAAACCGAAAAGAAGCTTTCTGAGAAACTGCTTTGTGTTCTGTTAGTTCATCTCACAGAGTTTGAGCTTTCCTCTCAAGGAGCCCCGTTCACTAAGACTCTTCTTGTGCAATTTGCAAATTCATATTTGGTAACCCATAGAGGGCTATGGTGAAAAAGGAAATATCTCCCGTTAAAAAAGTAGAAAGCAGCTTCTTGAGAATCTGGCGTGTTTTCTGTTAATACATCTCACCGAATTAGAGCTTTCCCTTCCAGAAGCCTTTCGCTCAGACTGTTCTTGTGGAATTTGCAAGGTGATATTTGGAAGACCATAGAGGGCTATGGTGAAAAAGGAAATAGCCTAAGATAGAAACTGAAAAGAAGCTTTCTGAAAAACTGCTTTGTGTTCTGTTGAATCATCTCAAAGAGTTAGAGCTTTCCCCTTAAGAAGCCTTTCGCTAATACTGTTCTTGTGGAATTTGCAAAGTGATATTCGGATGCCCATAGAGTGCTATAGTGAAAATGGAAATCTCCTAAGATAAAAACCGAAAAGAAGCTTTCTGAGAAACTGCCTTGTGTTCTGTTAGTTCATCTCATAGAGTTACAGCTTTACCCTCAAGAAGCCGTTCACTAAGACTGTTCTTGTGAAATTTGCAAAGTGATATTTGGAAGCCCATAGAAGGCTATGGTGAAAAAGGAAATATCTTCCGTTAAAAACTGGAAAGAAGATTTCTGAGAAACTGCTTTGTGTTCTGTTAATTCATCTCAGAGTGTTACAGCTTTCCCCTCAAGAAGCCTGTCGCTAAGACTGTTCTTGTGGAACTTCCAAAGTGATATTTGGAAGCCCTTAGAGGGCTATGGTGAAAAAGCAATATCTTCCGTTAAAAACCGGAAAGAAGCTTTCTGAGAAACTGCTTTGTGTTCTGTTAATTCATCTCACAGGGTTACAGGATTCCCCTCCAGAAGACTTTCGCTAGGACTGTTCTTGTGGAATTTGCAAAATGATGTTTGGAAGCCCAAAGAGAGCTATGGTGAAAAAGGAAATATCCTAAGATAAAAACGGAAAAGAAGCTTTCTGAGGAACTGCTTTGTGTTCTCTTAATTCGTATCCCAGAGTTACAAATTTTTCCTCAAGAAGACATTCGCTAAAACTGTTCTTGTGCAATTTGCAAAGTGATATTTGGAAGCCCATAGAGGGCCATGATGAAAAAGGAAATCTCTTCAGTTAAAAACTGGAAAGAAACTTTCTGAGAAACTGTTTTGTGTTCTGGTAATTCATCTCACAGACGTACAGCTTTCTTCTCAAGAAGCTTTTCGGTAAGTCTGTTTTGTGGAATTTGCAAAGTGATATTTGGATGCCCATAGTGGGCTATGGAGAAAAAGGAAATATCTTCCGTTAAAAACTGGGAAGAAGATTTCTGAGACACTGCTTTGTGTTCTGTTAATTTATCTAACAGAGTTACAGCATTCCCCTAGAGAAGTCATTCGCTAAGATTCTTTTTGTGGAATTTGCAAAGTGATATTTGGAAGCCCCTAGAGGGCTTCGGTGAAAAAGGAAGTATCTTCAGTTAAAAACTGGAAAGAAGATTTCTGAGAAACTGTTTTGTGTTCTGATAATACATCTCACAGGATTACAACTTTCCCTTCAAGAAGCCTTTCGATAAGACTGTTCTTGTGGGATTTGCAAAGTGATATTTGGAAGCCCAAATATGGCTATGGTGAAAAAGGAAATTTCTTCAGTTAAAAACTGGAAAGAAGCTTTCTGAGAAACTGCTTTGTGTTCTGTTAATTCAACTCACTGAGTTACAGTTTTCCCCTCCAGAATCCTTTCCCTAAGACTGTTCTTGTTGGAATTTGCAAAGTGATATTCGAAAGCCCACAGAGGGCTATAGTGAAAAACAAAATATCTTCCGTTAAACACTGGAAAGAAGCTTTCTGAGAAACTGCCGTGTGTTCTATTAATACATCTCACACAGTTCCAGCTTTGCTCTCAAGAAGACCTTCGCTACGACTGTTCTTGAGGAATTTGCAAAGTGATATTTGGAAGCCCATAGAGGGATATGTTGAAAAAGGAAATATCTTTCGTTAAAAACTGAAAAGAAGCTTTCTTAGAAACTGCTATGTGTTCTGTTAATTCATCTCAACGAGTTACAACTTTCCCCTCAAGAAGCCTTCAGCTATGGCGCCTCTTGTGTAATTTGCAAAATGATATTTGGAAGCCCATAGAGGTCTACTGTGAAAATGGAAATATCCTCAGATAAAAAACGAAAAGAAGTTTTCTGAGAAACTGATTTGTGTTCTGTTAATTCATATGACAGAGTTACAGATTTTCCCTAAAGAAGCCTTTCGCTAAGACTGTTCCTGTGGCATTTGCAAAGTGATATTTGGAAGCCCATAGAGGGCTATGGTGAAAAAGGAAATATCCTATGATAAAAACTGAAAAGAAGCTTTCTGAGAAACTGCTTTGTGTTCTGTTAATTCAACTCACAGAGTTACAGCTTTCCCCTCAAGAAACCTTTTGCTAAGACTGTTCTTTTGGAATTTGCAAAGTGATATTTGGAAGCCCATAGAGGGCTAAGCTGAAAAAGGAAATATCTTCCGTTAAAAACTGGAAAGAAGATTTCTGAGAAACTGCTTTGTGTTCTGTTAATGCATCTCACAGAGATACAGCTCTCCCATCCAGAAACCTTTCGCTAACACTGTTCTTGTGGAATTTGCAAAGTGATATTTGGAAGCAAAGAGAGAGCTATGGTGAAAAAGGAAATATCCTAAGATAAAAACTGAAAAGAAGTTTTCTGAGAAACTGCTTTGTGTTCTGTTAATTCATCTCACAGTGGTACAGCTTTCCCCTCCAGAAGCCTTTCGCTAAGACTGTTCTTGTGGAATTTGCAAAGTGATATTTGGAAGCCCAGAGAGGGCTATGGTGGAAAAGGAAATATCTTCAGTTAAAAACTGGAAAGAAGGTTTCTGAGAAACTACCGTGTGTTCTGTTAATACATCTCACCGAGTTACAGCTTTCCCCTCAAGAAGCCTTTCTGTAAGACTGTTCTTGTGGAATTTGGAAAGTGAAATTTGGAAGCCCATTGAGGGCTATGATGAAAAAGGAAATTTCTTCCGTTAAAAACCGAAAAGAAGCTTTCTGAGAAACTGCTTTGTGTTTTGTTAGTTCATCTCACAGAATTACAGCTTTGCTCTCCAGAAGCCTTTCGCTAAGACTGTTCTTGTGGAATTTGCAAAGTGATCTTAGAAGCCCGTAGAGGGCTATGGTGAAAAAGGAAATATCTTCCATTAAAAACAGGGAAGAAGCTTTCTGAGAGACTTCTTTGTGTTCTGTTAATTCCTCTCACAGACTACAGCTTTCACTTCAAGAAGCCTTTCCTTAAGACTGTTCTTGAGAATTTGCAAAGTGATATTTGGAAGCTCCTAGAAGGCTATGGTGGAAAAGGAAGTATCCTAAGATAAAAACTGAAAAGATGCTTTCTGAAAAACTGCATTGTGTTTTCTTAATTGATATCACGGAGTTATAGATTTCCCCTCCAGAAGCCTTTCGCAAAGATTGTTCTTGTGGAATTTGCAACGTGATATTTGGAAGCCCGCAGAGTGCTATGGTGAAAAAGGAAATATCTTCCGTTAAAAACTGGAAAGAAGATTTCTGAGAAACTCCTTTGTGTTCTGCTAATACATCTCACAAAGTTACAGCTTTCCCCTCAAGAAGCCGATCACTAAGACTGTTCTTGTGGAATTTGCAACGTGATATTTGGAAGCCCGCAGAGGGCTATGGTGAAAAAGGAACTATCTTCTCTTAAAAACCGGAAATAAGCTTTCTGAGAAACCGCCATGTGTTCTCTTAATGCACCTCACCGAGTTACAGCTTTCCCCTCAAGAAGACATTCGCTAGGACTGTTCTTGTGGGATTTGCAAAGTGATATTTGGAAGTCCATAGAGGGCTATGGTGAAAAAGGAAATTTCTTCCGTTTAAAACTGGAAAGAAGATTTCTGAGAAATTGCTATTTGTTCTGTTAATTCATCTCACAGAGTTACAGCTTCACCTCCAGAAGCCTCTCGCTAAGACTGTTCTTGTGGAATTTGCAAAGTCATATTTGGAAGCCAATAGAAGTCTATTTTGAAAAAGGAATTATCCTAAGATAGAAACTGAAAAATAAGCTTTCTGAGAAACTGCTTTGTGTTCTGTCAATTCAACTCACAGAGTTACAGCTTTCCCCTCAAGAAGCCTTTTGCTGAGGCTGTTCTTGTGAAATTTTCAAAGTGATATTTGGAAGCCCCTAGAGGGCTATGGTGAAAAAGGAAATATCTTCCGTTAAAAACTGGAAAGAAGCTTTATGAGAATCTGCCGTGTGTTAGGTTAATACATCTCACCGAGTTACAGCTTTCCCCACAAGAAGCCTTTCGCTAAGACTGTTCCTGTGGGATTTGCAAAGTGATATTTGGAAGCCCATAGAGGGCTATGGTGAAAAAGGAAATATCTTCCGTTAAAAACTGTAAAGAAGCTTTATGAGAATCTGCCGTGTGTTATGTTAATGCATCTCACCGAGCTACAGCTTTACCCACCAGAAGCCTTTCGCTAAGACTGTTCCTGTGGGATTTGCAAAGTGATATTTGGAAGCCCATAGAGGGCTACGGTGAAAATGGAAATATCTTCAGTTAACAACAGGAAAGAAGCTTCTGAGAAACTGCTTTGTGTTCTGTTAATTCATCTCCAGGAGTTACAGCTTTCCCCTCAAGAAGCCTTTCGGTACGACGGCTATTGTGGAATTTGCAGAGTGATATTTAGAAGCCCACAGAGGGCTATGGTGAAAAAGGAAATAGACTAAGATAAAAACTGAAAACAAGCTTTTTGAGAAGCTGCTTTGTGTTCTGTTAATTCATCTCACAGTGTTCCAGCTTTCCCATAAAGAAACCTTTCGCTAAGACTGTTCCTGTGGAATTTTCAAAGAGATATTTGGAAGCCCTTAGAGGGCTACGGTAAAAAAGGATATACCTTCAGTTAAAAACTGGAAAGAAGCTTTCTGAGAAACTGCTTAGTGTTCTGTTAATTCATCTCACAGAGTTACAGTTCTCCCTTCAAGAAGACTTTCGCTAAGAGTGTTTTTGTGGAATTTGTAAAGTGATATTTGGAAACCCTAGAGGGCTATGGTGAATAAGGAAATATCTTCCATTAAAAACTGGAAAGAAGCTTTCTGAGAAACTGCTTTGTGTTCTGTTAATTCATCTCACAGAGTTATAGCTTTCCCCTCAAAAAGCCTTTCTCTAAGGCTGTTGTTGTGGAATTTGCAAAGTGATATTTGGAATCTCAAAGAGGGCTATGGTGAAAATGGAAATATCCTAAGATAAAAACCGAAAAGAACCTTTCTGAGAAACTGCTTTCTGTTCTGGTAGTTCATCTCACAGAGTTACAGCATTCTGCTAAAGCAGCCGTTCACTAAGACTGTTCTTGTGGAATTTGACAAGTGACATTTGGAAGCCCTTAGAGGGCTATGATGAAAAAGTAAATATCCTAAGATAAAAACTGAAAAGAAACTTTCTGAGAAACTGCTTTGTTTTCTATTAATTCAACTCACACAGTTGCAGCTTTACCCTCAAGAAGCCTTTCGCTAAGGCTGCTGTTGTGGTATTTGCAAAGTGATATTTGGAAGCCCATAGAGGGCTACGGTGAAAAAGGAAATATCTTCAGTTAAAAACTGAAAAGAAGCTTTCTGACAAACTTGCTGTGTGTTGTGTCAATTCATCTCAAAGAATTAGAGCTTTCCCCTGAAAACACCTTCCGCTAAGACTGTTCTTGTGGAATTTGCAAAGTGATAATTTGAAGCCCATAGATGGCTATGGTGAAAAAGGAAATATCCTAAGATAAAAACCGAGAAGAAGCTTCCTGAGAAACTGCTTTGTGTTCTTTTATTTTATCTCACAGTGTTACCGCTTTCCCCTCAAGAAGCCATTCAGGAAGACTGTTCTTGTGAAATTTTCAAAGTGATATTTGGAAGCCCATAGTGGGCTATGGTGAAAAAGGAAATATCTTCCCTTAAAAACTAGAAAGAAGCACTCTGAGAAACTGCCGCGTGTTCTGTTAATATATCTCACCGGGTTACAGCTTTCTCCACAAGAAGCCTTTCGCTAAGACTGTTCCTGTGGGATTTGCATAGTGATATTTGGAAGCCCATAGAGGGCTATGGTGAAAAAGGAAATATCCTAAGAAAAAAACTGGAAAGATGATTTCTGAGAAACTGCTTTGTGTTCTGTTAATTCATCTCACTGATTTACAGCTTTCCCCTCAAGAAGCCGTTCACTAAGACTGTTCTTGTGGAATTTCCAAAGTGATATTTGGAAGCCCAGAGAGGGCTACGGTGAAAAAGGAAATACCTTCCGTTAAAAACTGGAAAGAAGATTTCTGAGAAACTGCTTTGTGTTCTGTTAATTTATCTCACAGAGTTACAGCTTTCCCCTCCAGAAGTCTTTGGTTAAGACTATTCTTGTGGAATTTGCAAAATTTGCAAAGTGATATTTCGAAGCCCATAGAGTGCTATAGTGAAAATGGAAATCTCCTAAGATAAAAACCGAAAAGAAGCTTTCTGAGAAACTGCCTTGTGTTCTGTTAGTTCATCTCATAGAGTTACAGCTTTACCCTCAAGAAGCCGTTCACTAAGCCTGTTCTTGTGAAATTTGCAAAGTGATATTTGGAAGCCCATAGAAGGCTATGGTGAAAAAGGAAATACCTTCAATTAGAAACTAGAAAGAAGCTTTCTGAGAAGCTGCTTTGTGTTCTGTTAATTCATCTCAGAGTGTTACAGCTTTCCCCTCAAGAAGCCTGTCGTTAAGACTGTTCCTGTGGAACTTCCAAAGTGATATTTGGAGCCCTTTGAAGGCTATGGTGAAAAAGGAAATATCCTAATATAAAAACTGAACAGAAGCTTTCTGAGAAACTGCTTTGTGTACTGTTAATGCATCTCACAGAGTTAATGCTTGTCCCTGCAGAAGCCTTTCACTAAGACTGTTGTTGTGGAATTTGCAAAGAGAAATTTCGAAGCCTATAGAGGGCTATGGTGAAAAGGGGATTATCTTCCATTAAAAACCGAAAAGAAGCTTTCTGAGAAACTGATTTGTGTTCTGTTAATTCATCTCACAGAGTTTGAGCTTTCCCCTCAAGGAGCCGTTCACTAAGACTCTTCTTGTGCAATTTGCAAATTCATATTTGGTAACCCATAGAGGGCTATGGTGAAAAAGGAAATATCTCCCGTTAAAAAGGAGAAAGCAGCTTCTTGAGAAAATGGCGTGTTTTCTCTTAATACATCTCACCGAATTAGAGCTTTCCCTTCCAGAAGCCTTTCGCTCAGACTGTTCTTGTGGAATTTGCAATGTGATATTTGGAAGACCATAGAGGGCTATGGTGAAAAAGGAAATAGCCTAAGATAGAAACTGAAAAGAAGTTTTCTGAAAAACTGCTTTGTGTTCTGTTGAATCATCTCAAAGAATTAGAGCTTTCCCCTTAAGAAGCCTTTCGCTAATACTGTTCTTGTGGCATTTGCAAAGTGATATTCAGAAGCCCATAGAGTGCTATAGTGAAAATGGATATATCCTAAGATAAAAACCGAAAAGAAGCTTTCTGAGAAACTGCCTTGTGTTCTGTTAGTTCATCTCATAGAGTTACAGGTTTCCCCTCAAGAAGCCGTTCACTAAGACTGTTCTTGTGAAATTTTCAAAGTGATATTTGGAAGCCCATGGAAGGCTATGGTGAAAAAGGAAATACCTTCAATTAGAAACTAAAAAGAAGTTTTCTGAGAAGCTGCTTTGTGTTCTGTTAATTCATCTCAGAGTGTTACAGCTTTCCCCTCAAGAAGCCTGTCGCTAAGACTGTTCTTGTGGAACTTCCAAAGTGATATTTGGAAGCCCTTTAGAGGGCTATGTTGAAAAAGCAATATCTTCCGTTAAAAACTGAAAAGAAGCTTTCTGAGAAACTGCTTTGTGTTCTGTTAATTCAACTCACAGAGTTACAGCACATCCCTCCAGAAGCCTTTCGCTAAGACTGTTCTTGTGGAATTTGCAAAGTGTAATTTGGAAGCCAATGGAGGGCTATGGTGAAATAGGAAATATTTTCCGTTAAAAACCGGAAAGAAGCTTTCTGAGAAACTGTTTTGTGTTCTGTTTATTCATCTCACAACGTTACAGCTTTCCCCTCAAGAAGTCGTTAACTAAGATTGTTTTTGTGGAATTTGGAAAGTGATATTTGGAAGCCCCTAGAGGGCTATGGAGAAAAGGAAATAGCCTAAGATAAAAACTGATAAGAAGCTTTCTGAAAAACTGCCTTGTGTTCTGTCAATTCAACTCACAGTGTTACAGCTTTCCCCTCAAGAAGACTTTCGCTAAGACTGTTGTTGTGGAATTTGCAAAATGATATTTGGAAGCCCATACAGGGCTATGGTTAAAAAGGAAATATCTTCCGTTAAACCTGGAAAGAAGCTTTCTGAGAAACTGCTTTGTGTTCTGTTAATTCATCTCACAGAGTTGCAGCTTTCCCCTCTAGAAGCCTTTCGCTAAGACTGTCCTTGTGTAATGTGCAAAGTGATATTTGGAAGCCCATTGAGGGCTATGGTGAAAAAGGAAATATCCTCTGTTAAAAACTGGAAAGAAGTTTTCTGAGAAACTGCTTTGTGTTCTGTTAATGTATCTCACAGAGTTACAGCTTTCGCCTCAAGAAGTCTTTTGCTAAGACTGTTCTTGTGGCATTACCAAAGTGATATTTGGAAGCCCATAGAGGGCTATGGTGAAAAAAGAAGTATCTTCCGTTAAAAACTGGAAAGAATCTTTCTGAGAAACTGCTTTGTGTTCGGTTAATTCATGTCGGAGAGTTACAGCTTTCCCCTCCAGAAACCTTTCGCTAACACTGTTGTTTTGTAATTTGCAAAGTGATATTTCGAAGCCCATTCAGGGCTATGGTGAAAAAGGAAATATCCTAAGATAAAAACTGAAAAGAAGCTTTCATAGAAACTGCTTTGTGTTCTGTTAATTCATCTCACAGAGTTACAACTTTCCCTTCCAGAAGCCTTTCGCTAAGACTGTTCCTGTGGAATTTGCAAAGTGATATTTGGAAGCTCATAGAGGGCTATGATGAAAACGGAAATATCTTCAGTTAAAAACTGAAAAGAAGCTCTCTGAGAATCTGCCGTGTGTTTTGTTAATTATACATCTGACCGAGTTAGAGCTTTCCCCACAAGAAGCCTTCGCTAAGAATGTTCTTGTGGAATATTCAAAGTCATATTGGGAAGCCCATAGAGGGCTGTGGTGAAAACGGAATTATCTTCCGATATAAACTGGAAAGAAGCTTTCTGAGAAACTGCTTAGTGTTCTGTTAATTCATCTCACAGAGTTACAGCTTTCCCTTCCAGAAGCCTTTTGCTAAGACTGTTCCTGTGGAATTTGCAAAGTGATATTTGGAAGCCCTTAGAGGTCTATGGTGAAAAAGGAAATATCTTCAATTAAAAACTGGAAAGAAGCTTTCTGAGAGACTCCTTTGTATTCTGTTAAATCATTTCACAGAATTACAGCTTTCGCCTCAAGAAGTCTTTCGCTAAGAATCCTCTTGTGGAATTTGCAAAGTGATATTTGGAAGCCCATAGAATGCTACGGTGAAAAAGGAAATATCTTCCGTTAAAAACTGGATAGAAGATTTCTGAGAAACTGCTTTGTGTTCTGTTAATTCATCTCAGAGAGTTACAGCTTTCCCTCAAGAAGCCTTTCGCTAAGTCTGTTCTTGTGGAATTTGCAAAGTGATATTTGGAAGACCCTAGAGGGCTCTGGTGAAAAAGGAAATATCTTCCGTTAAAAACCGGAAAGAAGATTTCTGAGAAACTGCTTTGTGTTCTGTTAATTCATCTCACAGAGTTACAGCTTTCACCTCAAAGAGGCTTTTGCTAAGACAGTTCTTGTGGAATTTGCAAAGTGATATTTTGAAGCCCATAGAGGGCTATGGTGAAAGAGTAAATATCTTCAGCTAAATACTGGAAAGAGGCTGTCTGAGAAACTGCTTAGTGTTCTGTTAATTCATCTCACAGAGTTACAGTTCTCCCTTCAAGAAGACATTCGCTAAGAGTGTTTTTGTGGAATTTGTAAAGTGATATTTGGAAACCCTAGAGGGCTATGGTGAAAAAGGAAATATCTTCCATTAAAAACTGGAAAGAAGCTTTCTGAGAAACTGCTTTGTGTTCTGTTAATTCATCTCACAGAGTTATAGCTTTCCCCTCAAAAAGCCTTTCTCTAAGGCTGTTGTTGGGGAATTTGCAAAGTGATATTTGGAATCCCAAAGAGGGCTATGGTGAAAAAGGAAATATCCTAAGATAAAAACCGAGAAGAAGCTTCCTGAGAAACTGCTTTGTGTTCTTTTATTTAATCTCACAGTGTTACCGCTTTCCCCTCAAGAAGCCATTCAGTAAGACTGTTCTTGTGAAATTTTCAAAGTGATATTTGGAAGCCCATAGTGGGCTATGGTGAAAAAGGAAATATCTTCCCTTAAAAACTAGAGAGAAGCACTTTGAGAAACTGCCGCGTGTTCTGTTAATATATCTCACCGAATTACAGCTTTCTCCACAAGAAGTCTTTCGCTAAGACTGTTCCTGTGGGATTTGCATAGTGATATTCGGAAGCCCATAGAGGGCTATGGTGAAAAAGGAAATATCCTAAGAAAAAAACTGGAAAGAAGATTTCTGAGAAACTGCTTTGTGTTCTGTTAATTCATCTCACTGATTTACAGCTTTCCCCTCAAGAAGCCGTTCACTAAGGCTGTTCTTGTGGAATTTGCAAAGTGATATTTGGAAGCCCAGAGAGGGCTACGGTGAAAAAGGAAATATCTTCCGTTAAAAACTGGAAAGAAGATTTCTGAGAAACTGCTTTGTGTTCTGTTAATTCATCTCACAGAGTTACAGCTTTCCCCTCCAGAAGTCTTTGGCTGAGACTATTCATGTGGAATTTGCAAAATTTGCAAAGTGATATTTCGAAACCCTTATATGGCTATGGTGAAAAAGGACATACCCTAAGATAAAAACTGAAAAGAAGCTTTCTGAGCAACTGCATTGTTTTCTGTTAAATCAACTCACAGAGTTACAGCTTTCCCCTCAAGAAGCCTGTCACTAAGACTGTTTTTGTGGAATTTGCAAAGTGATATTTGGAAGCCCATAGATGGCTATGGTGAAAATGGAAATATCCTAAGATAAAAATAGAAAAGAAGCTTTCTGAGAAACTGCCTTGTGTTCTGTTAGTTCATCTCACAGAGTTACAGCTTTACCCTCAAGAAACCGTTCACTAAGACTGTTCTTGTGAAATTTGCAAAGTGATATTGGAAACCCGTAGAGGGCTATGGTGAAAAAGGAAATAACTTCAGTTTAAAACTGGAAAGAATCTTTCTGAGAAAGTACTTTGTGTTCTCTTAATTCAACTCAAAGAGTTACTGCTTTCCCTTCAATAAGCCTTTCGCTAAGACAGTTCTTTTGGAATATCCAAAGTGATATTTGGAGACCTTAGAAGGCGATGGTGAAAAAGGAAATATCCTAATATAAAAACTGAACAGAAGCTTTCTGAGAAACTGCTTTGTATACTGTTAATACATCTCACAGATTTACAGCTCTTCCCTGCAGAAGCCTTTCACTAAGACTGTTCTTGTGGAATTTGCAAAGAGAAATTTCGAAGCCTATAGAGGGCTATGGTGAAAAAGGGAATATCTTCCGTTAAAAACCGAAAAGAAGCTTTCTGAGAAACTGATTTGTGTTCTGTTAGTTCATCTCACAGAGTTTGAGCTGTCTTCTCAAGGAGCCGTTCACTAAGACTCTTCTTGTGCAATTTGCAAATTCATATTTGGTAACCCATAGAGGGCTATGGTGAAAAAGGAAATATCTCCCGTTAAAAAGGAGAAAGCAGCTTCTTGAGAAACTGGCATGTTTTCTGTTAATACATCTCACCGAATTAGAGCTTTCCTTCCAGAAGCCTTTCGCTAAGACTGTTCTTGTGGAATTTGCAAGGTGATATTTGGAAGACCATAGAGGGCTATGGTGAAAAAGGAATTAGCCTAAGATAGAAACTGAAAAGAAGCTTTCTGAAAAACTGCTTTGTGTTCTGTTGAATCATCTCAAAGTGTTAGAGCTTTCCCCTTAAGAAGCCTTTCGCTAATACTGTTCTTGTGGAATTTGCAAAGTGATATTCGGAAGCCCATAGAGTGCTATAGTGAAAATGGAAATCTCCTAAAATAAAAACAGAAAAGAAGCTTTATGAGAAACTGCTCTGTGTTCTGTTAGTTCATCTCATAGAGTTACAGCTTTTCCCTCAAGAAGCCGTTCACTAAGACTGTTTTTGTGGAATTTGCAAAGTGACATTTGGAAGCCCTGTGAGGGCTACGGTGAAAAAGGAAATATCTTCTGTTAAAAACTGGAAAGAATATTTCTGAGAAACTGCTTTGTGTTCTGTTAATTCATCTCTCAGTGTTACAGCTTTCCCCTCCAGAAGTCTTTGGCTAAGTCTATTCTTGTGGAATTTGCAAAGTGATATTTCGAAGGCCTTAGAGGGCTATGGTGAAAAAGGAAATACCCTAAGATAAAAACTGAAAAGAAGCTTTCTGAGCAACTGCTTTGTTTTCTGTTAAATCAACTCACAGAGTTACAGCTTTCCCCTCAAGAAGCCTGTCGCTAAGGCTGTTTTTGTGGAATTTGCAAAGTGATATTTGGAAGCCCACAGATGGCTATGGTGAAAATGGAAATATCCTAAGATAAAAATAAAAAGAAGCTTTCTGAGAAACTGCCTTGTGTTCTGTTAGTTCATCTCACAGAGTTACAGCTTTACCCTGAAGAAACCGTTCACTAAGACTGTTCTTGTGAAATTTGCAAAGTGATATTGGAAGCCCGTAGAGGGCTATGGTGAAAAAGGAAATAACTTCAGTTTAAAACTGGAAAGAATCTTTCTGAGAAACTACTTTGTGTTCTCTTAATTCAACTCAGAGAGTTACAGCTTTCCTTTCAATAAGCCTTTCACTAAGACAGTTCTTGTGGAATTTGCAAAGTGATATTTGGAGCCCTTAGAAGGCGATGTTGAAAAAGGAAATATCCCAAAATAAAAACTGAACAGAAGCTTTCTGAGAAACTGCTTTGTGTACTGTTAATTCATCTCACAGAGTTACAGCTTGTCCCTGCAGAAGCCTTTCACTAAGACTGTTCTTGTGGAATTTGCAAAGAGAAATTTCGAAGCCTATAGAGGGCTCTGGTGAAAAAGTGAATATCTTCCATTAAAAACCGAAAAGAAGCTTTCTGAGAAACTGCTTTGTGTTCTGTTAGTTCATCTCACAGAGTTTGAGCTTTCCTCTCAAGGAGCCGTTCACTAAGACTCTTCTTGTGCAATTTGCAAATTCATATTTGGTAACCCATAGAGGGCTATGGTGAAAAAGGAAATATCTCCCGTTAAAAAGGAGAAAGCAGGTTCTTGAGAAACTGGCGTGTTTTCTGTTAATACATCTCACTGAATTAGAGCTTTCCCTTCCAGAAGCCTTTCGCTCAGACTGTTCTTGTGGAAGTTGCAAGGTGATATTTCGAAGACCATAGAGGGCTATGGTGAAAAAGGAAATAGCCTAAGATAGAAACTGAAAAGAAGCTTTCTGAAAAACTGCTTTGTGTTCTGTTGAATCATCTCAAAGTGTTAGAGCTTTCCCCTTAAGAAGCCTTTCGCTAATACTGTTCTTGTGGAATTTGCAAAGTGATATTCGGAAGCCCATAGAGTGCTATAGTGAAAATGGAAATCTCCTAAGATAAAAACCGAAAAGAAGCTTTCTGAGAAACTGCCTTGTGTTCTGTTAGTTCATCTCATAGAGTTACAGCTTTACCCTCAAGAAGCCGTTCACTAAGACTGTTCTTGTGAAATTTGCAAAGTGATATTTGGAAGCCCATAGAAGGCTATGGTGAAAAAGGAAATACCTTCAATTAGAAACTAGAAAGAAGCTTTCTGAGAAGCTGCTTTGTGTTCTGTTAATTCATCTCAGAGTGTTACAGCTTTCCCCTCAAGAAGCCTGTCGCTAAGACTGTTCCTGTGGAACTTCCAAAGTGATATTTGGAGCCCTTAGAAGGCTATGGTGAAAAAGGAAATATCCTAATATAAAAACTGAACAGAAGCTTTCTGAGAAACTGCTTTGTGTACTGTTAATTCATCTCACAGAGTTAATGCTTGTCCCTGCAGAAGCCTTTCACTAAGACTGTTGTTGTGGAATTTGCAAAGAGAAATTTCGAAGCCTATAGAGGGCTATGGTGAAAAGGGGATTATCTTCCATTAAAAATCGAAAAGAAGCTTTCTGAGAAACTGATTTGTGATCTGTTAGTTCATCTCACAGAGTTTGAGCTTTCCCCTCAAGGAGCCGTTCACTAAGACTCTTCTTGTGCAATTTGCAAATTCATATTTGGTAACCCATAGAGGGCTATGGTGAAAAAGGAAATATCTCCCGTTAAAAAGGAGAAAGCAGCTTCTTGAGAAAGTGGCGTGTTTTCTGTTAATACATCTCACCAAATTAGAGCTTTCCCTTCCAGAAGCCTTTCGCTCAGACTGTTCTTGTGGAATTTGCAAGGTGATATTTGGAAGACCATAGAGGGCTATGGTGAAAAAGGAAATAGCCTAAGATAGAAACTGAAAAGAAGGTTTCTGAAAAACTGCTTTGTGTTCTGTTGAATCATCTCAAAGTGTTAGAGCTTTCCCCTTAAGAAGCCTTTCGCTAATACTGTTCTTGTGGAATTTTCAAAGTGATATTCGGAAGCCCATAGAGTGCTATAGTGAAAATGGAAATCTCCTAAAATAAAAACAGAAAAGAAGCTTTATGAGAAACTGCTCTGTGTTCTGTTAGTTCATCTCATAGAGTTACAGCTTTTCCCTCAAGAAGCCGTTCACTAAGACTGTTCTTGTGGAATTTGCAAAGTGACATTTGGAAGCCCTGTGAGGGCTACGGTGAAAAAGGAAATATCTTCTGTTAAAAACTGGAAAGAATATTTCTGAGAAACTGCTTTGTGTTCTGTTAATTCATCTCTCAGTGTTACAGCTTTCCCTTCCAGAAGTCTTTGGTTAAGTCTATTCTTGTGGAATTTGCAAAGTGATATTTCGAAGCCCTTAGAGGGCTATGGTGAAAAAGGAAATACCCTAAGATAAAAACTGAAAAGAAGCTTTCTGAGCAACTGCTTTGTTTTCTGTTAAATCAACTCACAGAGTTACAGCTTTCCCCTCAAGAAGCCTGTCGCTAAGGCTGTTTTTGTGGAATTTGCAAAGTGATATTTGGAAGCCCACAGATGGCTATGGTGAAAATGGAAATATCCTATGATAAAAATAAAAAGAAGCTTTCTGAGAAACTGCCTTGTGTTCTGTTAGTTCATCTCACAGAGTTACAGCTTTACCCTGAAGAAACCGTTCACTAAGACTGTTCTTGTGAAATTTGCAAAGTGATATTGGAAGCCCGTAGAGGGCTATGGTGAAAAAGGAAATAACTTCAGTTTAAAACTGGAAAGAATCTTTCTGAGAAACTACTTTGTGTTCTCTTAATTCAACTCAGAGAGTTACAGCTTTCCCTTCAATAAGCCTTTCACTAAGACAGTTCTTGTGGAATTTGCAAAGTGATATTTGGAGCCCTTAGAAGGCGATGTTGAAAAAGGAAATATCCCAAAATAAAAACTGAACAGAAGCTTTCTGAGAAACTGCTTTGTGTACTGTTAATTCATCTCACAGAGTTACAGCTTGTCCCTGCAGAAGCCTTTCACTAAGACTGTTCTTGTGGAATTTGCAAAGAGAAATTTCGAAGCCTATAGAGGGCTCTGGTGAAAAAGTGAATATCTTCCATTAAAAACCGAAAAGAAGCTTTCTGAGAAACTGCTTTGTGTTCTGTTAGTTCATCTCACAGAGTTTGAGCTTTCCTCTCAAGGAGCCGTTCACTAAGACTCTTCTTGTGCAATTTGCAAATTCATATTTGGTAACCCATAGAGGGCTATGGTGAAAAAGGAAATATCTCCCGTTAAAAAGGAGAAAGCAGCTTCTTGAGAAACTGGCGTGTTTTCTGTTAATACATCTCACCGAATTAGAGCTTTCCCTTCCAGAAGCCTTTCGCTCAGACTGTTCTTGTGGAAGTTGCAAGGTGATATTTGGAAGACCATAGAGGGCTATGGTGCAAAAGGAAATAGCCTAAGATAGAAACTGAAAAGAAGCTTTCTGAAAAACTGCTTTGTGTTCTGTTGAATCATCTCAAAGAGTTAGAGCTTTCCCCTTAAGAAGCCTTTCGCTAATACTGTTCTTGTGGAATTTGCAAAGTGATATTCGGAAGCCCATAGAGTGCTATAGTGAAAATGGAAATCTCCTAAGATAAAAACCGAAAAGAAGCTTTCTGAGAAACTGCCTTGTGTTCTGTTAGTTCATCTCATAGAGTTACAGCTTTACCCTCAAGAAGCCGTTCACTAAGACTGTTCTTGTGAAATTTGCAAAGTGATATTTGGAAGCCCATAGAAGGCTATGGTGAAAAAGGAAATACCTTCAATTAGAAACTAGAAAGAAGCTTTCTGAGAAGCTGCTTTGTGTTCTGTTAATTCATCTCAGAGTGTTACAGCTTTCCCCTCAAGAAGCCTGTCGCTAAGACTGTTCCTGTGGAACTTCCAAAGTGATATTTGGAGCCCTTAGAAGGCTATGGTGAAAAAGGAAATATCCTAATATAAAAACTGAACAGAAGCTTTCTGAGAAACTGCTTTGTGTACTGTTAATTCATCTCACAGAGTTAATGCTTGTCCCTGCAGAAGCCTTTCACTAAGACTGTTGTTGTGGAATTTGCAAAGAGAAATTTCGAAGCCTATAGAGGGCTATGGTGAAAAGGGGAATATCTTCCATTAAAAATCGAAAAGAAGCTTTCTGAGAAACTGATTTGTGTTCTGTTAGTTCATCTCACAGAGTTTGAGCTTTCCCCTCAAGGAGCCGTTCACTAAGACTCTTCTTGTGCAATTTGCAAATTCATATTTGGTAACCCATAGAGGGCTATGGTGAAAAAGGAAATATCTCCCGTTAAAAAGGAGAAAGCAGCTTCTTGAGAAAATGGCGTGTTTTCTGTTAATACATCTCACCGAATTAGAGCTTTCCCTTCCAGAAGCCTTTCGCTAAGACTGTTCTTGTGGAATTTGCAATGTGATATTTGGAAGACCATAGAGGGCTATGGTGAAAAAGGAAATAGCCTAAGATAGAAACTGAAAAGAAGTTTTCTGAAAAACTGCTTTGTGTTCTGTTAATTCATCTCACAGAGTTACAGCGTTCTCCTCAAGAAGCCTTTCACTAAGTCTGTTCTTGTGGAATTTGCAAAGTGATATTTGGAACCCAAAGAGGGCTATGGTGAAAAAGGAAATGTCCTAAGATAAAAACTGAAAAGAAGCATTCTGAGAAACTGCTTTGTGTTCTGTTAATTCATCTCACACAGTTACAGCTTTCCCAACCAGAAGCCATTCACTGAGACTGTTCTTGTGGAATTTGCAAAGTGATATTGCAAACCGATAGAGGGTTATGGCGAAAAGGGAAATATCCTAAGATGAAAACCGAGAAGAAGCTTTCTCAGAAACTGCATTGTGTTCTCCTAATTCATCTCACAGTGTTATAGCTTTCCCCTCAAGAAGTCAGTCACTAAGACTGGTCCTGTGGAATTTGCAAGGTGATATTTCCAAGCCCTTATAGGGCTATTTTGAAAAAGGAAATATCTTCCGTTAAAAACTGGAAAGAATCTTTCTGAGAAACTGCTTGATGCTCTGTTAATTCATCTCACAGAGCTACAGCTTTCCCCTCAATAAGCCGGTCACTAAGACTGTTCCTCTGGAATTTTCAAAGTGATATATGGAAGCCCATAGAAGGCTATGGTGAAAAAGGAAATATCTTCCATTAAAAACTGGATAGAAGCTTTCTGAGAAACTGCTTTGTGTTCTGTTAATTCATCTCACAGAGTTACAGCTTTCCCCTCTAGAAGCCTTTCGCTAAGAGTGTTCTTGTGGAATTTGCAAAGTGATATTTGGAAGACCTTAGAAGGCTGTGGTGAAAAAGGAAATATCCTAAGATAAAAACTGAAAAGAAGCTTTCTGAGAAACTGCTTTGTGTTCTGATAATTCATCTCACAGAGTTACAGTTTCCCCTCAAGAAGCCTTTCGCTAAGACTGTTCTTGTGGAATTTGCAATGTGATATTTGGAAGCCCCTGGAAGGTTATGGTGAAAATGAAATATCTTCGTTTAAAAACTGGAAAGAAGCTTTCTGAGAAACTGCTTTGTGTTCTGGTAATTCATCTCACAGAGCTACAGCTTTCCCCTCAAAAAGCCATTCGCTAAGACTGTTCTTGTGGAATTTGCAAAGTGATATTTGGAAGCCCTTAGAGGGCTATTGTGAAAAACAAATATCTTCCGTTAAAAACTGCAAAGAAAATTTCTGAGAAAGAGTCCTGTGTTCTGTTAATTCATCTCACAGGGTTCAGCTTTCCCCTCAAGAAGCCTTTCGCTAAGACTGTTCTTGTGGAATTTCAATAGTAATATTTTGAAGCCCATAGTGGGCCACGGTGAAAAAGGAAATATCTTCATTAAAACAGGAAAGAAGCTTTCTGGGAAATTGCTTTGTGTTCTGTTAATTCATTTCACAGAGTTACAACTTACCCCTCAAGTAGCTTTTCGCTAAGACTGTTCTTGTGGAATTTGCAAAGTGATATTTGGAAGGCCCTAGAGGGCTACGGTGAAAAAAGAAATATCCAAAATAAAAACTGAAAAGAAGCTTTCTGAGAACCGGATTGGTTTTCTGTTAATTCATCACACAGAGTGACAGCTTTCCCCACATGAAACATTTCGCTAAGACTGTTCTTGTGGAATTTGCAAAGTGATATTTGGAAGCCTCTAGAGGGCTATGGTGAAAAAAGAAATGTCCTAAGATAAAAACTGAAAAGAAGCTTTCTGAGAAACGGATTGGTTTTCTGTTAATTCATCTCACAGAGTGACAGCTTTCCCCACATGAAACATTTCGCTAAGACTGTTCTTGTGGAATTTGCAAAGTGATATTTGGAAGCCCATAGAGGGCTATAGTGAAAAAGGAAATATCCTAAGATAAAAACTTTAAAGAAGGTTTTTGAGAAACTGCTTTGTGTTCTTTTAATTCATCTCACAGAGTTACAACTTTCGCCTCAAGAAGCCTTTCGCTAAGACTGTTCTTGTGGAATTTGCAAAGTGATATTTGAAGCCCATAGAAGTCAATTGTGAAAAAGGAAATATCCTAAGATAGAAACTGACAAGAAGCTTTCTGAGAAACTGCTTTGTGTTCTCTTAATTCATCTCACAGAGTTACATCTTCTACCTCAAGAAGCCTTTCGCTAAGACTGTTTTTGTGGAATTTGCAAAGTGATATTTGGAAGCCCATAGAGGTCTAAGGTGGAAAAGGAAGTATCTTCAATTAAGAACTGAAAAGAAGCTTTCTGAGAAACTGCTTTGTGTTCTGGTGATTCATCTCACAGAGTTACAGCTTTCCCTTCTAGAAGCCATTCGCTAAGACTGTTCTTGTGGAATTTGCAGTGTGATACTTGGAAGCCCGTAGAGGTCTATGGTTTAAAAGGAAATATCTTCCGTTAAAGACTGATAAGAAACTGTGTGAGAAACTGCTTTGTGTTCTGTTAATTCATCTCACAGAGTTACAGCTTTCCCCTTAATAAGCCTTTCGCTAAGTCTGGTCTTGTGGAATTGTCAAAGAGATTTTTGGAAACCCCTAGAGGTTTAGGGTAAAAAAGGAACCATCTTCCGTTAAAAACTGGAAAGAAGCTTTCTGAGAGACTGCTTTGTGTTCTGTTATTTCATCTCACAGAGCTAAAACTTTCCCCTCAAGAAGGCGTTCCCTAAAACTGTTCTTGTGGAATTTGCAAAGTGATATTTGGAAGCCCATAGAGGGCTATGGTGAAACAGGAAATATCTTCCGTTAAAAACTGGAAATAAGCTTTCTGAGAAACTGATTTGTGTTGTGTTAGTTCATCTCACAAAGTTACAGCTTCCCCCTCAAGAAGTCTTTCGATAAGATTCTTATTGTGGAATTTCCAAAGTGATATTTGGATGCCCATAGAGTGCCACCGTGAAAAAGGAAATATCTTCAGTTAAAGACTGAAAAGAAGCTTTCTGAAAACTGCTTTGTGTTCTGTTAATTCATCTCACAGAGTTACAGCTCTCCTCTCAGGAAGCCATTCGCTAACACTGTTGTTGTGGAATTTCCAATGTGATATTTGAAAGCCCAAAGAGGGCTATGGAGAAAAAGGAAATATCCTAAGATAAAAACTGAAAAGAATCTTTCTGAGAAACTGCTTTGTGTTCTGTTAATTCTTCTCACAGAGTTACAGCTTTCCCCTCAGGAAGCCTTTCACTAATTCTGTTCTTGTGGAATGTTCAAAGTGATATTTGGAAGTCCATAGAGGGCTATGATGAAAAAGGAAATATCTTCAGTTAAAAACTGGAAAGAAGCTTTCTGAGAAACTGCTTTGTGTTCCGTTAATTCATCTCACAGAGTTGCAGCTTTCCTCTCAAGAAGCCTTTCGCTAAAGGTGTTCTTGTGGAATTTGCAAAGAAATTTTTGGAAACCCCTAGAGGGCTAGGGTAAAAAAGGAACCATCTTCCGTTAAAAACTGGAAAGAAGCTTTCTGAGAAACTGCTTTGTGTTGTGTTAATTCATCTCACAGAGTTACAGCTTTCCCCTCAGTTAGCCGTTAACTAAGACTGTTCTTTTGAAATTTGCAAAGTGATAATTCGAAGCCCATAGAGGGTTATGGTGAAAAAGGAAATATCTTCAGTTAAAAACTGGAAAGAAGCCTTCTGAGAAACTGCTTTGTGTTCGGTTAATTCATCTGACAGAGTAGCAGCTTTCCCCTCAAGAAGCCTTTCGCTGAGACTGTTCTTGTGGAATTTGCAAAGTGATATTTGTAAGCCCGTAGAGGGCTATGGTGAAAAAGAAAATATCCTCAGTTTAAAACTGGAAAGAAGCTTTCTGAGAAACTGCTTTGTTTTCCGTTAATTCATCTCACAGAGTTACAGCTTTCCCCTCAAGAATCCTTTCGCTAAGACAGTTCTTGTGGAATTTGAAAGTGATATTTGGAAGCCCATAGAGGGTAATGGTGAAAAAAGAAATATCCTAAGATAAAAACTGGAAAGAAGCTTTATGAGAAACTGCTTTTTGTTCTGTTAATTCATCTCACAGAGTTACAGCCTTCAACTCAAGAAGCCGTTCGATAAGACTGTTCTTGTGGAATTTGTAAAGTGATATTTGGAAGCCCATAGAGGGCTATGGTGAAAAAGGAAGTATCTTCCGATAAAAATTGGAAAGAAGCTTTCTGTGAAACTGCTTTGAGTGGTGTTAATTGATCTCACAGAATTACAGCTTTCCACTCAAGAAGCCTTTCGCTAAGACTCTTCTTGGGGAATTTGGAAAGTGATATTTGGAAGCCCATAGAGGGCTATGGTGAAAAAGGTAATATCTTCAGTGAAAAACTGAAAAGAAGCACTCTGAGAAACTGCGTGGTGTTCTGGTAATTCATCTCACAGAGTTACAACCTTTCTCTCAAGGAACCTTTCGATAAGACCGTTCTTGTGGAATTTGCAAAGTGATAATTGGAAGCCCAAAGAGGGCTATGGTGAAAAAGGAAATACCTTCCGTTAAAAATAGGAAAGAAGCTTTCTGAGAAACTGCTTTGTGTTCTGTTAAGTCATCTCACAGAGTTACAGCTTTCCCTTCAAGAAGACTTTCGCTAAGACTGTTCTTGTGGAATTTGCAAAGTGGTATTTGGAAGGCCATAGAGGGCTATGGTGAAAAAGGGAATATCCTCTGTTAAAAAGTGGAAAGAAGCTTTCTCAGAATCTGTTTTGTGTTCTGTTATTTCATCTCACAGAGTTAGCGCTTTCCCCTAAAGAAGCCTTTCGCTAAGACTGTTCTTTTGGAATTTGCAAAGTGATATTTGGAGCCCATAGAGGGCTATGGTGAAAAAGGAAATATCTTCAGTTAAAAAGTGGAAAGAAGCTTTCTGAGAAACTGCTTTGTGTTCTGTTAATTGATCTCACAGACTTACAGCTTTCCGCTCAAGAAGCCTTTCACTAAGACTCTTCCTGGGGAATTTGGAAAGTGATATTTGGAGCCCATGGAGGGCTATGGTGAAAAAGGAAATATCTTCAGTTAAAAGCTGGAAAGAAGCTTTCTGAGAAACTGATTTGTGTTCTGTTAATTTATCTCAAAGGGATACAGCTTTCCCCTCAAGAAGCCTTTCGCTAAGACTGTTCTTGTGCTATTTTCAATGTGATATTTGGAAGCCAGAAGAGGGCTCTGGTGAAATAGGAAATATCTTCAGTTAAAAAGTGGAAATAAGCTTTCAAAGAAACTGTTTGTGTTCTGTGAATTCATCTCACAATGTTACAGATTTCCCTTCAAAAAGCCTTTCACTAAGACTGTTCTTGTGGAATTTTCAAAGTGATGTTTGGAAGCCCATAGAAGGCTATGGTGAAAACGGAAATGTCCTAAGATAAAAACTGAAAAGAAGCTTTCTGAGAAACTGCTTTTTGTTCTGTTAATTCACCTCACAGAGTTACAGCTTTCCCCTCAAGAAGCCTTTCGCTAAGGCTGTTCTTGTGGAATTTGCAAAGTGATTTTTGGAAGCCGATAGAGGGCTATGGTGAAAGAAGAAATATCTTCTGTTAAAAACTGGAAAGAAGCTTTCTGAGAAACTGCTTTGTGTTCTGTTAATTTATCTTACAGAGTTAAAGCTTTCCCCTCAAGAAACCTTTCTCTAAGGCTGTTCTTGTGTAATTTGCAAAGTGATATTTGGAAGCCCATAGAGGGCTATGGTGATAAAGGAAATATCTTCAGTTAAAAACTGGAAAGAAGATTTCTGTAAAACTGCTTTGTGATCTGTTAATTCGTCTCACAGAGTTACAGCTTTCCCCTCAAGACGCCTTTCGGGAAGACTGTTCTTGTGGAATTTGCAAACTGATATTTGGACGCCCATAGAGGGCTATGGTGAAAAAGGAAATATCCACAGTTAAAAACTGGAAAGAAGCTTTCTGAGAAACTGCTTTGTGTTCTGTTAATTCACATCACAGAGTTACAGCTTTCCCCTCAAGAAGTCTTTCACTAAGACAGTTCTTGTGGAATTTGCAAAGTGATATTTGAAGCCCTTTGAAGGCGATGGTGAAAAAGGAAATATCCTAATATAAAAACTGAACAGAAGCTTTCTGAGAAACTGCTTTGTGTACTGTTAATTCATCTCACAGAGTTAATGCTTGTCCCTGCAGAAGCCTTTCACTAAGACTGTTCTTGTGGAATTTGCAAAGAGAAATTTCGAAGCCTATAGAGGGCTATGGTGAAAAAGGGATTATCTTCCTTTAAAAACCGAAAAGAAGCTTTCTGAGGAACTGCTTTGCGTTCTGTTAGTTCATCTCACAGTGTTTGAGCTTTCCCCTCAAGGAGCCGTTTACTAAGACTCTTCTTGTGCAATTTGCAAATTCATATTTGGTAACCCATAGAGGGCTATGGTGAAAAAGGAAATATCTCCCGTTAAAAAGGATAAAGCAGCTTCTTGAGAAACTGGCGTGTTTTCTGTTAATACATCTCACTGAATTAGAGCTTTCCCTTCCAGAAGCCTTTCGCTAAGACTGTTCTTGTGGAATTTGCAAGGTGATATTTGGAAGACCATAGAGGGCTATGGTGAAAAAGGAAATAGCCTAAGATAGAAACTGAAAAGAAGCTTTCTGAAAAACTGTTTTGTGTTCTGTTGAATCATCTCAAAGAGTTAGAGCTTTCCCCTTAAGAAGCCTTTCGCTAATACTGTTCTTGTGGAATTTGCAAAGTGATATTCGGAAGCACATAGAGTGCTATAGTGAAAATGGAAATATCCTAAGATAAAAACTGAAAAGAATCTTTCTGAGAAACTGCTTTGTGTTCTGATAATTCATTTCACAGAGTGACAGCTTTCCCCTCAAGAAGCCTTTCGCTAAGACTGTTCTTTTGGAATTTGCAAAGTGATATTTGGAGCCCATAGAGGTCCATGGTGAAAAAGGAAATATCTTCAGTTAAAAAGTGGAAAGAAGCTTTCTGAGAAACTGCTTTGTGTTCTGTTAATTCATCTCACAGAGTTACAGCTTTCCCCCAAGAAGCCTTTCCGTAGGACTGTTCTTGTGGAATTTGCGAAGTGATATTTGGAAGCCCACAGAGGTCTACCATGAAAAAGAAAATATCTTCCGTTAAAAACTGGAAAGAAGCTTTCTGACAAACTGCTTTGTGTTCTGTTAATTTATCTCAAAGAGATACAGCTTTCCCCTCAAGAAGCCTTTCGCTAAGACTGTTCTTGTGCTATTTTCAAGGTGATATTTGGAAGCCAGAAGAGGGCTCTGGTGAAATAGGAAATATCTTCAATTAAAGAGTGGAAATAAGCTTTCTAAGAAACTGTTTGTGTTCTGTGAATTCATCTCACAAAGTTACAGATTTCCCTTCAAAAAGCCTTTCACTAAGACTGTTTTTGTGGAATTTTCAAAGTGATGTTTGGAAGCCCATGGAAGGCTATGGTGAAAATGGAAATGTCCTAAGATAAAAACTGAAAAGAAGCTTTCTGAGAAACTGCTTTTTGTTCTGTTAATTCACCTCACAGAGTTACAGCTTTCCCATCAAGAAGCCTTTCGCTAAGGCTGTTCTTGTGGAATTTGCAAAGTGATATTTGGAAGCCGATAGAGGGCTATGGTGAAAGAAGAAATATCTTCTGTTAAAAACTGGAAAGAAGCTTTCTGAGAAACTGCTTTATGTTCTGTTAATTTATCTTACAGACTTAAACCTTTCCCCTCAAGAAACCTTTCTGTAAGGCTGTTCTTGTGTAATTTGCAAAGTGATATTTGGAAGCCCATAGAGGGCTATGGTGAAAACGGAAATATCTTCAGTTCAAAACTGGAAAGAAGATTTCTGAAAAACTGCTTTGTGTTCTGTTAATTCACCTCACAGAGTTACAACATTCCCCTCAAGACGCCTTTCGCGAAGACTGTTCTTGTGGAATTTGCAAAGTGATATTTGGACGTCCATTGAGGGCTATGGTGAAAAAGGAAATATCCTCAGTTAAAACTGGAAAGAAGCTTTCTGAGAAACTGCTTTGTGTTCTGTTAATTCACATCACATAGCTACAGCTTTCCCCTCAAGAAACCTTTTGCTAAGACACTTCTTGTGGAATTTGCAAAGTGATATTTGGAAGCCATTAGAGGGCTAAAGTGAAAAAGGAAATATCCTCAGTTAAAAAGTGGAAAGAAGATTTCTGAGAAACTGCTTTGTGTTTTGTTAATTTATCTCACAGAGTTACAGCTTTCCGCTCAAGAAGACTTTCGCTAAGACTGTTCCTCTGGAATGTGCAAAGTGTTATTTTGGAGCTCATAGGGGGCTACGGTGAAAAGGAAATATCTTCAGTTTAAAACTTTAAAGAAGCTTTTTGAGAATCTGCTCTGTGTTCTTTTAATTCATCTCACAGAGTAACAGCTTTCCCCTCTAGAAGCCTGTCGTTAAGACTGTTCTTGTGGAATTTGCAAAGTGATATTTGGAAGCCCATAGAGGCTATGGTGAAAAAGGAAATATCTTCCGTTAAAACTCTAAAGAAGCATTCTGTGAAACTGCCGTGTGTTCTGTTAATACATCACACCGAGTTACAGCTTTCCCATGACGATGCCTTTCGCTAAGACTCTTCTTGTGGGATTTGCAAAGTGATAATTGGAAGCCCATAAATGGCTATGCTGAAAAAGGAAATATCCTAAGATAAAAACCGAGAAGAAGCTTCCTGAGAAACTGCTTTGTGTTCTTTTATTTCATCTCACAGTGTTACCGCTTTCCCCTCAAGAAGCCATTCAGTAAGACTGTTCTTGTGAAATTTTCAAAGTGATATTTGGAAGCCCATAGTGGGCTATGGTGAAAAAGGAAATATCTTCCCTTAAAAACTAGAAAGAAGCACTCTGAGAAACCGCCGCGTGTTCTGTTAATATATCTCACCGAGTTACAGCTTTCTCCACAAGAAGCCTTTCACTAAGACTGTTCCTGTGGGATTTGCATAGTGATATTTGGAAGCCCATAGAGGGCTATGGTGAAAAAGGAAATATCCTAAGAAAAAAACTGGAAAGAAGATTTCTGAGAAACTGCTTTGTGTTCTGTTAATTCACCTCACTGATTTACAGCTTTCCCCCAAAGAAGCCGTTCACTAAGACTGTTCTTGTGGAATTTGCAAAGTGATATTTGTAAGCCCAGAGAGGGCTAGGGTGAAAAAGGAAATATCTTCCGTTAAAAACTGGAAAGAAGATTTCTGAGAAACTGCTTTGTGTTCTGTTAATTTATCTCACAGAGTTACAGCTTTCCCCTCCAGAAGTCTTTGGTTAAGACTATTCTTGTGGAATTTGCAAAATTTGCAAAGTGATATTTCAAAGCCCTTAGAGGGCTATGGTGAAAAAGGAAATACCCTAAGATAAAAACTGAAAAGAAGCTTTCTGAGCAACTGCTTTGTTTTCTGTTAAATCAACTCACAGAGTTACAGCTTTCCCCTCAAGAAGCCTTTCGCTAAGGCTGTTTTTGTGGAATTTGCAAAGTGATATTTGGAAGCCCATAGATGGCTATGGTGAAAATGGAAATATCCTAAGATAAAAATAGAAAAGAAGCTTTCTGAGAAACTGCCTTGTGTTCTGTTAGTTCATCTCACAGAGTTACAGCTTTACCCTCAAGAAACCGTTCACTAAGACTGTTCTTGTGAAATTTGCAAAGTGATATTGGAAGTCCGTAGAGGGCTATGGTGAAAAAGGAAATAACTTCAGTTTAAAACTGGAAAGAATCTTTCTGAGAAACTACTTTGTGTTGTCTTAATTCAACTCACAGAGTTACAGCTTTCCCTTCAATAAGCCTTTCGCTAAGACAGTTTTGTGGAATTTGCAAAGTGATATTTGGAGCCCTTAGAAGGCGATGGTGAAAAAGGAAATATCCTAATATAAAAACTGAATAGAAGCTTTCTGAGAAACTGCTTTGTATACAGTTAATTCATCTCACAGATTTACAGCTTGTCCCTGCAGAAGCCTTTCACTAAGACTGTTCTTGTGGAATTTGCAAAGAGAAATTTCGAAGCCTATGGAGGGCTATGGTGAAGAAGGGAATATCTTCCGTTAAAAACCGAAAAGAAGCTTTCTGAGAAACTGATTTGTGTTCTGTTAGTTCATCTCACAGAGTTTGAGCTTTCCCCTCAAGGAGCCGTTCACTAAGACTCTTCTTGTGCAATTTGCAAATTCATATTTGGTAACCCATAGAGGGCTATGGTGAAAAAGGAAATATCTCCCGTTAAAAATGAGAAAGCAGCTTCTTGAGAAACTGGCGTGTTTTCTGTTAATACATCTCACCGAATTAGAGCTTTCCCTTCCAGAAGCCTTTCGCTCAGACTGTTCTTGTGGAAGTTGCAAGGTGATATTTGGAAGACCATAGAGGGCTATGGTGAAAAAGGAAATAGCCTAAGATAGAAACTGAAAAGAAGGTTTCTGAAAAACTGCTTTGTGTTCTGTTGAATCATCTCAAAGAGTTAGAGCTTTCCCCTTAAGAAGCCTTTCGCTAATACTGTTCTTGTGGAATTTGCAAAGTGATATTCGGAAGCCCATAGAGTGCTATAGTGAAAATGGAAATCTCCTAAGATAAAAACCGAAAAGAAGCTTTCTGAGAAACTGCCTTGTGTTCTGTTAGTTCATCTCATAGAGTTACAGCTTTACCCTCAAGAAGTCGTTCACTAAGACTGTTCTTGTGAAATTTGCAAAGTGATACTTGGAAGCCCATAGAAGGCTATGGTGAAAAAGGAAATACCTTCAATTAGAAACTAGAAAGAAGCTTTCTGAGAAGCTGCTTTGTGTTCTGTTAATTCATCTCAGAGTGTTACAGCTTTCCCCTCAAGAAGCCTGTCGCTAAGACTGTTCCTGTGGAACTTCCAAAGTGATATTTGGAGCCCTTAGAAGGCTATGGTGAAAAAGGAAATATCCTAATATAAAAACTGAACAGAAGCTTTCTGAGAAACTGCTTTGTGTACTGTTAATTCATCTCACAGAGTTAATGCTTGTCCCTGCAGAAGCCTTTCACTAAGACTGTTGTTGTGGAATTTGCAAAGAGAAATTTCGAAGCCTATAGAGGGCTATTGTGAAAAGGGGATTATCTTCCATTAAAAATCGAAAAGAAGCTTTCTGAGAAACTGATTTGTGTTCTGTTAGTTCATCTCACAGAGTTTGAGCTTTCCCCTCAAGGAGCCGTTCACTAAGACTCTTCTTGTGCAATTTGCAAATTCATATTTGGTAACCCATAGAGGGCTATGGTGAAAAAGGAAATATCTCCCGTTAAAAATGAGAAAGCAGCTTCTTGAGAAACTGGCGTGTTTTCTGTTAATACATCTCACCGAATTAGAGCTTTCCCTTCCAGAAGCCTTTCGCTCAGACTGTTCTTGTGGAAGTTGCAAGGTGATATTTGGAAGACCATAGAGGGCTATGGTGCAAAAGGAAATAGCCTAAGATAGAAACTGAAAAGAAGGTTTCTGAAAAACTGCTTTGTGTTCTGTTGAATCATCTCAAAGAGTTAGAGCTTTCCCCTTAAGAAGCCTTTCGCTAATACTGTTCTTGTGGAATTTGCAAAGTGATATTCGGAAGCCCATAGAGTGCTATAGTGAAAATGGAAATCTCCTAAGATAAAAACCGAAAAGAAGCTTTCTGAGAAACTGCCTTGTGTTCTGTTAGTTCATCTCATAGAGTTACAGCTTTACCCTCAAGAAGTCGTTCACTAAGACTGTTCTTGTGAAATTTGCAAAGTGATACTTGGAAGCCCATAGAAGGCTATGGTGAAAAAGGAAATACCTTCAATTAGAAACTAGAAAGAAGCTTTCTGAGAAGCTGCTTTGTGTTCTGTTAATTCATCTCAGAGTGTTACAGCTTTCCCCTCAAGAAGCCTGTCGCTAAGACTGTTCCTGTGGAACTTCCAAAGTGATATTTGGAGCCCTTAGAAGGCTATGGTGAAAAAGGAAATATCCTAATATAAAAACTGAACAGAAGCTTTCTGAGAAACTGCTTTGTGTACTGTTAATTCATCTCACAGAGTTAATGCTTGTCCCTGCAGAAGCCTTTCACTAAGACTGTTGTTGTGGAATTTGCAAAGAGAAATTTCGAAGCCTATAGAGGGCTATTGTGAAAAGGGGATTATCTTCCATTAAAAATCGAAAAGAAGCTTTCTGAGAAACTGATTTGTGTTCTGTTAGTTCATCTCACAGAGTTTGAGCTTTCCCCTCAAGGAGCCGTTCACTAAGACTCTTCTTGTGCAATTTGCAAATTCATATTTGGTAACCCATAGAGGGCTATGGTGAAAAAGGAAATATCTCCCGTTAAAAAGGAGAAAGCAGCTTCTTGAGAAAATGGCGTGTTTTCTGTTAATACATCTCACCGAATTAGAGCTTTCCCTTCCAGAAGCCTTTCGCTAAGACTGTTCTTGTGGAATTTGCAAGGTGATATTTGCAAGACCATAGAGGGCTATGGTGAAAAAGGAAATAGCCTAAGATAGAAACTGAAAAGAAGTTTTCTGAAAAACTGCTTTGTGTTCTGTTGAATCATCTCAAAGAGTTAGAGCTTTCCCCTTAAGAAGCCTTTCGCTAATACTGTTCTTGTGGAATTTGCAAAGTGATATTCGGAAGCCCATAGAGTGCTATAGTGAAAATGGATATATCCTAAGATAAAAACCGAAAAGAAGCTTTCTGAGAAACTGCCTTGTGTTCTGTTAGTTCATCTCATAGAGTTACAGATTTCCCCTCAAGAAGCCGTTCACTAAGACTGTTCTTGTGAAATTTTCAAAGTGATATTTGGAAGCCCATGGAAGGCTATGGTGAAAAAGGAAATACCTTCAATTAGAAACTAAAAAGAAGTTTTCTGAGAAGCTGCTTTGTGTTCTGTTAATTCATCTCAGAGTGTTACAGCTTTCTCCTCAAGAAGCCTGTCGCTAAGACTGTTCTTGTGGAACTTCCAAAGTGATATTTGGAAGCCCTTTAGAGGGCTATGTTGAAAAAGCAATATCTTCCGTTAAAAACTGAAAAGAAGCTTTCTGAGAAACTGCTTTGTGTTCTGTTAATTCAACTCACAGAGTTACAGCATATCCCTCCAGAAGCCTTTCGCTAAGACTGTTCTTGTGGAATTTGCAAAGTGTAATTTGGAAGCCAATGGAGGGCTATGGTGAAATAGGAAATATTTTCTGTTAAAAACCGGAAAGAAGCTTTCTGAGAAACTGTTTTGTGTTCTGTTTATTCATCTCACAACGTTACAGCTTTCCCCTCAAGAAGTCGTTAACTAAGATTGTTTTTGTGGAATTTGGAAAGTGATATTTGGAAGCCCCTAGAGGGCTATGGTGAAAAAGGAAATAGCCTAAGATAAAAACTGATAAGAAGCTTTCTGAAAAACTGCCTTGTGTTCTGTCAATTCAACTCAAAGTGTTACAGCTTTCCCCTCAAGAAGACTTTCGCTAAGACTGTTGTTGTGGAATTTGCAAAATGATATTTGGAAGCCCATACAGGGCTATGGTTAAAAAGGAAATATCTTCCGTTAAAACCGGAAAGAAGCTTTCTGAGAAACTGCTTTGTGTTCTGTTAATGTATCTCACAGAGTTACAACTTTCCCCTCAAGAAGCCTTCAGCTATGGCGCCTCTTGTGTAATTTGCAAAATGATATTTGGAAGCCCATAGAGGTCTACTCTGAAAATGGAAATATCCTCAGATAAAAAACGAAAAGAAGCTTTCTGAGAAACTGATTTGTGTTCTGTTAATTCATATGACAGAGTTACAGATTTTCCCTAAAGAAGCCTTTCGCTAAGACTGTTCCTGTGGCATTTGCAAAGTGATATTTGGAAGCCCATAGAGGGCTATGGTGAAAAAGGAAATATCCTATGATAAAAACTGAAAAGAAGCTTTCTGAGAAACTGCTTTGTGTTCTGTTAATTCAACTCACAGAGTTACAGCTTTCCCCTCAAGAAACCTTTTGCTAAGACTGTTCTTTTGGAATTTGCAAAGTGATATTTGGAAGCCCATAGAGGGCTAAGCTGAAAAAGAAAGTACCTTCCGTTAAAAACTGGAAAGAAGATTTCTGAGAAACTGCTTTGTGTTCTGTTAATGCATCTCACAGAGTTACAGCTCTCCCATCCAGAAACCTTTCGCTAACACTGTTCTTGTGGAATTTGCAAAGTGATATTTGGAAGCAAAGAGAGAGCTATGGTGAAAAAGGAAATATCCTAAGATAAAAACTGAAAAGAAGTTTTCTGAGAAACTGCTTTGTGTTCTGTTAATTCATCTCACAGTGGTACAGCTTTCCCCTCCAGAAGCCTTTCGCTAAGACTGTTCTTGTGGAATTTGCAAAGTGATTTTTGGAAGCCGAGAGAGGGTTATGGTGGAAAAGGAAATATCTTCAGTTAAAAACTGGAAAGAAGGTTTCTGCGAAACTACCGTGTGTTCTGTTAATACATCTCACCGAGTTACAGCTTTCCCCTCAAGAAGCCTTTCTGTAAGACTGTTCTTGTGGAATTTGGAAAGTGAAATTTGGAAGCCCATTGAGGGCTATGATGAAAAAGGAAATTTCTTCCGTTAAAAACCGAAAAGAAGCTTTCTGAGAAACTGCTTTGTGTTTTGTTAGTTCATCTCACAGAATTACAGCTTTGCTCTCCAGAAGCCTTTCGCTAAGACTGTTCTTGTGGAATTTGCAAAGTGATCTTAGAAGCCCGTAGAGGGCTATGGTGAAAAAGGAAATAGCTTCCATTAAAAACAGGGAAGAAGCTTTCTGAGAGACTTCTTTGTGTTCTGTTAATTCCTCTCACAGACTACAGCTTTCACTTCAAGAAGCCTTTCCTTAAGATTGTTCTTGAGGAATTTGCAAAGTGATATTTGGAAGCTCCTAGAAGGCTATGGTGGAAAAGGAAGTATCCTAAGATAAAAACTGAAAAGATGCTTTCTGAAAAACTGCATTGTGTTTTCTTAATTGATATCACGGAGTTATAGATTTCCCCTCCAGAAGCCTTTCGCAAAGATTGTTCTTGTGGAATTTGCAACGTGATATTTGGAAGCCCGCAGAGTGTTATGGTGAAAAAGGAAATATCTTCCATTAAAAACTGGAAAGAAGATTTCTGAGAAACTCCTTTGTGTTCTGCTAATACATCTCACAAAGTTACAGCTTTCCCCTCAAGAAGCCGATCACTAAGACTGTTCTTGTGGAATTTGCAACGTGATATTTGGAAGCCCGCAGAGGGCTATGTTGAAAAAGTAACTATCTTCTCTTAAAAACCGGAAATAAGCTTTCTGAGAAACCGCCATGTGTTCTCTTAATGCTCCTCACCGAGTTACAGCTTTCCCCTCAAGAAGACATTCGCTAGGACTGTTCTTGTGGGATTTGCAAAGTGATATTTGGAAGTCCATAGAGGGCTATGGTGAAAAAGGAAATTTCTTCCGTTTAAAACTGGAAAGAAGATTTCTGAGAAATTGCTATTTGTTCTGTTAATTCATCTCACAGAGTTACAGCTTCACCTCCAGAAGCCTTTCGCTAAGACTGTTCTTGTGGAATTTGCAAAGTCATATTTGGAAGCCAATAGAAGTCTATTTTGAAAAAGGAATTATCCTAAGATAGAAACTGAAAAATAAGCTTTCTGAGAAACTGCTTTGTGTTCTGTCAATTCAACTCACAGAGTTACAGCTTTCCCCTCAAGAAGCCTTTTGCTGAGGCTGTTCTTGTGAAATTTTCAAAGTGATATTTGGAAGCCCCTAGAGGGCTATGGTGAAAGAGGAAATATCTTCCGTTAAAAACTGGAAAGAAGCTTTATGAGAATCTGCCGTGTGTTAGGTTAATACATCTCACCGAGTTACAGCTTTCCCCACAAGAAGCCTTTCGCTAAGACTGTTCCTGTGGGATTTGCAAAGTGATATTTGGAAGCCCATAGAGGGCTACGGTGAAAATGGAATTATCTTCAGTTAAAAACTGGAAAGAAGCTTCTGAGAAACTGCTTTGTGTTCTGTTAATTCATTTCACAGAGTTACAGCTTTCCCTCAAGAAGCCATTCAGTAAGACTCTTCTTGTGGAATTTGCAAAGTGATCTTTGGAAGCCCATAGAGGGCTATGGTGAAAAAGGAAATATCTTCCGTTAAAAACTGTAAAGAGGCTTTATGAGAATCTGCCGTGTGTTATGTTAATACATCTCACCGAGCTACAGCTTTACCCACAAGAAGCCTTTCGCTAAGACTGTTCCTGTGGGATTTGCAAAGTGATATTTGGAAGCCCATAGAGGGCTACGGTGAAAATGGAAATATCTTCAGTTAACAACAGGAAAGAAGCTTCTGAGAAACTGCTTTGTGTTCTGTTAATTCATCTCCAGGAGTTACAGCATTCCCCTCAAGAAGCCTTTCGGTACGACGGCTATTGTGGAATTTGCAGAGTGATATTTAGAAGCCCACAGAGGGCTATGGTGAAAAAGGAAATAGACTAAGATAAAAACTGAAAACAAGCTTTTTGAGAAGCTGCTTTGTGTTCTGTTAATTCATCTCACAGTGTTCCAGCTTTCCCATAAAGAAACCTTTCGCTAAGACTGTTCCTGTGGAATTTTCAAAGAGATATTTGGAAGCCCTTAGAGGGCTACGGTAAAAAAGGATATACCTTCAGTTAAAAACTGGAAAGAAGCTTTCTGAGAAACTGCTTAGTGTTCTGTTAATTCATCTCACAGAGTTACAGTTCTCCCTTCAAGAAGACTTTCGCTAAGAGTGTTTTTGTGGAATTTGTAAAGTGATATTTGGAAACCCTAGAGGGCTATGGTGAAAAAGGAAATATCTTCCATTAAAAACTGGAAAGAAGCTTTCTGAGAAAGTGCTTTGTGTTCTGTTAATTCATCTCACAGAGTTATAGCTTTCCCCTCAAAAAGCCTTTCTCTAAGGCTGTTGTTGGGGAATTTGCAAAGTGATATTTGGAATCCCAAAGAGGGCTATGGTGAAAAAGGAAATATCCTAAGATAAAAACCGAGAAGAAGCTTCCTGAGAAACTGCTTTGTGTTCTTTTATTTAATCTCACAGTGTTACCGCTTTCCCCTCAAGAAGCCATTCAGTAAGACTGTTCTTGTGAAATTTTCAAAGTGATATTTGGAAGCCCATAGTGGGCTATGGTGAAAAAGGAAATATCTTCCCTTAAAAACTAGAGAGAAGCACTTTGAGAAACTGCCGCGTGTTCTGTTAATATATCTCACCGAATTACAGCTTTCTCCACAAGAAGTCTTTCGCTAAGACTGTTCCTGTGGGATTTGCATAGTGATATTCGGAAGCCCATAGAGGGCTATGGTGAAAAAGGAAATATCCTAAGAAAAAAAACTGGAAAGAAGATTTCTGAGAAACTGCTTTGTGTTCTGTTAATTCATCTCACTGATTTACAGCTTTCCCCTCAAGAAGCCGTTCACTAAGGCTGTTCTTGTGGAATTTGCAAAGTGATATTTGGAAGCCCAGAGAGGGCTACGGTGAAAAAGGAAATATCTTCCGTTAAAAACTGGAAAGAAGATTTCTGAGAAACTGCTTTGTGTTCTGTTAATTCATCTCACAGAGTTACAGCTTTCCCCTCCAGAAGTCTTTGGCTAAGACTATTCATATGGAATTTGCAAAATTTGCAAAGTGATATTTCGAAGCCCTTACATGGCTATGGTGAAAAAGGACATACCCTAAGATAAAAACTGAAAAGAAGCTTTCTGAGCAACTGCATTGTTTTCTGTTAAATCAACTCACAGAGTTACAGCTTTCCCCTCAAGAAGCCTGTCGCTAAGACTGTTTTTGTGGAATTTGCAAAGTGATATTTGGAAGCCCATAGATGGCTATGGTGAAAATGGAAATATCCTAAGATAAAAATAGAAAAGAAGCTTTCTGAGAAACTGCCTTGTGTTCTGTTAGTTCATCTCACAGAGTTACAGCTTTACCCTCAAGAAACCGTTCACTAAGACTGTTCTTGTGAAATTTGCAAAGTGATATTGGAAACCCATAGAGGGCTATGGTGAAAAAGGAAATAACTTCAGTTTAAAACTGGAAAGAATCTTTCTGAGAAACTACTTTGTGTTCTCTTAATTCAACTCAAAGAGTTCCTGCTTTCCCTTCAATAAGCCTTTCGCTAAGACAGTTCTTGTGGAATTTGCAAAGTGATATTTGGAGCCCTTAGAAGGCGATGGTGAAAAAGGAAATATCCTAATATAAAAACTGAACAGAAGCTTTCTGAGAAACTGCTTTGTATACTGTTAATACATCTCACAGATTTACAGCTCTTCCCTGCAGAAGCCTTTCACTAAGACTGTTCTTGTGGAATTTGCAAAGAGAAATTTCGAAGCCTATAGAGGGCTATGGTGAAAAAGGGAATATCTTCCGTTAAAAACCGAAAAGAAGCTTTCTGAGAAACTGATTTGTGTTCTGTTAGTTCATCTCACAGAGTTTGAGCTGTCTTCTCAAGGAGCCGTTCACTAAGACTCTTCTTGTGCAATTTGCAAATTCATATTTGGTAACCCATAGAGGGCTATGGTGAAAAAGGAAATATCTCCCGTTAAAAAGGAGAAAGCAGCTTCTTGAGAAACTGGCATGTTTTCTGTTAATACATCTCACCGAATTAGAGCTTTCCTTCCAGAAGCCTTTCGCTAAGACTGTTCTTGTGGAATTTGCAAGGTGATATTTGGAAGACCATAGAGGGCTATGGTGCAAAAGGAAATAGCCTAAGATAGAAACTGAAAAGAAGGTTTCTGAAAAACTGCTTTGTGTTCTGTTGAATCATCTCAAAGTGTTAGAGCTTTCCCCTTAAGAAGCCTTTCGCTAATACTGTTCTTGTGGAATTTGCAAAGTGATATTCGGAAGCCCATAGAGTGCTATAGTGAAAATGGAAATCTCCTAAAATAAAAACAGAAAAGAAGCTTTATGAGAAACTGCTCTGTGTTCTGTTAGTTCATCTCATAGAGTTACAGCTTTTCCCTCAAGAAGCCGTTCACTAAGACTGTTCTTGTGGAATTTGCAAAGTGACATTTGGAAGCCCAGTGAGGGCTACGGTGAAAAAGGAAATATCTTCTGTTAAAAACTGGAAAGAATATTTCTGAGAAACTGCTTTGTGTTCTGTTAATTCATCTCGCAGTGTTACAGCTTTCCCCTACAGAAGTCTTTGGCTAAGTCTATTCTTGTGGAATTTGCAAAGTGATATTTCGAAGCCCTTAGAGGGCTATGGTGAAAAAGGAAATACCCTAAGATAAAAACTGAAAAGAAGCTTTCTGAGCAACTGCTTTGTTTTCTGTTAAATCAACTCACAGAGTTACAGCTTTCCCCTCAAGAAGCCTGTCGCTAAGGCTGTTTTTGTGGAATTTGCAAAGTGATATTTGGAAGCCCACAGATGGCTATGGTGAAAATGGAAATATCCTAAGATAAAAATAAAAAGAAGCTTTCTGAGAAACTGCCTTGTGTTCTGTTAGTTCATCTCACAGAGTTACAGCTTTACCCTCAAGAAGCCGTTCACTAAGACTGTTCTTGTGAAATTTGCAAAGTGATATTTGGAACCCCTAGAAGGCTATTGTGAAAAAGGAAATACCTTCAATTAGAAACTAGAAAGAAGCTTTCTGAGAAGCTGCTTTGTGTTCTGTTAATTCATCTCAGAGTGTTACAGCTTTCCCCTCAAGAAGCCTGTCGCTAAGACTGTTCTTGTGGAACTTCCAAAGTGATATTTGGAAGCCCTTAGAGGGCTATGGTGAAAAAGCAATATCTTCCGTTAAAAACCGGAAAGAAGATTTCTGAGAAACTTCTTTGTGTTCTGTTAATTCATCTCACAGAGTTACAGCTTTCACCTCAAGAAGCCTTTCGCTAAGACTCTTCTTGTGGAATTTATAAAGTGATATTTGGAAGCTTATATAGGGCTACTGTAAAAAAGGAAATATGTTCCGTTAAAAACTGAAAAGAAGCTTTCTGAGAAACTGCCTTGTGTTCTGTTAGTTCATCTCACAGAGTTACAGCTTTACCCTCACGAAACCGTTCACTAAGACTGCTCCTGTGAAATTTGCAAAGTGATATTGGAAGCCCGTAGAGGGCTATTTTGAAAAAGGAAATAACTTCAGTTTAAAACTGTAAAGAATCTTTCTGAGAAACTACTTTGTGTTCTCTTAATTCAACTCACAGAGTTACAGCTTTCCCTTCAATAAGCCTTTCGCTAAGACAGTTCTTGTGGAATTTGCAAAGTGATATTTGGAGCCCTTAGAAGGCGATGGTGAAAAAGGAAATATCCTAATATAAAAACTGAACAGAAGCTTTCTGAGAAACTGCTTTGTGTACTGTTAATTCATCTCACAGAGTTAATGCTTGTCCCTGCAGAAGCCTTTCACTAAGACTGTTCTTGTGGAATTTGCAAAGAGAAATTTCGAAACCTATAGAGGGCTCTGGTGAAAAAGCGAATATCATCCATTAAAAACCGAAAAGAAGCTTTCTGAGAAACTGCTTTGTGTTCTGTTAGTTCATCTCACAGAGTTTGAGCTTTCCTCTCAAGGAGCCGTTCACTAAGACTCTTCTTGTGCAATTTGCAAATTCATATTTGGTAACCCATAGAGGGCTATGGTGAAAAAGGAAATATCTCCCGTTAAAAAAGGAGAAAGCAGCTTCTTGAGAAACTGGCGTGTTTTCTGTTAATACATCTCACCGAATTAGAGCTTTCCCTTCCAGAAGCCTTTCGCTAAGACTGTTCTTGTGGAATTTGCAAGGTGATATTTCGAAGACCATAGAGGGCTATGGTGAAAAAGGAAATAGCCTAAGATAGAAACTGAAAAGAAGCTTTCTGAAAAACTGCTTTGTGTTCTGTTGAATCATCTCAAAGTGTTAGAGCTTTCCCCTTAAGAAGCCTTTCGCTAATACTGTTCTTGCGGAATTTGCAAAGTGATATTCGGAAGCCCATAGAGTGCTATAGTGAAAATGGAAATCTCCTAAGATAAAAACCGAAAAGAAGCTTTCTGAGAAACTGCCTTGTGTTCTGTTAGTTCATCTCACAGAGTTACAGCTTTACCCTCAAGAAGCCGTTCACTAAGACTGTTCTTGTGAAATTTGCAAAGTGATATTTGGAAGCCCATAGAAGGCTATTGTGAAAAAGGAAGTACCTTCAATTAGAAACTAGAAAGAAGCTTTCTGAAAAGCTGCTTTGTGTTCTGTTAATTCATCTCAGAGTGTTACAGCTTTCCCCTCAAGAAGCCGGTCGCTAAGACTGTTCTTGTGGAACTTCCAAAGTGATATTTGGAAGCCCTTAGAGGGCTATGGTGAAAAAGCTATATCTTCCATTAAAAACCGGAAAGAAGATTTCTGAGAAACTTCTTTGTGTTCTGTTAATTCATCTCACAGAGTTACAGCTTTCACCTCAAGAAGCCTTTCACTAAGACTCTTCTTGTGGAATTTGCAAAGTGATATTTCGAAGCTTATATAGGTCTACTGTAGAAAAGGAAATATGTTCCGTTAAAAACTGAAAAGAAGCGTTCTGAGAAACTGCCTTTAGTTCTGTTAGTTCATCTCACAGAGTTACAGCTTTACCCTCACGAAACCGTTCACTAAGACTGCTCTTGTGAAATTTGCAAAGTGATATTGGAAGCCCGTAGAGGGCTATGGTGAAAAAGGAAATAACTTCAGTTTAAAACTGTAAAGAATCTTTCTGAGAAACTACTTTGTGTTCTCTTAATTCAACTCACAGAGTTACAGCTTTCCCTTCAATAAGCCTTTCGCTAAGACAGTTCTTGTGGAATTTGCAAAGTGATATTTGGAGCCCTTAGAAGGCGATGGTGAAAAAGGAAATATCCTAATATAAAAACTGAACAGAAGCTTTCTGAGAAACTGCTTTGTGTACTGTTAATTCATCTCACAGAGTTAATGCTTGTCCCTGCAGAAGCCTTTCACTAAGACTGTTCTTGTGGAATTTGCAAAGAGAAATTTCGAAGCCTATAGAGGGCTATGGTGAAAAAGGGATTATCTTCCATTAAACACCGAAAAGAAGCTTTCTGAGACACTGATTTGTGTTCTGTTAGTTCATCTCACAGTGTTTGAGCTTTCCCCTCAAGGAGCCGTTCACTAAGACTCTTCTTGTGCAATTTGCAAATTCATATTTGGTAACCCAAAGAGGGCTATGGTGAAAAAGGAAATATCTCCCGTTAAAAAGGAGAAAGCAGCTTCTTAAGAAACTGGCGTGTTTTCTGTTAATACATCTCACCGAATTAGAGCTTTCCCTTCCAGAAGCCTTTCGCTAAGACTGTTCTTGTGGAATTTGCAAGGTGATATTTGGAATACCATAGAGGGCTATGGTGAAAAAGGAAATAGCCTAAGATAGAAACTGAAAAGAAGCTTTCTGAAAAACTGTTTTGTGTTCTGTTGAATCATCTCAAAGAGTTAGAGCTTTCTCCTTAAGAAGCCTTTCGCTAATACTGTTCTTGTGGAATTTGCAAAGTGATATTCGGAAGCCCATAGAGTGCTATAGTGAAAATGGAAATCTCCTAAGATAAAAACCGAAAAGAGGCTTTCTGAGAAAATTCCTTGTGTTCTGTTAGTTCATCTCATAGAGTTACAGCTTTCCCCTCAAGGAGCCGTTCACTAAGACTGTTCTTGTGAAATTTGCAAAGTGATATTTGGAAGCCCATAGAAGGCTATGGTAAAAAAGGAAATACCTTCAATTAGAAACTAAAAAGGAGCCTTCTGAGAAGCTGCATTGTGTTCTGTTAATTCATCTCAGAGTGTTACAGCTTTCCCCTCAAGAAGCCTGTCTCTAAGAAGGTTCTTGTGGAACTTCCAAAGTGATATTTGGAAGCGCTTTAGAGGGCTATGGTGAAAAAGCAATATCTTCCGTTAAAAACCGGAAAGAAGGTTTCTGAGAAACTTCATTGTGTTCTGTTAATTCATCTCACAGAGTTACAGCTTTCACCTCAAGAAGCCTTTCGCTAAGACTCTTCTTGTGGAATTTGCAAAGTGATATTTGGAATCTTATATAGGACTACTGTAAAAAAGGAAATATGTTCCGTTAAATCCTGAAAAGAAGCTTTTTGAGAAACTGCTTTGTGTTCTGTTAATTCATCTCACAGAGTTACAGCATATCCCTCCAGAAGCCTTTCGCTAAGACTGTTCTTGTGGAATTTGCAAAGTGTAATTTGGAAGCCAATGGAGGGCTATGGTGAAATAGGAAATACTTTCCGTTAAAAACCGGAAAGAAGCTTTCTGAGAAACTGTTTTGTGTTCTGTTTATTCATCTCACAACGTTACAGCTTTCCCCTCAAGAAGTCGTTAACTAAGATTTTTTTTGTGGAATTTGGAAAGTGATATTTGGAAGCCCATAGAGCGCTATGGTGAAAAAAGAGATATCTTCCGTTAAATACTGGAAAGAATCTTTCTGAGAAACTGCTTTGTGTTCTGTTAGTTCATGTCAGAGTGTTACAGCTTTCCCCTCCAGAAACCTTTCGCTAAGACTGTTGTTTTGTAATTTGCAAAGTGATATTTCGAAGCCCATTCAGGGCTATGGTGAAAAAGGAAATATCCTAAGATAAAAACTGAAAACAAGCTTTCATAGAAACTGCTCTGTGTTCTGTTAATTCATCTCACAGAGTTACAACTTTCCCTTCCAGAAGCCTTTCGCTAAGACTGTTCCTGTGGAATTTGCAAAGTGATATTTGGAAGCTCATAGAGGGCTATGATGAAAACGGAAATATCTTCAGTTAAAAACTGAAAAGAAGCTTTCTGAGAAACTGCCGTGTGTTTTGTTAATTATACATCTGACCGAGTTAGAGCTTTCCCCACAAGAAGCCTTCGATAAGAATGTTCTTGTGGAATATTCAAAGTCATATTTGGAAGCCCATAGAGGGCAGTGGTGAAAACGGAAATATCTTCCGATATAAACTGGAAAGAAGCTTTCTGAGAAACTGCTTAGTGTTCTGTTAATTCATCTCACAGAGTTACAGCTTTCCCTTCCAGAAGCCTTTTGCTAAGACTGTTCCTGTGGAATTTGCAAAGTGATATTTGGAAGCCCTTAGAGGTCTATGGAGAAAAAGGAAATATCTTCAATTAAAAACTGGAAAGAAGCTTTCTGAGAGACTCCTTTGTATTCTGTTAATTCATTTCACAGAATTACAGCTTTCGCCTCAAGAAGTCTTTCGCTAAGAATCTTCTTGTGGAATATGCAAAGTGATATTTGGAAGCCCATAGAATGCTATGGTGAAAAAGGAAATATCTTCCCTTAAAAACCAAAAAGAAGATTTCTGAGAAACTGCTTTGTGTTCTGTTAATTCATCTCACAGAGTTACAGCTTTCACCTCAAAGAGGCTTTTGCTAAGACAGTTCTTGTGGAATTTGCAAAGTGATATTTGGAAGCCCATTGAGGGCTATCGTGAAAGAATAAATATCTTCAGCAAAATACTGGAAAGAAGCTGTCTGAGAAACTACTTTGTGTACTGTTAATTTATCTCACAGAGTAACTGCTTTACCCTCAAGAAGCCTTTCACTAAGACTGTTCTTATGAAATTTGCAAAGTGATATTTGGAAACCCATAGAGGGCTATGGTGAAAAAGGAAATATCTTCCGTTAAAAACTGGAAAGAAGCTTTCTGAGAAACTGCTTTGTGTTCTGTTAATTCTTCTTACAGAGTTACAACTTTCGCCTCTAGAAGCCTTTTGCTAACACTGTTGGTGTAGAACTTGTAGAGTGATATTTGGAAGCCCATAGAGGGCTGTGGTGAAAAAGGAAATATCCTAAGGTAAAAACTGAAAAGAAGCATTCTGAGAAACTGCTCTGTGCTCTGTTAAATCAGCTCAGAGAGTTACAGCTTTCCTTTCAAGAAGCCTCTCTCTAAGGCTGTTTTTGTGGAATTGGCAAAGAGATATTTGGAAGCCCGTAGAGGGCTATGGTGAAAAAGGAAATATCTTCCATTAAAAACTGGAAAGAAGTGTTCGGAGAAACTGCTTCGTGCTCTGTTAATTCATCGCACAGAGTTACAGCTTTCCCCTCAAGAAGCCTTTCGCTAAGACTGTTCTTGTGGAATTAGCAAAGTGATATTTAGAAGCCCATAAAGGGCTATGGTCAAAAATGAAATATCTTCCATAAAAACTAGAAAGAATCTTTCTGAGAAACTGCTTTGTGTTCTGTTAATTCTTCCCACAGAGTTACAGCTTTCCCCTGAAGAAGATTTTCGCTCCGACTGTTCTTGTGGAATTTGAAAGTGATATTTGGAAGCCCATAGAGGACTATGGTGGAAAAGGAAATATCTTCCTTAAAAACTAGAAAGAAGCTTTCTGAGAAACTGCTTTGTGTTCTGTTAATGCATCTCACAGGGTTACTGCGTTCCTCTCAAGAAGCCTTTCGCTAAGAATCTTCTTGTGGAATTTGTAAAGTGATATTTGGAAGCCCATAGTGGGTTACGGTGAAAAAGGAAAATCTTCCCTTAAAAACTGGAAAGAAGCTTTCTGAGAAACTGGTTTGTGTTCGGTTAATTCATCATACAGTTACTGCTTTCCCCTAAGAAGCCTTTCGCTAAGACTCTTCTTGTGGAATTGGCAAAGTGATATTTGGAAGCCCATAGAGGTCTACGGTGAAAAAGGAAATATCTTCCGTTAAAAACTGTAAAGAAGCTTTCTCAGAAACTGCTTTGTGTTCTGTTAATTCATCTCACAGAGTCACTGCTTTCACCTTAAGAAGCCTTTCGCTAAGACTGTTCTTGTGGAATTTTCATAGTGATAATTTCAAGCCCATAGAGGGCTAAGGTGAAAAAGGAAATATCCTAAGATAAAAACTGAAAAGAAGCATTCTGAGAAACTACTTTGTGATCTGTTAATTCATCTCACAGAGTTACAGCTTTCCCCTGAAGAAGACTTTTGCGAAGACTCTTCTTGTGGAATTTGCAAAGTGATATTTGGAAGCCCATAGAGGGCTATGGTGAAAAAAGAAATATCTTCCGATAGAAACTGCTCTGTGTTCTGTTAATTCATCTCACAGAGTTACTGCTTTCCCAGCAAGAAACCATTCTCTAAGATTCTTCTTGTAGATTTTGCAAAGTGATATTGGAAGTCCGTAGAGCTCTATGGTGAAAAAGGAAATATCTCCCATTAAAAACTGGAAAGAAGCTTTCTGAGAAACTGCTTTGTCCTCTGTTAATTCATCTCACAGAGTTACAGCTTTACGCTCAAGAAGCCTTTCGCGACGACTGTTCTTGTGGAATTTGCAAAGTGATATTTGGAAGTCCATAGAGGGCTATGGTTAAAAAGGAAATTACTTCCGTTAAAAACTGGAAAGAAGCTTTCTGAGAAACTGCTCTGTGTTCTGTTAATTCATCTCACAGAGTCACTGCTTTCACCTTAAGAAGCCTTTCGCTAAGACTGTTCTTGTGGAATTTTCATAGTGATATTTTCAAGCCCATAGAGGGCTAAGGTGAAAAAGGAAATATCCTAAGATAAAAACTGAAAAGAAGCATTCTGAGAAACTACTTTGTGTTCTGTTAATTCATCTCACAGAGTTACAGCTATCCCCTCAAGAAGCCTTTCGCCAAGACTCTTCTTGTGGAATTTTTAAAGTGATATTTGGAAGCCCGTAGATGGCTATGGTGAAAAAGGAAACATCTTCCGTTAAAAACTGGAAAAAAGCTTTCTGAGAAACTGCTCTGTGTTCTGTTAATTCATCTCACAGAGTTACAGCTTTCCCCTCAAGAAGCCTTTCGCTAAGACTGTTCTTGTGGAATTTTCAAAGTGATATTTGGAAGCTCATTGAGGGATATGGTGAAAAAGGAAATATCTTCCGTTAAAAAATGGAAAGAAGCTTTCTGAGAAATTGCTTTGTGTTCTGTTAATTCATCTCACAGAGTTATTGCGTTCCTCTCAAGAAGCCTTTCGCTAAGACTCTTCTTGTGGAATTTGTAAAGTGATATTTGGAAGCCCATAGAGGGTTATGGTGAAAAAGGAAAATCTTCCCTTAAAAACTGGAAAGAAGCTTTCTGAGAAACTGCTTTGTTTTCGGTTAATTCATCTCACAGTTACTGCTTTCCCCTCAAGAAGCCTTTCGCTAAGACTCTTCTTGTGGAATTGGCAAAGTGATATTAGGAAGCCCATAGTGGTCTATGGTGAAAAAGGAAATATCTTCCGTTAAAAACTGGAAAGAAGCTTTCTGAGAAACTGCTTTGTGTTCTGTTAATTCATCTCACAGTGTCACTGCTTTCACCTCAAGAAGCCTTTCGCTTAGACTGTTCTTGTGGAATTTGCAAAGTGATATTTGGAAGTCCATAGAGGGCTACGGTGAAAAAGGAAATATCTTCGTTGAAAACTAGAAAGAAGCTTTCTGAGAAACTTATTCGTGTTCTGTTAATTCATCTCACAGAGTTACAGCTTTCCTTTCAAAAAGCCTTTCGCTAAGACAGTTCTTTTGGAGTATGCAATGTGATATTTGGAAGCACATAGAGGGCTATGGTGAACAAGGAAATATCTTCGTTTAAAAACTGGAAAGAAGTTTTCTGAGAAACTGCTTTGTGTACCGTTAATTCTTTTCACATAGTTACAGTTTTCCCCTCAAGAAGCCTTTCGCTAAGGTTGTTCTATTACAATTTGCAAAGTGGTATTTGGAAGCCCATAGAGGGCTATGGTGAAAAAGGATATATCTTCCGTTAAAAACTGGAAAGAAGCATTCTGAGAACTGCTTTGTGTTCTGTTACTTCTTCCCATAGAGTTACAGCTTCCCCCTGAAGAAGATTTTCGCTAAGACTCTTCTTATGGAATTTGCAAAGTGATATTTGGAAGCCCATAGAGGGCTATGGTGGAAAAGGAAATATCTTCCGTTAAAAACAGGAAAGAAGCTTTCTGAGAAACTGCTTTGTGTTCTGTTAATTCATCTCACAGAGTTACAGCTTTCTCTTCAATAAGCCTTTCGCTAAGACTCTTCTTGTGGAATTTTCAAAGTGATATTTGAAAGCCCGTAGAGGGCTATGGTGGAAAAGGAAATATCTTCCATTAAAAATTAGAAAGAAGCTTTCTGAGGAACTGCTTTGTGTTCTGTTAATTCATCTCACAGATTTACTGCGTTCCACTCAAGAAGCCTTTGGCTAAGACTCTTCTTGTGGAATTTGTAAAGTGATATTTAGAAGACCATAGAGGGTTATGGTGAAAAAGGAAATCTTCCCTTATAAACTGGAAAGAAGCTTTCTGAGAAACTGCTTTGTGTTCTGTTACTTCTTCCCATAGAGTTACAGCTTCCCCCTGAAGAAGCCTTTCGCTAAGACTCTTCTTGTGGAATTTGCATAGTGATATTTGGAAGCCCATAGAAGTCTACGGTGAAAAAGGAAATATCTTCCGTTAAAAACTGGAAAGAAGCTTTCTGAGAAACTGCTTTGTGTTCTGTTAATTCATCTCAAAGAGTCACTGCTTTCACCTCAAGAAGCCTTTCGCTTAGACTGTTCTTGTGGAATTTTAATAGTAATATTTGGAATTCCATAGAGGGCTATGGTTAAAAAGGAAATACCTTCCGTTCAAAACTGGAAAGAAGCTTTCTGAGAAACTGCTTTGTGTTCTGTTAATTCATCTCACAGAGTCACTGCTTTCACCTCAAGAAGCCTTTCGCGAAGACTCTTCTTGTGTAATTTGCAAAGTGATATTTGGAATCCCTTAGAGGGCTATGTTGAAAACGGAAATATCTTCCTTTAAAAACTGGAAAGAAGCTTTCTGAGAAACTGATTTGTGTTCTGTTAATTCATCTCACAGATTTACTGCGTTCCCCACAAGAAGCCTTTCGCTAAGACTGTTCTTGTGGAATTTGCAAAGTGATAATTGGAAGCCCTAAGAGGGCTATGGTGAAAAAGGAAATATCTTCCGTGAAAAACTGGAAAGAAGCTTTCTGAGAAATTGCTTTGTTTTCTGTTAATTCATCTCACAGAGTTACAGCTTGCCCCTCAAGAAGCCTTTCGCTAAGACTCTTCTTGTGGAATTTGCAAAGTGATATTTGGAAGCCCGTAGAGGGTTAAAGTGAAAAAGGAAATATTTTCCATTAAAAACTGGTAAGAAGCTTTCTAAGAAACTGCTTTGTGTTCCGTTAATTCATCTCAGAGAGTTACAGCTTTCCCCTCAAGAAGCCTTTCGCGAAGACTGTTCTTCTTGGATTTGCAAAGTGATATTTGGAAGTCCATAGAGGGCTACGGTCAAAAAGGAAATATCTTCCATTAAAAGCTGGAAAGAAACTTTCTGAGAAACTGCTTTGTGTTCTCTCAATTCATCTGACAGAGTTACAGCTTTCCCCTCAAGAAGTCTTTCGCTAAGTCGGTTTATGTGGAATTTGCAAAGTGATATTTGGAAGACTATAGAGGGCTTTATTGAAAAAGGAATTATCTTCCGTTGAAAACTAGAAAGAAGCTTTCTGAGAAACTTATTCGTGTTCTGTTAATTCATCTCACAGAGTTACAGCTTTCCTTTCAAAAAGCCTTTCGCTAAGACAGTTCTTTTGGAATATGCAAAGTGATATTTGGAAGCACATAGTGGGCTATGGTGAACAAGGAAATATCTTCCGTTAAAAACTGGAAAGAAGATTTCTGAGAAACTGCTTTGTGTACTGTTAATTCTTTTCACATAGTTACAGTTTTCCCCTCAAGAAACCTTTCGCTAAGATTGTTCTTGTAGAATTTGCAAAGTGATATTTGGAAGCCCAGAGAGGGCTATGGTGAAAAAGGATATATCTCCCGTTAAAAACTGGAAAGAAGCTTTCTGAGAAATTGCTTTGTGTTCTGTTAATTCTTCCCATAGAGTTACAGCTTCCCCCTGAAGAACATTTGCGCTAAGACTCTTCTTATGGAATTTTCAAAGTGATATTTGGAAGCCCATAGAGGGCTATGGTGGAAAAGGAAATATCTTCCGTTAAAAACTGGAAAGAAGCTTTCTGAGAAACTGCTTTGTGTTCTGTTAATTCATCTCACAGAGTTACCGCTTTCTCTTCAATAAGCCATTCGCTAAGACTCTTGTTGTGGAATTTTCAAAGTGATATTTGGAAGCCCATAGAGGGCTATGTTGGAAAAGGAAATATCTTCCGTTAAAAACTAGAAAGAAGCTTTCTGAGAAACTGCTTTGTGTTCTGTTAATTCATCTCACAGATTTACTGCGTTCCTCTCAAGAAGCCTTTGGCTAAGACTCTTCTTGTGGAATTTGTAAAGTGATATTTAGAAGCCCATAGAGGGTTATGGTGAAAAAGGAAATCTTCCCTTATAAACTGGAAAGAAGCTTTCTGAGAAACTGCTTTGTGTTCAGTTAATTCATCTTACAGTTACTACTTTCCCCTAAGAAGCCTTTCGCTAAGACTCTTCTTGTGGAATTTGCAAAGTGATATTTGGAAGCCCATAGAAGTCTACGGTGAAAAAGGAAATATCTTCCGTTAAAAACTGTAAAGAAGCTTTCTGAGAAACTGCTTTGTGTTCTGTTAATTCATCTCACAGAGTCACTGCTTTCACCTCAAGAAGCCTTTCGCTTATACTGTTCTTGTGGAATTTTAATAGTAATATTTGGAATTCCATAGAGGGCTATGGTTAAAAAGGAAATACCTTCCGTTAAAAACTGGAAAGAAGCTTTCTGAGAAACTGCTTTGTGTTCTGTTAATTCATCTCACAGAGTCACTGCTTTCACCTTAAGAAGCCTTTCGCTAAGACTGTTCTTGTGGATTTTTCATAGTGATATTTTCAAGCCCATAGATTGCTAAGGTGAAAAAGAAAACATCCTAAGATAAAAACTGAAAAGAAGCATTCTGAGAAACTACGTTGTGTTCTGTTAATTCATCTCACAGAGTTACAGCTATCCCCTCAATAAGCCTTTCGCGAAGACTCTTCTTGTGGAATTTGGAAAGTGATATTTGGAAGCCCGTAGACGGCTACGGTGAAAAATTAAATATCTTCCGTTAAAAACTCGAAAGAAGCTTTCTGAGAAACTGCTCTGTGTTCTGTTAATTCATCTCACAGAGTAACAGCTTTCCCCTGAAGAAGCCTTTCGCTAAGACTGTTCTTGTGGAATTTTCAAAGTGATATTTGGAAGCCCGTAGAGGGCTATGGTGAAAAAGGAAATATCTTCCGTTAAAAAATGGAAAGAAGCTTTCTGAGAAATTGCTTTGTGTTCTGTTAATTCATTTCACAGAGTTACTGCGTTCCTCTCAAGAAGCCCTTCGCTAAGACTCTTCTTGTGGAATTTGTAAAGTGATATTTGGAAACCCATAGAGGGCTATGGTGAAAAAGGAAAATCTTCCCTTAAAAACTGGAAAGAAGCATTCTGAGAAACTGGTTTGTGTTCGGTTAATTCACCTCACAGTTACTGCTTTCCCCTCAAGAAGTCTTTCGCTAAGATTCTTCTTGTGGAATTGGCAAAGTGATATTAGGAAGCCCATAGAGGTCTGTGGTGAATAAGGAAATATCTTTCGTTAAAAACTGGAAAGAAGCTTTTTGAGAAACTGCTTTGTGTTCTGTTAATTCATCTCACAGAGTCACTGCTTTCACCTCAAGAAGCCTTTCGCTAAGACTGTTCTTGTGGAATATTCATAGTGATATTTTCAAGCCCATAGAGGGCTAAGGTGAAAAAGGAAATATCCTAAGATAAAAACTGAAAAGAAGCATTCTGAGAAACTACTTTGTGTTCTGTTAATTCATCTCACAGGGTTACAGCTTTCCCCTGAAAAAGCCTTTCGCGAAGACTCTTCTTGAGGAATTTGCAAAGTGATATTTGGAAGCCCATAGAGGGCTACGGTGAAAAAGGAAATATCTTCCGTTAAAAACTGGAAAGAAGCTTTCTGGGGAATTGCTTTGTGTTCTGTTAATTCATCTCACAGAGTTACAGCTTGTCCCTCAAGAAGCTTTTCGCTGAGACTGTTCTTCTGGAATTGGCAAAGTGATATTTGGAAGCCCATAGAGGGTTAAGGTGAAAAAGGAAATATTTTCCATTAAAAACTGGTAAGAAGCTTTCTGAGAAACTGCTCTGTGTTCTGTTAATTCATCTCAAAGAGTTACAGCTTTCCCCTCATGAAGCCTTTCGCTAAGACTGTTCTTGTGGAATTTTCAAAGTGATATTTGGAAGTCCATAGAGGGCTACTGTGAGAAAGGAAATATCTTCCGTTAAAAACTGGAAAAAAAGCTTTGTGAGAAACTGCTTTGTGTTCTGTTAACTCATCCCACAGAGGTACAGCTTTCCCTTGAAGATGCGTTTCGCTACATCTATTTTTGTGGAATTTGAGCAGTGATATTTGGAAGCCCATAGAGGACTATGGTGAAAAAGGAAATATCTTCCTTTAAAAACTTTAAAGAAGCTTTCTGAGAAACTACTTTGTGTTCTGTTAATTCATCTCACCAAGTTACAGCTTTCACTTCGAAGAACCTTTCACTAAGACTCTTCTTGTGGAATTGGCATAGTGATATTTGGAACCCCATAGAGGTCTATGGTGAAAAAGGAAATATCTTCCGTTAAAACCTGGAAAGAAGCTTTCTGAGAAACTGTTCTGTGTTCTGTTAATTCATCTCACAGAGTTACTGCTTTCCCATCAAGAAGCCTTTTGCTAAGTCTGTTCTTGTGGATTTGCAAAGTGATATTTAGAAACCCATTGAGGGCTATGGTGAAAAAGGAAATATCTTCCGTTAAAAACTGGAAAGAAGCTTTCTGAGAAACTACTTTGTGTTCTGTTAATTCATCTCACAGAGTTACAGCTTTCCCCTCAAGAAGCCTCTCGCTAAGACTGTTCTTGTGGAATATTCTAAGTGATATTTGGAAGATAATAGAGGGCTACGGTGAAAAAGGAAATATCTTCCGTTAATAACTGGAAAGAAGCTTTCTGAGAAATTGCTTTGTGTTCTGTTAATTCATGTCACAGAGTTACTGTGTTCCTCTCAAGAAGCCTTTCGCTAAGACTCTTCTTGTGGAATTGGCAAAGTGATATTTTTAAGTCCATAGAGGTCTATGGTGAAAAAGGAAATATCTTCCGTTAAAAACTGGAAAGAAGCTTTCTGAGAAACTGCTTTGTGTTCTGTTAATTCATCTCACAGAGTCACTCCTTTCACCTCAAGAAGCCTTTCGCTTAGACTGTTCTTGTGGAATTTTCATAGTGATATTTTCAAGAGCAGAGAGGGCTAAGGTGAAAAAGGAAATATCCTAAGATAAAACTGAAAAGAAGCACTGTGAGAAACTACTTTGTGTTCTGTTAATTCATCTTACAGAGTTACAGCTTCCCCCTGAAGAAGCCTTTCGCGAAGATTCTTCTTGTGGAATTTGCAAAGTGATATCTGGAAGCCCATAGAGGGCTATGGTGAAAAAGGAAATATCTTCCGTTAAAAACTGGAAAGAAGCTTTCTGAGAAACTGCTTTGTGTTCTGTTAATTCATCTCACAGAGTTACAGCTTTCCCCTCAAGAAGCCTTTCGCTAAGAGTGTTCTTGTGGAATTTGCAAAGGTATATTTGGAAGACCTTAGAAGGCTATGGTGAAAAAGGAAATATACTAAGATAAAAACTGAAAAGAAGCTTTCTGAGAAACTGCTTTGTGCTGTGTTAAATCATCTCAGAGAGGTACAACTTTCCCCTCAAGAAGTCTTTCTCTAAGACTGATCTTGTGAAAATTGCAAAGTGATGTTTGGAAGCTCATAGGGGCTATGGTGAAAAAGAAAATATACTAAGATGAAAACCGAAAAGAAACTTTCTGAGAAACTGCTTAGTGTTCTGTTAGTTCTTCTCACAGAGTTACAGCTTTCCCCTCAGGAAGCCGTTCACAGAGACTGTTCTTTTGAAATTTGGAAAGTAATATTTGGAAGCCCATAGAGGGCTATGGTGAAAAAGAAAATATTTTCCATTAAAAACTGTAAAGAATCTTTCTGAGAAACTGCCTTGTGTTCTGTTAATTCATGTCACAGAGTTACAGCTTTCCACTCAAGAAGCCTTTCCCTAAGACTGTTCTTGTGGAATTTTCAAAGTGATATTTGGAAGCCCATAGAGAGCTATGGTGAAAAAGGAAATATCTTCCTTAAAAAGCTGGAAAGAAGCTTTCTGAGAGACAGCTTTGTGTTCCATTAATTCGTCTCACAGAGTTACAGCTTTCCTCTCAAGAAGCCTTTCGCTAAGACTGTTCTTGTGGAATTTGCAAAGTGATATTTGGAAGCCCTTAAAGGGCCATGGTGAAAAAGGAAATATCTTCAGTTAAAAAGTGGAAAGGAGCTTTCTGAGAGACTGCTTTGTATTCTCTTAATTCATCTCACACAATTACAGCTTTCCCCTCAAGAAGCCTTTCACAGAGACTGCTCTTGTGGAATTTGCAGAGTGATATTTGGAAGCCCATAGAGGACTATGGTGAAAAAGGAAATATCTTCCGTTAAAAACTGGAAAGAAGCTTTCTGAGAAACTGCGTTGTGTTCTGTTAATTCATCTCACAGAATTACATCTTTCCCCTCAAGAAGCCTTTGGCTAAGACTGTTCTTGTGGAATTTGCAAAGTGATATTTCAAAAACCGTAGAGGACTATGGTGAAAATGGAAATATTCTAAGATTAAAACCGAAAAGAAGCTTTGTGAGAAACTGCTTTGTGTTCTGTTAATTCATCTCACAGTGTTACAAATTTCTCCTCAAGAAACTTATAGCTAAGTCTGATCTTGTGGAATTTGAAAAGTGATACTTGGAAGCCCTTAGGGGGCTATGGTTTAAAAGGCAGTATCTTCCGTTAAAATCTGGAAAGAAGATTTCTGAGAAACTACTTTGTGTTCTGTTATTTCATCTCAGAGACCTACAGCTTTACCCTCAGGAAGCCTTTCGCTAAGACTGTTCTTGTGGAATTTGCATAGTGATATTTGGAATCCCATAGAGGGCTATGTTGAAAAAGGAAATATCTTCCGTTAAAAACTGGAAAGAATCTTTCTCAGAAACCCCTTTGTGTTCTGTTAATTCATCTCACAGAGTTACAGCTTTCTCCTCAAGAAGCCTTTCACTAAGAATGTTCTCGTGGAAATTGCAAAGTGATATTTGGAATCCCTTAGGGGGCTATGGTGAAAAAGGAAATATCCTAAGATAAAAACTGAAAAGAAGCTTTCTGAGGAAATGCTTACTGTTCTTTTAATTCATCTCAGAGATCTACAGATTACCGTTCAAGAAGCCTTTCGCAAACACTCTTCTTTTGTAATTGGCAAAGTGATATTTGGAAGCCCATAGGGAGCTATGGTGCAAATGGAAATATTCTGAGATAAAAACCGAAAAGAAATTTTCTTAGAAACTGCTTTGTCTTCTGTTAATTCATCTCACAGAGTTACAGCTTTCCCCCCAAGAAGCCTTTCGCTAAGACTGTTCTTGTGGAATTTGTAAAGTGATATTTGGAAGCCCATCGAGGGCTAAGGTGAATATGGAAATATCCTAAGATGAAAACCGAAAAGAAGCTTTCTGGGAAACTCTTTTGTGTTCTGTTACTTCATCTCACAGAGTTACAGCTTTCCCCTCAAGAAGCCGTTCACTAAGACAGTTTTTGTGAAATTTGGAAAGTGATATTTGGAAGCCCATAGAGTGCTATGGTGAAAAAGGAAATATCTTCAGTTAAAAACTGAAAGAAGCTTCCTGAGAAACTGTTTTGTGTTCTATAAATTCATCTCACAGAGTTACAGCTTTCCCCTCAAGAAGCCTTTCGCTGAGGTTGTTCTTGTGGAATTTGCAACGTGATATTTGGAAGCCCATAGAGGGCTACGGTGAAAAAGGAAATATCTTCCTTTAAAAACTGGAAAGATGCTTTCTGAGAAACTGTTTTGTGTTCTGTTAATTCATCTCACAGAGTTAGAGCTTTCTCCTCAAGAATTCTTTCGCTAATACTTTTCTTGGGGAATTTGCAAAGTGATATTTGGAAGCCCACAGAGGGCTAAGGTGAAAAAGGAAATATCTTCCGTTAAAAACTGAAAAGAAGATTTCTGAGAGGCTGCTTTGGGTTCTGTTAATTCATCTCACAGACTTACAGCTTTCCCCTCAAGAAGCCTTTCCCTAAGACTGTTCTTGTGGAATTTGCAACGTGATATTTGGAAGCCCATAGAGAGCTATGGTGAAAAAGGAAATATCCTAAAATAAAATCCCAAAGGAATCTTACTGAGAAACTGTTTTGTGTTCTGTTAATTCATCTCACAAAGTTACAGCTTTTCCTTTAAGAAACTTTTCTCTAAGACTGTTCTTGTGGAATTTACAAAGTGATATTTGGAAGCCCATAGAAGTCTATGGTGAAAAAGGATATATCTTCCGTTAAAAACTGGAAAGAAGCTTTCTGAGAAAGTATTTTGTATTCTGTTAATTCATCTCAC